>NC_060139.1:630692567-631001117 GCF_021461385.2 Schistocerca piceifrons | reverse complement strand
TTGAATAGAAATGGGGAGAAGAGGAGTTTGTGGCACAACTTGACAAGAAGAAGGGACCGGTTGGTAGGACATGGTCTGAGGCATCAAGGGATCACCAATTTAGCATTGGAGGGCAGCGTGGAGGGTAAAAATTGTAGAGGGAGACCAAGAGATGAATACACTAAGCAGATTCAGAAGGATGTAGGTTGCAGTAAGTACTAGGAGATGAAGAAGCTTGCACAGGATAGAGTAGCATGGAGAGCTGCATCACACCAGTCTCAGGACTGAAGACAACAACAACACCAACATAAAAAGGGCAGTCTCTCGTAACCTGTCTTTCATAGTTCAGTTGCCAAGCTGGATAGCAGACAGCTCCCACAACTTACGCAATTTTGGCGTTGCCGTGTAAACGAAAATGACCAGTCGAGATAGATGAGGCTCACAACGGGAATAAAACGCTAGGGATGCTGCTTAGACTCAGTCGTCTCGAAATGTCAATTTAAAGAAGAAAGTCTATCGTGTGAAACAGGCTTTAAGTCTGTGCTGTGGCCGGCGGCGGCCTGATGGCAGTCGACGTGTTTTCTTGAGAGAATAGTCATTGCACGAATGTCGTTCTCAACGACGACGCGGTGATGCAACACCAAGACGTCGGTTAGTCGGCCTGAGAGGCAAGGGCCAAGCGAGCTTTCTGCAGACAGCGGGAGAAGGCCAGCACTGCTCGTGGCGAGAAGGGCAGCGGAGCAGAGCGCAGGAGGGCGACGCACCGCGCCGTGCGGCCGGTACGGTGCTGCCCAGCGTTCCCAAGCCCCGTGCCAAGGCAGCCGGCGCCGACAGCGTCTGCACCAGAGGTGTACAAATTCCCCTTGCAGCCTGCTTGCCCCTAGCACCTCTGCAACCATTCATGCAGGTCAGCCTGCCGCGATGTAAACACAAGAGTGCGCGTGTACTGAGGCATAGTGGGCAATGCGGGCGATACGGGCTCCCGCAAGCCCGGGCTACCTGGGTTCCCGCAAGCCTGGCAAGCTTCACGGGACCCGCTCAGCTTGCTGCGCCTGACAACAGGTTGCGCTGTCAAGCTACCGTGACTAAAGTAGCCAGGTAGTTAGCCTGCAGTTCATTTATCGCAACGGTGGAGGCAGCACAATGAATAGGTCGAACTTTAGTGAGATTGAAAAAAAATTGACAACTGGCGAATACATGCTGGTAACGAAACAGAGCACAAGTGCCGCATGGGAAACGTTTTCGTGAGTTTATGAGGCCCCTTCAAATAAATCGGTAGGTGTGTCTCAATGCAAACTATGTAAAAAGCTCTTAAGTACTTATTCGGGAACCTCGAGTATGTTACGACATGTGTGCAAATTTGACAAGCAGTTCCCTCACTCCGTAAATATCTTGAAAGAGGACAAAGATTTAGTGGCCGAAAAGTGCGTCGAAATGTGTGCTAAGGACCTGAGACCATTTAGCAGTATAGAGGGAGAAGGATTTCTTAATTTAGGGCAGACACTGATCGACATAGGTAAAAAATATGGCTCAGTTGATATTAAAAATGTTATGCCTTCCCGAGTGACAGTAGCTAGGAAAGTTCAAACCTTAGCTGATAAAGTGCGCAGCAAAATGCTCCCAGATATAGTGCATGCGATTCGTTCTGGTATATGTGCCAGTACAATTGATCTATGGACAGACAATTACAAAGGGGTGCATTACATGTCCGTGACAATGCATTACATAAATTCAGACTGGCGTTTGAATAAATATGTACTAATGTGCTCTGCGTTTCCTGACTGCCCAAAAACTGGCTCGAATATTCGAAACGAGTTGGAAGATGGCTTAGAAACTATGGGTGTTTCTCGTGAAGACATTGCCAAAATTACGTTTGTCACAGACCAGGGCACTAACATTGTCAAAGCTCTCGACGTATATCAGCGTCTTCCATGCATGGCTCATAGTATAAACACAGTCTTGAAACATGTTCTGAGCGAACAGTTTTTGAAAGAAAATGTTCCAAATATATTAGCCATTCTTAATACATTGCGGGCTACGGTTTCGTACTTCAAGAGAAGAGGTCTCTGTGTGAGACTGAACTCATCTTTAAAGCAGTGGGTTTCAACTCGTTGGAATAGTTATTTTGACATGCTTGTATCAGTCCATTCTCAGACTGATTCAGTGAAGGCTGTTTTACATAATGAAGGTGCCTCTGATAAGATGCTGGCTGGGTTATGACCACCATATAACTGGCCAGCTTATAGAATTTCTTAAACCGTTTAAAGAAGCTACAGTTGATCTAGAGAGTGACAAGGATCCAACCCTACATTTAGTTCTACCGTGGTTTTATGCCTTAAAAACTCACTGTACCGTACTGGATAACGATGAAGAGGTTTGTAATTTTATTCCATCTGAAAATTATAGAACCACTTGTGAAATATGTATGTTGAGAAAATGTATTTTCAGGACATGAAACCTTTGAAACAAGCCGCTGATGCCTTCCTAGAACAGAAAATGTGCGTTAGTATGTTGCATAAAATTGCAACGTTTATGGTGGCTAACTACCGCACATTAAGAAAGTTAACCGAGGATGAAAAAATTGAAGTTTACCAAGCAGCACGACAGATGTGTGCTGAAGGTAAGCTCCTAAGATAATGCATATATTCTTCATCTACATGTACATGGTTACTCTGCAAGACACACGCAAGTGCTTAGTTGAGGGTTCATCGAACCGCTTTCAACTTATTTGTCTCCTTTTCTCGAATTTCGCGCGGGATAGAACACCTACAGCTCTCCGTCTGAGCGCTGCTTTTTTGTATTTTATTCTGATGATCATTTCTTCCAATGTATATGGGACTCAACAATATCTCTTCGAATTCAGAGGTGTAAGTTGGTGATCGAAATTTCATATATAGATCGCGCCACGTCAAAAAACGCCATTGTTGAAATGATTACCACCCCAACTCTTGTGTAATTTCCGCGACACTCTTTCCCCTGTTTTACCATAATACCAAACCAGCTGCCCTTATTTAGACTCTTTCGACCTCTTCCGTCAATAGTAAGGCTCTCCAACTTCGTAGCAACGCTCCAAAAGAGTGTTTTGTCATTAAAACGCCTACAGCATTTTCTGTGTGTCCATTCCTATTTAAGTAGGTCGTAATTGTAATCAGAGGTATTAAGTAGAATCTACAGCCTTTAGATTTGACTGGTTGATCTTGTAAACGAAGTTTAACGGACTTAGTTTAGTACACACAGGGATAACCTCGCTCTTGTCATTATTTATTGCCAACTGCTAATTTTCACACCAAAAATATATACCTTATTTAAATCGTCCTGCAGTTAGTTTTGATCTTGTGGTGACTTTACAGGACGATAAATGAAAGCATCATCTAAAACCTATTATAATTTCAACTATGTGTAGTACGATCTTCACATTATTCTGCAAATATTAATTGGAACCTGTACAGTTTCAGTACAAGTGCCCAATCACAGCAACCAAGAAACAAATCCAGGGCCGTACAAAATGGCGAAATTTGAGGACTGGGCAGAAGAGCCTCCTCTCCTACATGATGAAGTCGGCAGATACTTGCAAGAACACTGTGTGAACGAGGGAGATATTCTACAGTGGTGGAAAAATAACTCCCAACGACTTCCTCGACTTGCGTGTGTGGCAAGAAAAATACTAAATATACCAGCCACTAGTGCGTCTAGTGAGAGAATTTTTAGTTGCGCTGGAAACCTAATTAGCGAAAAACGATCACGTCTTAATGCAGACAGACTTAACGATCTCGTCATAATTAATTCAAACACTAATCAGCAGACACATTGAAAATACAGTAGAACATTGAACGGGAAACTATAAGTTTGAGCGCAAATTTACTAATTAAGAGTGCAGATTTCTTTCTTGTGCTTTCTGGGCGTCAATTTCTGAGATAGAAATTTTGTAATGCATACAGTTCATTTTTATTTTAGACTAAACTTTTTGATTTCAATCCTTCCAAGTGACATTAATTATTGTTTGTAAACCATTTTCTGTTACTTGGGTTTGCAAAAGTAGACAAATATTTTTAGGAGTATCTGGTTTGGCCTAAATAATACTTTCAGGGGAACTGAAGGAAAATTTGTAAAGATTTTATGTTGAAAAGTGTTCTGCAAAATAAAATATTCATTTGTGGAGTAAGGCAATACACATTATGAGTTTAAATTACAATTTATTTTGTTGAGTTCCACACACATTGCAAAATGTAATTTTATTCTTGTATTTCTATATTAAGGGGAATCCCACATGCAGAGTCAAGATGCTGAAGACCTAGACACTACAAATACTCCTAAAATGAAGAGCGTCTTTTTCCATGAATGTATTGTAGTAGGAATATAATGGAAACTCTGAGCCACTCTCCACAGCGTCTATATCTGCGTCATGAGGATTCAGACTCGTCGTTTAGGTCTGTGTTATGAGGGTCTAGAGTCGTCGTTTAGATTTGCATAATGCAAGTAAACACTCGTCGTCTTAGTCTGCATCATGATAGTCCGAAATATGGTCCCTCATGATGCAGACCTAGACTACAAGTGTGGACTCTCGTGACGCAAACGTAGGAGCCGCGAAAAATGGCTCAGGGTCGCCATTGTATTCCCAGTACTATAGTTTTTAGACGAACTGGATACGAAACAAGTCCTTCGATTTTGTTAAAATGCATTTTGGCAATTTAGAATGATTTTTCCAACTTCGAATGAATTCACAGAACCAGTAAAATACATCCTGGAAACGTAGTTAAATATTTATATAATTGGTGTCATACTTGGCTGAAACATACTAAAGTTAAAGAATCTAGACTTCCAAAATCTTAATTTGGTTCTCATTGCAGTACAGTGGTTAACAGGGGCGTAGATAATTTATTCTTCTGGGGAGGTGACCAATCTTCTTTTTGGGGGGTGGAGGTTCACTTCTTTAGTACAAATATCCATCCGTTTCGGTGTTGAAAAGTGCAGCACAGACTGCATTGCGTTGCCTGGGCATTTATTTATTCCATACTCTCGTAGTCCATCTTCCCTCCCGTATTTTCTCTCTATCCATTTAGTCTTCTCCCACTATCTCTTTGATCACCTCCACCCCCCCCCCCCCCACTCCCCATCCCTTGGCCGGCCGAAGTCGCCAAGCAGTTCTAGGCGCTACAGTCTGGAACCGCGCGACCGCTACGGTTGCAGGTTCGAATCCTGCCTCGGGCATGGATGTGTGTGATGTCCTTAGGTTAGTTAGGTTTAAGTAGTTCTAAGTTCTAGGGGACTGATGACCTCAGAAGTTAAGTCCCATATTGCTCAGGGCCATTTGAACCATTTTTGAACCCATCCCTTGGCCCATCTCCCCCCCACCCTCTATCCTTCTCCTCGTCCTCTCTCTGTTGGATTCCGCCACCTCAGTTCATCTCCTCTTCACCTATCTATGAAAACTCATATATATCTGTCAACTTTTGTGGTGATCAGTGAATCAGTGTCAAAGTTTATTGCTAGGTAGCATTTATTGTAATACTTTTTGATTCGCAGCATTGATAATTTTGTTTTCTGGTGCGTAAACAAATGAAGTTGAAGGTGTCCCGACAGGGCAATATGCGACATACAAATAGCCATGTGAAAAACATGATTTTCAAGATTGATGCCACAAACATATAACAACTGCCCCTGCGATTTATCTATCGACATGGCAAATGTAAGCTGCACTGGAAATTATAACCGTTTAAAGTCGAATGGCATGTCGGTCGGAATCTTAGTGATATTGGAATCAAACTGTCCTCACCTTTGTACTTTCCTTTTAAAATTGTGGCTTCGATTACGTTGTTCTTTAACTTCTTCCCCGCAAGCCGGGTGCCATTACAAAGACGTGGCTGGTTTACCTTTCGCAACATGATTGCCGATCCGACTTAATTACAGATTGGGAGGCGGTAATCCGGGGAAATCCAGCGAATTTAAAAATTCCGTAGGATAGTTGACTACATCATCTTAGTTAGTAACGGAATAAACCGACTTGTATGTCAGCAATTCGCCAGGTGTCATATTTTGAATCTGAAAATTCATTTCGTTAACAACAAGGTTTTTTGCTGCCAATATAGCACGTTCACTCAACCAAAAATGGTTTGCAATTGTTAAACGACATTTGCTGTGCGCGAATTGTCCAACACAATGACTGTGAATGTGTCAGACAGCTTTCAAATTTCAAAAAGATCATAGACATTTCGTTTAAAAGAAATGTATATATATAGATATATATATATAAATACATACATTTCTTTTAAACGAAATGTCTATGATCTTGAAGAGAGTACCTTAAAAAAGATTTTGACATCGTTTGCGGGTTACCATGAAAGTTCACTGTGTACACATGTTTCCATGGAGAAGGTTTTTGAATATTTACATGTGCATGTATATGTATATATATATATATATATATATATGTTTATGTATATATATGTATATGCGTATATATGTATATATGTATGTATATATATATATGTATTTGTCTATGAGTGTATATATATATATATATATATATATATATATATATATATATATATATATACTCATAGACAAATACATATAAATACATACATATATATATGCATACACATATATATACATATACATATATATACATAAACATATATACATATATATATATATATACATATACATGCACATGTAAATATTCAAAAACCTTCTCCATGGAAACATGCGTACATAGTGAACTTTCATGGTAACCCGCAAACGATGTCAAAATCTTTTGTAAGGTACTCTCTTCAATGTACTGTCCGAAATATTATGTAGACAGTGATGTTCCTCTTGATGGTCAAGTGTGCAAAATTTCTTCAAGATCGGAATAAAATTGTAGGTTGGTGTAGAAGTGTGTACCTAAAGTACCCTCCGCCATGCACCATTCAGAATTTTCAGCAGGCAGCGCCCTTCATCCTGCTTTGAATATCAAGTGTGCCAAATTTCATCAAGATCGGAATAAATACGTACAATTTGTCGAGTTCCGTTATGTAAAGGAACCTCTGCCATGCACCATATGAAATTTTATGTAGACTGTGACTTTCCTCTTGGTTTCAAGGTATAGTGTGCAAAATTTCATCAAGATTGTATGCAATACAAACACACGGACACAATGAAAACGCACTTTCAGTTTTTGTCAAATTTTCCAATTTTTCGGTCGATTTTCGAAAAATTTTATTTCATAAAAACCTTGTCCTGAGAATTACGAACACAGCAAAAAAAATTTAGCCGAACTGATCCAGGCGTTCTCGAGTTTTACGCTTATCAACACATTTGGCAATTAATTTTTATTGATATAGATAAGAAGCCCGAAATATACGCGTAAAGGAAGAATATACAAATAAAACCAATATTTTTTTACCTGAAATTAATACATATATATATATAATGTTGGGGTTTGTCTTTTGGTGCTCAGGTAAAATAAAAACTTTTGATTAACGTTCATAATACGACAATGACGTGCTCAGGTAAAATAAAAACTTTTGATTAACGTTCATAATGCGACAATGACGCGCGCAGACTAAACGGCTGCGGAGCGCAGCTCAGCAGTAATATGGACAGGCAAGCAAGTTTCCCGCAGCCTGCCCGGGTTGGGTTCTGCTTGGCTTGGCTGGAGTGAAGCAGCCTGCCCGTTCTGTTGACAACGAGCGGCGGCCTGCCCGCCTGGCCACCGGGCAAGCATGGGCGGGTTAAAAGCGGGACATGTACACCTCTAGTCTGCACAGGGGGACACTGTCTGCCGCACTCAGCAGACCGAACAAACAGTTACCTCCAGTGCTGTACTGTGCTGTGACACTGGGTACCATACTCGTTGTTATAAGAAACGGAGATAGCGTAGGTGTAGCTACGTTTAGTCCTCATGAAGTGAAGCACGTGCATAGTTTGCAGAATAGAAAAGTAGAAACGAAAAATTAAGGCACAGACTGCATACAAAAAAATCGTAAAGTTACATTACTCAGTGTTGTTAACTGTTTCATACACAAACATTCCAGTCAATTCTGTTTCACTTCGTCGGGTTACTTATAGAGGGTGTTTCAGTTGCCCCTACCTGTGGATGTTATGCATCCTACAAAGCCTGGAGATACCATGCACAAGGTGTTCGCTTTCAGTCGCTTGTTACGTGCAAATTACACTACTGGCCATTAAAATTGCTACACCAAGAAGAAATGCAGATCATTAACGGGAATTCATTGGACAAATATATTATAGTAGAACTGACATGTGAATTCATTTTCACGCAATTTGGGTGGGTGCATAGATCCTGAGAAATCAGTACCCAGACAACCACCTCTGGCAGTAATAACGGCCTTGATACGCCTGGGCATTGAGTCAAACAGAGCTTCGATGGCTTATACATGTACAGCTGCCCGTGCAGCTTCAACACGATACCACAGTTCATCAAGAGTAGTGACTGGCGTATTGTGACGAGCCGGTTGCTCGGCCACCATTGACCAGACGTTTTCAGTTGGTGAGAGACCTGGAGAATGTGCTGGTCAGGGCAGCAGTCGAACATTTTCTGTATCCAGAAAGGCCCGTACAGGATCTGCCACATGCAGTCATGCATTATCCTGCTGAAATGTAGGGTTTCGCAGGGATCGAATGAAGGGTAGAGCCACGGGTCGTAACACATCTGAAATGTAACGTCCACTGTTCAAAGTGCCGTCAATGCGAACAAGAGGTGTTCGAGACGTGTAACCAATGGCATCACGCCGGGTAATACGCCAGTATGGCGATGACGAATACACGCTTCCAATGTACGTTCACCGCGATGTCGCCAAACACGGATGCGACCATCATGTTGCTGTAAACAGAACCTGGATTCGTCCGAAAAAATGACGTTTTGTCATTCGTGCACTCAGGTTCGTCGTTGAGTTCACCGTCGCAGGCGCTCCTGTCTGTGATGCAGCGTCAAGGGTAGCCGCAGCCATGGTCTCCGAGCTGATAGTCCATGCTGCTGCAAACGTCGTCGAACTGTTCGTGCAGATGGTTGTTGTCTTGCAAACGTCCCCATCTGTTGAGTCAGGGATCGAGACGTGGCTGCACGATCCTTTACAGCCATGCGGATAAGATGCCTGTCATCTCGACTGCTAGTGATACGAGGCCATTGGGATCCAGCACGGCGTTCCGTATTACCCGCCTGAACCCACCGATTCCATATTCTGCTAACCGTCATTGGATCTCGACCAACGCGAGCAGCAATATCGCGATACGATAAACCACAATCGCGATAGGCTACAATCCGACCTTTATCAAAGTCGGAAACGTGATGATACGCATTTCTCCTCCTTACACGAGGCATCACAACAACGTTTCACCAGGCAACGCCGGTCAACTGCTGTTTGTTCCTCATGTCAGCACGTTGTAGGTGTCGCCACCGGCGCCAACCTTGTTTGAATGCTCTGAAAAGCTAATCATTTGCATTTCACAGCATCTTCTTCCTGTCAGTTAAATTTCGCGTCTGTAGCACCTCATCTTCGTGGTGTAGCAATTTTAATGGCCAGTAGTGTACACTGACGGAAAAAAAATCACAAGACCAAAAATAATTAGTGTAGAGTAACGAAATTTTGCGAATGCCGTTCTCTACGTAACAAATTAAAGTGATTAACACTGCAGTATCGTAGATAAATATAAGTGTGAGATACGCCATTGCAAATCTGAAATGCTGGTAAATTAGTAACCGGTGTAACCGCCAGAATGTAGAATGCAAGCATGCTAATTTTATGGGATGCAGTTCCATGCCTGTCGCTCTTGGTCGGTCAATACAAGGACGGTTAACGCTGTTTGTGGATGACAAAGTTTTCGTCCGATAATGTCCACTGTGTCATCAATTGGTGACAGATCTGGTGATCGTGCAGGCAGAGGCAACATGTAGACACTCTGTAGAGCATGTTGGGTTACAACAACGGTACGTGGGTGAGCGTTGTCCTGTTGGAAACCCCCACCCCCCACCCCCCCGGCAATGCTGTTCGTGAAAGACAGCACAACAGATCGATTCATCACTCTGAGGTACAAGTTTGCAGTCAAGGTGCGTGGGATAACCATGAGAGTGCTTCTCCTGTCATACAAAATCGCAGCCCAGACAATGACTCCAGATGTAGGTTCAAATGATTCATATGGCTCTTAGCACTATGGGACTTAACATCTGAGGTCATCAGTCCCCTAGAACTTAGAACTACTTAAACCTAACTAACCTAAGCACATCACACACATCCATGCCCGAGGCAGGATTCGAACCTGCGACCGCAGTGATCGCACGGTTCCAGACTGAAGCGCCTAGAACCGCTCGGCCACTCCGGCCGGTCCCAGATGGCTGCGGTCTAAGGTCAGTGGATTGCACGCTGCAGGGCGTCTATCTCGGAAATCTCCTTGAAGTAACCGATTTGTAACAGTTCGTTGTGTCATTGTAGTGCCAACTGCTGCAGATTCTGTACGATGAGGCAGAGCCATACGACAAACACGATGGTCTTCCGTGTCGGCAGTGCCGTGGTGGCCGTCTGGAAATGGTTCAAATGGCTCTGAGCACTATGGGACTTAACTTCTGAAGTCATCAGTCCCCTAGAACTTAGAACTACTTAAACCTAAATAACCTAAGGACATCACTCAGATCCATGCCCGTGGCAGGATTCGAACCTGCGACCGTAGCAGTCGCGCGGTTCCGGACTGAAGCGCCTAGGACCGCTCGGCCACCACGGCCGGCTGGCCGTCTGGAGTCCGGTCTTTTGGCGACCATAAATTCTTGTGACCACCGCTGCCAGCAATCACGTACAGGGCTACATTCCTGCCTAGGCTTTCTGAATTATCACAGAAGGAACATCCACCTTCTCATACTCCTATAAAACGGCTTCGACCAAATTCACTGAGATGCTAATAATGGTCTTTGTCACCTGAAAGGTGCTCTTCACTAACATCAGCTCACCAGGACCAATCTCAAAAGTAACTAACGCTCACGACCGTTAAATAATGTATTTAAAGCAAACCAGATTTGCATCCTCATAGTGGCGCTACTAGCGTCGCTCTTGTGCGACTGGCATGAAATTTGAACAGGCATCATCTTTCAGACGCAGCAAGGCGCCTACTGACTTTCATTTATGTCACACAACTCCTTCTCGGTGTTGCCATTTTTCCGTCAGTGTATAATTTGCATAACAGAAAGGTCGAAACGAAGAAATAAGACACCGTCCATGTAAAAAAAAAATCATAAAATTACATTACTGACCATCTTAACTGTTTCACTCCCGAATGTTCCATTCGCATCTGTTTCACTTTGTCGGATTACTTATACCGAGCGACTGAGCTGCCCCTACCTATGGGTCTTATGTGACCCACAACGTCTTCAAATACCACACGCAAGATTTCCATATTCTCTCGCTCACTAGCCGTAAACTGTTAGTCTTACAGAAAAAATGAGCAGGACCTTTTTGTAGGAAATTTAATGTGTTCTCGCTAGAGGGCGTAGTTTTCGAATTGTTCAAGAAAAACGTACAAGGGTGACCTTCAAACGCATTTTTCTTGAATAACTCGAAACCTGTGGCCCCCAGCAAAAACGTATACCAGAACAAGATTTAACTACATTAAGTTTCCTACAAAAAGATTTCGCTCACGTTTTCTGTAGAAGTAGTAGTCTGTAGTGAGCTAGAGAATTCAATGTGTAAAAGGAGATGATAATGTAATGATGATGGGAGACTGGAAAGCAGCAGAAGGGGAGGTATAAAAGAACAAGTTACGGGATAATACGAGCATGGTAGTAGGAAGGAGAGTGGAGGAAGAGTAACTGAGTTCTGCATTAAATTTCAAGTAGTAATAGCGAATGCTCTTAAAGAATCACAACAGGAGGAAATAGCTGAAAAAAGTGTCTTCATTGGCAAAAGATTCCAGTTCAGTCCATTCGGATACCAGAGAGGGGACTACCAAAGGGGAGTTAATCATGAGAAATATATTGAGTAGCAAACGAAAGGGTAGCCTCATGCGAGCCGGGGCGTGGAATGTCAAAAGTTTGAACGTGATAGGGAAGGTAAAAAATTTGGAAAGCGAAATTCTAAGGCTCAATCTACGTATAGCAGGGGTCAGTGAAGTGAAATGGAAAGAAGATCAGGTTTTCTGGTCAGACGGATATAGGGTAATACCAACAGCAGCAGAAAATGGTGTAGCAGCGTAGGATTCGTTAAGAAAAGAAGTAGGGCAGAGACCGAGTTAATGCATACAGTTCAATGATAGGGTTGCTCTTGTCGGAATCAACAGCAAACCAGAGGCAACAACGACAGTTAAGGTACGCATAACGACGTCACAAACAGAAAATGAAGAGATAGAGAAAGTATATAAGGGTGCTGAAGGGGTATATCAGTATCTGAAGGAAAATGATAATCTTGGTTGTATAAATGGCAGATGAGAAAGACCAATTGAGACCTGAAATGAATTTTCGGCTGGTAATAACGAATTAACTGTTCAAAAATCGTGAGAGGAGGACATGTACTTGGAAAAGGCCCAGAGACATAAGAAAGAGATTCCACATTCACGTATTGGATTGTAAGGCTTACTCGGGAGCAGATGTAGGTTCGGGTCACAATTTAGTAATGATGGAGAGTAGGCTGGAGTTTAATACACTCATCCGGAAGGACCAACGTGGGAAGAAAGTCAAAGATGTTGGACAGACAGACTTCAGTTGATCGACGACAGAAGGAAATACAAAAATGTTCATCGAAAGCTCAGCTACTTTCTATTTTTATTGTATGCTATAAATTGTTTTTAATTTGTTCAATGATGCACTAATTTTTAAAAAAAGGAGTATTTAAAAAGTAAAAATTTTAGCACTGTTGCTATGGCTAATTGATATTTCAGTTTTTTACTCGGTTTTTAGCAAAAAATATAAATAATAAAACAGATACCGAAAAATACCGGTTGTTCAGAATGAAAATACCGCTACTGGTTTTAACCGGCCTGTTTTTCTATCCCTAGTACCCAATTGAACACACTCGTCAATGATGAAATCACGTAGATCTACGAACCTGCGGTAATGTTGATTGGACCGTATCACCCGCTGTTCACATTAGTCCCAGATATTTTCTGTGTGATTAAGGAAGGAAGGGTGATTGTGTTTAACGTCCGGTCGACATCGAGGTCATTAGAGACGGAACACAAGCTCGGATTGTGTCAAGAATTGTGAAGGGAATCCGGCGGTGCCCTTGCAAAGGAACCATCCCGGCATTTGCCTGGAGCGATTTAGGGAAATCACGGAAAACCTAAATCTGGATGGCTGGACGCGAATTTGAACAGTTGTCCACTCCTGCGTGATTAAGACTGATGATATACCAGATCAGTGGATGTTCACTTGCCTGTGAAAACCGCTGGTATCACCTAGAAAGACGAGAGTGCCCGCAACGTACTCTTGGTCACAGAGAATGTTGAAATGAACATCCTGGTTCATGTTCACGGCAGTCTGAGTGAAGGGTCCAAGTCATGGTGCGCAAAAACATTACAGAATCATCTTCAGTCTGAACTAGCCCCTCCACACAGTGCAGAACTAACGCCCTACACGGCCGTCGGTGTACCTGTCTTCATGTATCACTTAAAAATGAGCACTGGCATTTTCCGAGGTACCGAAGTACCTACTGCATGCAGTTACCCTCACAATGATAGCTAGGAAACTGGTTGAGACTGACCTGCTTTCACTGACAGCAGCAATTCCTCACGGGTTTGAAACCGATTGTCATCACAAGGCGCGACACTCGTTCTTGTCCCTGTCGATTAGGATGTTTTTACGACCACTGTTCTTACGCCGTGTTGCATAGCTGCGAGTGGTACAGCAGTCCTTGTAGACAGCCGGGACAATCAGCCTTGATACACCAACGAAATGGGCAACTACACGCACGGTGAGGTTATGGGTACATTCAAGCTCGTTGACTTCTCTGCAGTTCTATCACATATCCACGTCGACCCACTTACTACGCTGTCCATATAGTCGTACAACACTTCATTGCGCAGACTCACTTCAGCGATGGAGAGTCTCATGACCCCTGGTCCCAGTCCTACACCATTTATGTCGCGTGAAGGGGATCAGTGTATTCTTTTAAGGAGGTAGCTAGCATTCTGTCTTGAGAGCTTACAAGCAATAACGTTCGCGTGCCTCATGAATTTGAATAAGCAGGACGAAAAAGTCACGAATAAATATGACATTTCCTCCCCTAATTCTCACGGTTAAGTGACACGTGCCTGGTATACTTGGAATGCACATCATTGGGATTTACATATACGATCGTAATCAGGAGTGCAATTGCGAACAGCTCGCTGTACCATAGTGTTACAGAACTTGCGTATAACACAAGGGCGGAGAATACTGAGAATGGCTGCTTACATATCTCTTTACGTGATGCGCGTTTGATCTGTTTCTATCCTCACAGTCCCAACGTTGACTGTACCGCTTCACAGTATTTGTTTCTTTTTTCTGAAAATTAGTTCTAGAAATTTCATAAGTAAACTAACAAGAAAGAAATAGTTTGATAGGAAGGTACGACACCTTGTAGCTTCTTGAACTCGAGAGGCGTTGACTCATGAAGAGGTCACCGAAAATTTCTGAGGAAAATCAAGCCACGAACAAACCTGTTCAACACATCACTTGAATGTTTGGAGGGGTCCTTAACATACGATGATGTTGGAATTGTTTTTAAGATGGATCAGCAACTAAGGACATTCTGTGCTTTACCTCACCACTATGGAAATAGGATCCATCTCACAAAATGAAGTTAAGAAGGTATCAGAAAGGTCAGGTAAATAAATAGTTGTTGAAAGACTTTGAAACTGCACAAAATATCTACAAAATTCTCCAGAACTTCAGCAGTGGTGTGGCAAACAAAATAAAAACTTTGAAAAATGTTAATCAGTACCTTTAAAATGAAACAAAAGGTAGAGGTAGCAAGTGAAGATAGCGAGGGTCAATGCAAATACTAAATAGATGCCACAGGTCGTTAGTAAGTGTACGTAGCGGATAAACAAATAAGAGAATACAGTGCGAATTCATGAAAGGAACGGAAAAATACATGAAAACAATCACAGAAGGCAAAACAGTAAGGAATAACTAACATTTGATAGTCGGGTAATTAAAAAAAATGGTACTCAAGATAATAGGAGCAATTGAAATTGACAGCAAGATGACCAACATAACCGTACAAACTTTTATCCACCGAAATTCGTGAATGACACGTCAAGGCTCCAAATAAACTGGAGGGGAAAGGTCTGTCTCCCGTATTCTCTTTGCTGCTTCCTAGAACATCTGACCGCGAAAAGCAAGGCAAATTAAGAGGGCGTGCTGAAAAGTAATTCCTCCGATTTTTTATGTGAAAGCGCTTAAAGCTTTTTAAACAAAATATCTTTATTCTCCATGTCTACAGATTTATTTCTCAACATAATCGCCCTGGCGACGAACACTTTTCTCACAACGAGACACGCGACGCGAGGTAGTCGCGCAGTCTAGGGCGCCTTGCCACTGTTCCCGCAGCTCCCCCTCCCCGCCGTCGGAGGTTCGAGCCTCCCTCGGGCATCCGTATGTATGTGTTGTCCTTAGTGTAAGTTAGTTTAAGCTAGATAAGTAGTGTGTAAGCCTAGGGACCGATGACATCGGCAGTTTGGTTCCATAGGAAACTACAACAACAAAAAACAACGAGAGACCAGTTTGTTGATACCATCACTGTAGAATATTTGACTTTGTTGATGGAGCCACAACCTCACCTCTACTTACACCGCTTCATCACTATCAAAGTGAAGATCTCGAAGGTGTTCGTTAAGATTTGGAAACAGATGAAAATCAGATGGGGCCAAGTCGGGAGTCTGTGAAGGATGACTGACAGTGAACCCAAGGCGTCGGATTGTTGTAGATGTTGCAGCGCTCTTGTGTAGTCTGTCATTGTCATGCAGAAAGAGGAGTGTGCTAGAAACTCGATTATACCACACTGTTGCTCAGTCGCCGACATAGTTACGTTACACACCGCCACGTTACACGCTACAGTTCGGAATTCTCTGACGACAAAGGTTTGCAACTTGTGTCAGCGAAGCGGGAAAATCGATCGACTAATATGCAGACGTGCAATACTTCAGCGATATTGAGAACAGAATAAAAGATTCGGAGGCATTACTTTTCAGCACGCCCCCGTACCAACGAGATCAGGATCCCAAGTGAAGCATGCAGGTATAAATTACTTGGCAATCGATGGTGATGTCACGATCTCTTCACTGACATTGTAGGTCAGGATTTGAACAAAAACTCAAACACTATTTCGAATCATAGGCACGGGTAATCGAAGATATACAGATAACTTACGGACATAGACAAAGGAGAGAACAAAACAAACAGATGGAAACCGAAACGTGCGTAGCACATAACTTGTAGACAAAAATTTAAATCTCGCACTAGAATCTTAAACATATTTATAATAAATCATCATGATTTTGAAGGTATACGCTCAACGAAAATTGGAGAAACGAAAAAAAAAGGAAAATGAATTCCCTACACTGTGCTTCACATTACTGAAAATAGAGGAAATTGATTTTTCGCACAAAAAATTAAGGTCTAATCTGGAAGGAAGGAATTAAATAAATTAATCACCTTAACTTAGAGAAACAAGATTAGTTTGGACTCACAGAAAATTTTGTACTGGATTCATAAGAATAAGTTCGATCACGAGGAAACTCGTTACTTAAACGAGGATAAAACAGTAGTTGACACACCGTATTGAATTGTGAAATGACGTTAGAAATCTATAACCTAAAGAATGTAGACGAGGAAAATAAGAAGAAACGTAATCGCACATACACAGGAAAGAAGAAAACCACAATGAAAGAGAGAAAAACTACAAAGTCAAATAGTGAGGAGTTTATGTGATCTTAAGACATAGACGATAGAGCAGAAGTACATTAAATATCGAGTGTTTATAATTGAACTGATTTTTTGAGAGTTTTAGCTTCAGTATAATCCTTTAGAGATGATCTGCGAGTAGTATCTAACTTTCCCCCGCTTTGTGATTTACCAGCTTACCTCCTGAAAATGTGTTGTGTCTGTGTTGCCCTGATTTCTAATAAAATGCTGGGCACGTGTCATATAACCGTAATAAACGATGTTCGAGTATTGGCATCCAGTACTTTATTGAACTGCTGATAAAGCCCTCTGAGGCCGAAGTTTTCCAATTTTAAATTGTTTTCTTTCTTTTTATGATCCATAACGTCTATTTCGCGATTACTGGTGCTTTCGCTCCTTCCATGTTTCGTATCACCAGGTTGTCTTAAACCCCTGTAACAACCTACTATTTTTCCTCTTATTGTATATTTTGATCGCTATGGGTTCCTTGTACTACTTAAGCCTCTCGGCATTTTAGAAAGTAAAAAAACTTGTTTACGCTCATGTAAATGATCATAATGCTTTTTTATCTGAATGAAAGCATATTAACATGAGTTAATTTTGTTTCTTGTAAGGGCGTGGTTCGTAAAACTTAGCTTTGTTATGTTGTACTTTGCTTATATGCGCGTAAGACCATATTAATTTTTCATTGCTTTTCATTGATTTTAAAAGTACTATTGAGACCTTCTCTTCCTGTATTTCCTCTGCTTGTTACGGGATAACTTTGTAAATGAGATACACAGATTATGATTGTTTAACGGTAAGTATTCGGCTCAGTCTGACTGTAAGATTTGCTGTTTTTGGTTGATAATGTGTGACAAAAAAAATTGAGAGTTGTGTTGTAGAGATCCGCTATGTAGTGCTCTGTACGTTACAAATAACGAGTTAGAAAGCAAACGGCAGTAGAAAAAAGCATTGGGGCAGTACATCAAATTTTAGACAGAGAACCCTGGTCCGGAAACGTCTACGATGGTAAGGAATATTCAAATTCACCGAAAGTCTACTGACGTTGGTAAAATTGCCAGAAGACATACTCTTTTAATAATTTTATTTATCTACCCAACTTGCACCAGGTGTGATTTTCAGAACGGATGTTCAGGGTAGCATCCCCCAGCTTTTATGCAGACATGAGTCACACTCACAAAGACCTGTCGTTTTCGTCCGGAGAATTACATCGTAATTCGGGCAATGTCCACAGACAGCCGGAATACTTGCCAGAAGATCCCCTTAGGTTTCACAGTTTTCTCGTACTCTTCCTGTATGTCCCAACAAGAGTGAATCAAGTGATGTCCTGACGGATGAATGAAACGCATACTGTTGCAGTGAGGTCGGGAGAAAGCAGATACTTGTTACATCCAAAGCGCTGAAACAGGGAGCGTCAGCCGTTTAAATTTTTTTATGTAGACGTTAAAGGCTGTTCTCTTATTTCTTTTCTTCCACACAGCTACTTTGATTGTTGCAATATACTTGTTACCGATTTCGAAACAACTGTGGTTTAAGAAAATGCTGCAGCAATGAATACAACTGCTTTTAAGCAACCTACCCAAAAAATGTAGTCATGAAACAAGATAATCTCCAGGGAAATTAATCGAAAAGAATACTGTCGCTGGTGGAGGTGTATACACGGTGTTTCAAAGTCTCTACGCCGAACGTCTAATGATGATAGCTCACGTAATGGGGAACAACTTTTGTTATAGACTAAATGTTCCCTGATACTTTGCGGAAACGCTATGCGTCGTTTTATTGAATTTGCTGGCCCTGTGACGATGAAGTATCACCGAACTAGTGCAGCCTGCATATTCATACTGTCTACAGCGCAGATGACTGGCTTAGGCAGCGCACATTGCATACGAATGCCACAGCGTGGATACAACCTGCCACCTCCCAGGGGCATAACCAATAATAAATGGCGTCTAGCGTCGCCGGAAGGCGTCATGGACATTTTGTCTCTAAAAGACATTGTTCCCGACGACGTGCTCTATCATCTCTAGACGTTCGTCGTAAATACTTTGAAACACAAGGTCCACTCTCAGGTGCTGTAACATGTGGTTCAACGTGATATACCACCGCAAGCACAGGGTGTTTCAAAAATGACCGGTATATTTGAAACGGCAATAAAAACTAAACGGGCAGCGATAGAAATACACCGTTTGTTGCAATATGCTTGGGACAACAGTACATTTTCAGGCAGACAAACTTTCGAAATTACAGTAGTTACAATTTTCAACAACAGATGGCGCTGCGGTCTAGGAAACTCTATAGTACGATATTTTCCACATATCCACCATGCGTAGCAATAATATGGCGTAGTCTCTGAATGAAATTACCCGAAACCTTTGACAACGTGTCTGGCGGAATGGCTTCACATGCAGATGAGATGTACTGCTTCAGCTGTTCAATTGTTTCCGGATTCTGGCGGTACACCTGGTCTTTCAAGTGTCCCCACAGAAAGGAGTCACAGGGGTTCATGTCTGGCGAATAGGGAGGCCAATCCACGCCGCCTCCTGTATTTTTCGGATAGCCCAAAGCAATCACACGATCATCGAAATATTCATTCAGGAAATTAAAGACGTCGGCCGTGCGATGTGGCCGGGCACCACCTTGCATAAACCACGAGGCGCTCGCAGTGTCGTCTAAGGCAGTTTGTACCGCCACAAATTCACGAAGAATGTCCAAATAGCGTGATGCAGTAATCGTTTCGGATCTGAAAAATGGGCCAATGATTCCTTTGAAAGAAATGGCGGCCCAGACCAGTACTTTTTGAGGATGCAGGGACGATGGGACTGCGACATGGGGCTTTTCGGTTCCCCATATGCGCCAGTTCTGTTTATTGACGAAGCCGTCCAGGTAAAAATAAGCTTCGTCAGTAAACCAAATGCTGCCCACATGCATATCGCCGTCATCAATCCTGTGCACTATATCGTTAGCGAATGTCTCTCGTGCAGCAATGGTAGCGGCGCTGAGGGGTTGCCGCATTTGAATTTTGTATGGATAGAGGTGTAAACTCTGGCGCATGAGACGATACGTGGACGTTGGCGTCATTTGGACCGCAGCTGCAACACGGCGAACGGAAACCCGAGACCGCTGTTGGATCACCTGCTGCACTAGCTGTGCGTTGCCCTCTGTGGTTGCCGTACGCGGTCGCCCTACCTTTCCAGCACGTTCATCCGTCACGTTCCCAGTCCGTTGAAATTTTTCAAACAGATCCTTTATTGTATCGCTTTTCGGTCCTTTGGTTACATTAAACCTCCGTTGAAAACTTCGTCTTGTTGCAACAACACTGTGTTCTAGGCGGTGGAATTCCAACATCAGAAAAATCCTCTGTTCTAAGGAATAAACCATGTTGTCTACAGCACACGTGCACGTTGTGAACAGCACACGCTTACAGCAGAAAGACGACGTACAGAATGGCGCACCCACAGACTGCGTTGTCTTCTATATCTTTCACATCATTTGCAGCGCCATCTGTTGTTGAAAATTGTAACTATGCAATTTCGAAAGTTTGTCCGCCTGAAAATTTACTGTTGTCTCAAGCATATTGCAACAAACGGTGTATTTCTATCGCTGCTCGTTTAGTTTTTATTGCCGTTTCAAATATACCGGTCATTTCTGAAACACCCTGTATATTCAGTTAACATGCCATAACATCCTCCAGCTCATTACGAAAGAAGCAATAATAAAACTGCCTTTATTCCTCATAATAAAACGAAGCATATACCGCTTTATTAACTACTTAGTGACTTAGCGCCTATGCAGATCACTTGACCAACGGCAAAGTAGTTCACCGCGGTAATGAAAACATTGATATCCTAACTACCGCCGAAGTGTAGAAAAACAGCATATTTTGGACCCATTTCTGAAGCGAAAAGTACAGCCACATGCAGCTGGTCATTAAGGGAGAGATGGCAGGGAAGCGTTGGCGTGGACGGAGAAGAGTTTCGTACACGCAGAATCTTCGAGAGTGGCTCAGATTCTCGGTCATTGCCACTTCGGGTAGAACAACTGAGAAGAGAGAATGCCCTATGATGATTGTCACTCTTCTTTAAGAAGAAGAAGCGTTTATTTGGGGCGTACGTATTATATGGCTTCAGTGACCTGTTAGAAAAGGATTCACCAGTGACGTGCTGAACCAACAATGAACCACTCGTCACAAATAACTGAGGAAAATTGGATATTTGACGAGTACTGGACAGAACTGCTCCTTCAACGACTCCAGGTATCTACGTTTTTTTCAAGAGGCTCATATGCTTCCGTGTCGTCCTTCGTAGCAGAGTGTTCAACGCGGACTGCAATGCGGAGGACCTGGGCTCGATTCCCGGTATTACCAGGTATTTTTCTTGGTGAACGGACGGGAACGGGGTGCGCTCAGCTTCAAGATGCCAACTGAGGAGCTACTTGACCAAACAGTAGCGGCTTCAGGTCACGAAAAATGACAACGGCCGGGAGAGCGGTATGCTGAACACAATCCCCTACGTACTGCATCCGATAACGCCACTGGCGGAGGATGATACGGCGGTCGGTCGGTATCGATCTTCCCGGCAGGCCTGTGGACGGAGTTTATGTTTTACGATCTGCTTGAAAACTGTCAGCTCACATCTCTAACTTTTTATATGTTTGTGAGTACATTACGAAAATATGCAGAATTGCTTTTTTTGCGTGTGTCATTGGCTGCTCTAGCACCTCAGGAGCATACTTCTGCGGTTTTCACGCCTAGACGCTACCGGTAAACAGTGTAAGACAACATGAAGATAACGGACGACAAAACAAAAATATCGTCGCCGTCCTGCATGGAGCAAAAACCCATACTCCTGTGTTCTGTTTGCAGAGGACCGGTGTTCTTTCTACTTATTTGTCCCAAATTTCGATTACACTTACACAATCGAGTCTTGAAAGTACACTGATTAGTCAAATTATCACACTATGACTACCTGCTTAACAACGTGCTGATCCACCAAGAGAGCAGCGATTCTGCGCGGTTTGGATTCTACAAGTCCTTGCTTTCAAGATATACGAATTACGTAGCTCACGGCACGCTAAAACACTATGACGACCTGCTTAACAACGTGCTGATCCACAAATAGTGCAGTGATTCTGCGCGGTTTGGATTCTGCAAGTCCTTGGTGGCTTACTGCAGGTATGTCGCACGAAATGTCTACACACAGGTCACGTAATTCGCATGAAGTACAGGCCGGTGGTTTGTAGGCTCGGAGCTGGCGCCCTATAGCGTTCCAGGTGTTTTCCATTGGGTTCTGAATTTGGTGGCCAAGACATCAACATGAGTTCACTGTCATGTTACTGGCACCACTGTAATACAATTCTGGCCTTGTGACATGGAGAGTTATCCTGCTGTAACTTGTAAGTTACCATCGCTGTCGGAGAAGGCAAGCCTGATGGGATTACAGGTGATCCGCAATAATGTTCACGTAGTCCACAACTGTCACGGTACCTTCGTTTACGACCAAGAGTTCTTTGGAAGCCTAGGTGAATGTTCCCCATCGCATGATACTGTTACCATCGTCCTACATGTTTCGAGCCGCCGTTCACCAGGATGGCGGCATTTCAAACACGACCATCGACTTTATGTGACAAAAACTTATTTCATCCGAGCAGACGACATGTTTTCATTGATTCACGGTCCAGTCCCGATAATTCCATGCCCAATGGAGGTCGCATACTGCGGAGCCCTATGTTCAACAAGAGGCGCTAAACGGTGTGCTCCGAAACAGTTATGCCGGCATCACCATTGTACTTTCTCGGCACATCTGCCACAGATAGATATCTGCTCTGCTATACATATCAGGCAAGCCACCGATCCCCACGTTTTGCCATGAGGCGTGGAAGTCCCAGCAGCTTGTCGCGTACTCGTAGTTTCACCGTCCTTCAACCACTTTCCGTGGTGCTCGCTACCGTAGCAACCAAACAGCCTACCAGCTGCACCGTTTCCGAGATGCCAGTTCTCATGTGCCATCCATAACACTCTATCCTTTGTCAAAACTACTTCTCTCTGGATTTACACATTTTCCGCCCGTCTCGTCGCTAGTAGGATTCTCCTTTTCGTCTTTGTTCCACTTTCACACTTTCCTTGCCGTGTTAAGCGCCCGCAGTTCCTTCAGGTGACATTCAGGTTCGCAGCTGCCAGTGGTCACAATGTTTGGACTTACGTGATATGTACTAGCGAAACAGATACGCATGGTGATCCACTTGCTGTCTTAAAATATCGTCTCATGCAACCCAAGTTCTGACAAAAGTCGATCCTTCCTCAGGTTGGATTCAATTAGGAATCGTGCTCAGCGACTGTGAAAATATTATAATGGGGTACGAACACAGCAAACAGTCGCGTATCAATCTGAATATGTATATTCACATTATTCACATTCTTTCTGGGTCCGTACCACTCACTGCTAAACGGTATGTTTGCCTTACCATGTGATCTTCATTCTGTACAACTGCTACACTGAAGCGCCAAAGAAACTGGTATGGGCATGCATATCCAAATACATAGATATGTAAACAATCAGAATACGGTGCTGCGGTCGGCAACGCGTATATAAGACAACAAGTGTATGGCGCAGTTGTTAGATCAGTTACTGCTGCTACAATGGCAGATCATAAAGATGTGAGTGAGTTTGAAGGTGGTGTTACAGTCGCCGCACGAGCGATGGGACGCAGCATCTCCGAGGTAGCGATGAAGTGATTTTCCCATACGACCATTTCACGAGTGTACAGTGACTATCAAGAATTTAGTAAAACATCAAATCTCCAAAACGCTGCAACCAGAAAAAGATCCTGCAAGAACGGGACCAGCGACGACTGAAGACAATCGTTCAACGTGACAGAAGTGCAAGCCTTCTGCAAACTGATGCACATTTCAGTGCTGGGCCATCAGCAAGTTCAGCGTGCGAACTGTTCAACGAAACATCACCGATATGGGCTTTCGAAGCCGAAGGCCAACTTGTGTTCCTTTGATGACTGCACGACGCAGAGTTTTGCGCATCGACATAGGACTGTTGATGACTGGAAACATGTCTGGTCGGGCACATCTCGTTTCAAATTGTGTCGAGCGGATGGACGTGTACGGGCATGGAGACAACCTCGTGAATCCATGGACCCTGCATGTAAGCAGGGACTGTTCAAGCTGGTGGAGGTCCATGGTGTGGGGCGTGTGCAGTTGGAGTGATATGAGACCCTTGATACGTCTAAATACGGCCTCTGACGGGTGACAGGTACATAAGCATCCTGTCTGATCACCTGCATCCATATGTCCATTGTGCATTCCGACGGACTTGGGCAATTCCAACAGGACAATACGACACCCTACACGTCCAGAATTGCTACAGAGTGGCTCCAGGAACTCTCTTCTGAGTTTAAACACTTCTGATAGCCACTAAACCTCCCAGACATGAAAATTATTGAGTATATCTCGGATGCCTTGCAACGTGCTGTTCAGAAGAGATCTCCACCCTCTCGTACTCTTACGGATTTATGAACAGCTTTGCAGGATTCATGGTGTCAATTCCCTCCAGTACTACTTCAGACATTAGTCGAGTCCATACTACGTCGTGTTGCAGCGCTTCTGCGTGCTCATCGGGGCCCTACACGATATTAAGCAGGTGTACCAGTTTCTTTGGCTCTTCAGTGTAAATGCTTCGATATAATCAATTCAAGTATCTGATTCCTATGTTTCCTTATACCATTTAGCACTGATGATGGCTATATTCTAGCTGAAATCTAGCTGGATCTGAAATAAAATACAGATTGATACGCGACTGATTGCTGTGATCGTCCCTGATTAATTCGATCGTTTTCTAGAGTGGCATAATGTGCGTGAGATTAGTAGTCTAGAAGAGAGCAGGAATCATTAGTGCATCACTATTTTACGTGTTGTAAATGCAAGGTTGCATAAAACTCGACTGAAAGGGACAGTTCACCACTCTGTACAAGTGAACTGACAAGTGATGCATGCACATCTTTCTCATTGATATAACTTTTCAAGGAAACTACTTAACCTTATGGAAAAGAGGGATTAGCGTCCAACATCTGATCAAGAAGAAAGTATTTATGAAACAGAAAAGCCCATAAGGTCAATGGTGAACATGTATCTGTGAATGGACTCTACAGAGCACCATCTGACGAAGTCTGAGACAGACGTTGACCACAAGGGTATATAAATGCAAGCCAAAATGATCACCGTTCAGATAAACTGGGGGAGGGGGAGGGTGGGACAAGCAAGTGCAAGCATCCTGGACCTTCATGATGACGAGATCACATTGCATCCAGAGGGGGTGTGTGAATAATCTTCTTCTATGAAACGTATGTGCATCTCACGAAGATGGAAGCAGGCGAGTCTGATGAGAAACACAGGGGAATAAACGTTTTGCAACTACTGCTGCGAGAAGTCAAGGCGTTGTGTTGGCAACAGTGTTACGGCTCGGGGATTATTTTCGACTAATTCTCTAGGATATTTGAGCCATGTGGAAAGTATGTTAGACAAATTCTATCACGAATTTTTCCCCAGTTGACACGGTCTACTCTGGGAACGATGAATTTTCCCCAGAAGGTAATGGTATAAGGATCGACAAATGTCTAACAGAGCGCTATTATGCCTTCATAGTACCTTCGTGGGCCCCTGATCTCCCAGATCATAGTGAAAGTTAACAAACTGATACCACGAATCGTTACGTTATCTGGTTCCTCTGCCTCGCATCCTTCAACATCAATGGGAAGCACTATAGAAAACATTTACGGACACATCCTGCACTTTGCTGTGGGGAGAGTAAAGGCTGTTTCTCGACTCCGCTGTATTGATAATTTATTTACTTGCTTCGAAGCCGATAGCAAATAAAAAAAGAAACAACAAAGCCATCTGACTGTAGAAAAAATAATGATGGAATAGTCTTTATTCCTGATAACAAATTATTTAACAACTGCGATGTTCAGTGTCTATGAGGAAGATCGTGGAAACATGTCAGGAACTGACCTTTACTTCCAGTTCGTTCAGTAATGGTTTATGTTGGCAGCTGTGCTGCTCTTGGTACTAAAGTGTTACTCATACTGTGCCTCGACAATGTGTAAGTGGGTAAGTGGAGATAAATTAATGTAACAGAGATAGGTGGAAATCCTGCATTTTTTTAAGGAAACAACTGTGTTCGCGAGACACCATTTTAATTATAGCCTTCTAACATTAAATAAAGAATTCCGTGTTTCTGGTTTCTGTCTGCAACGAGTTTCTCTTCTGCAGGTTATGTTAATGTTCTCATCTATACGGTCTCTTGCGTAAGGGTTCGTCAATAGGAAGTTCATCAGAGACCGTTTTAAAATGTTATTTAGCTTGCCACTGACGATATGCAGGGGAGTAGCTAGCAAATATATACGTTAAGTGAATTCTTTTCGTGATTTTGAGGATGAGGTGTGGAGTTTTACGTGGCAGACTGCTGGGGCAGGGGGGGGGGGGGGCATAAGAGGTAATGGAATGATTGGATAGAGGGACGCAAAAGGAACTGTTGGAAACGAAAGGAAAGGAATGGGGAAGAGAACAGCCCTGACAGCTAGAAAACGTTTTTATTAGATCTGAAAGGTTGGTTGATCTCGTGACTGATTTTGCTGTCAGGTCGAGAGGTGTAATTAAAATTTGCTTGTATACATTATGGAAACTACACAGGTTGGAGGGACATGCTGCTGTAGGTGGAACAGATTATGGGGTTTGGAAATCAAGGTTAAGCGGTAGGATGGTTGATGTCAAGTTTTCGGGAAGTGTAGGAGATTCGAGGGTGTCCAGTGATGAAGGGAAGATACTGGGTTCTTATTGAAGAAGAAAAGCAAATTTTGGAAGCCAGGTAGAGAGCACGGTGTTCGATGATTTGGAGGCAGAGATAGAAATTTGGAGGAGTAGAATTCCTGGCGCCATTGGCATAAGAGAGGACAGATCAGATGAAGGCCTTTCGTTGGGAGGATGGTAGAGGAATGCCATAATGATGTGAGTTAATTGTTTTAGTATGTTGTGGGCATTCTGTTGGAAGTGTGCAAGTGGGATTTTGATGTTAGTTAACAGTCGATAATTAGTCGAAGATACTTCATGTGTTAGTTAAATGGATAGAACGGTTGTAGATGGTGATGCCGAACTCTAGGAACACAAATTGCGGGTGGTTCGCCATATAATTACTACCTGGGCCTTTGAAAAGTTCACCTTTAGGAGCCACTTGTCTTACCAGGAGGTGAACTGGTTGAGACGGAGCTGAAGGGCTCGACCCATTGCTTGTTCCGCGGAGCTCGCGTGAAGTTAGCCGCTGGCTGGAGAGGCGAGCGCTGTTGCCAAGGGGACGTGCGACGCGCCACGCGCCGCGTCCCGTGTCTGCTCGCTCAGCTGTCGCCGCCTTCCGGGAAGTGCCGCCGTGATTACTGCTATCTGCCTCGACCTCAGTGCTATATTTATGTAACTGCGGCAGATTCGCAACAGCTGCCACCGCACTGTGTTAATTGTACGTTGCTCTGGTGGTCGAAATGAACTGGAGAAAAAGAAAAAAAAAAAAAGACTAAGGTGTGCCCTCCGATGTCTGTTCTTCAGCTGCCACTTTCTGCCTCACTTTTGTTTTTGAAACGTGTGACTTCATAATCTTTTCTGTTACTTTAGGCGGAGAAATTTGTGTATGGGTTCGTAGCTGCTCAACAATTGTTTTTTAAGTAGGGAATCCGCTGCTTCCCTTCATTGTTTTTTTATTGTTTTATTTATTTATACAGGGTGTACACAAATTATCTTTACAAATTTGTATATTAATAACTTGAAAACTGTACTAGTTGATAACAAATGATTTTCAACGTCTGACAAAATAATTCATA
Organism: Schistocerca piceifrons; assembly: GCF_021461385.2. Taxonomy (NCBI): domain Eukaryota; kingdom Metazoa; phylum Arthropoda; class Insecta; order Orthoptera; family Acrididae; genus Schistocerca; species Schistocerca piceifrons. Next base: position 630,973,402 of record NC_060139.1, on the reverse strand, counting down.
AAGTTTTGTTTCTTCACTCATCAGGACTTTATTCCCTATATACATAAACGATCTGGCGAACAGTGTGAGCAGCAGTCAACGGTTGTTTCTTGTGAAGTTGTGGTGTCTGGGAAGGAATCGAATATGAGTGTCTGTAGGATCGCACATGATGACTATTCGGGGGGACGACGGTTCAAACCCGCGTCCGGCCATCCAGATTTAGGTTTTCCGTGATTTCCCTAAATCGTTCCAGGCAAATGCTGGGATGGTTCCTTTGAAAGGGCACGGCCGACTTACTTCCCCGTCCTTCCCTAATCCGATGAGACCGATGACCTCGCTGTTTGGTCTCTTCCTCCAAACAACCCCAACATGATGACTGAGACAAAATTTATACTTGGTGTGCTGAATGGCAGCTGTCTCTAAACGTTGAAAAATCTTACGTTAATGCTGATGAGTAGGAAAAACAGCCCCTAATGTGCGGATACAGCATTAGTGATGTGCTGCTTGACTCAGTCACGTCGTTTAAATACCTGGACTTAACGTTCCGAAGCGATGTGAAATGGAACGAGCATGTGAGGTTATGGGAGGGAAGGCAAATGGTCGACTTCTGTTTATTGAGTTTATTGGAAAAATTTTAAGAAAGTGTGGGCCATTTGTAAAGGAGACCACTTATAAGACGCTAGTGCGGCCTGTTCTTAAGTATTGCTGAAGTGTTTGGGTTCTGCACCACGACGGATTAAAGGAAGAGATCGAAGCAATTCACGGGCGGGCTGGAGATTCTTTACCGGTAGATTAAAACAATACGCGAGTGTTGCGGAGATGCTTCGGAAACTCAAATTGTAATTCCTGGGGGAAAGGTGATGTTCTGTTGGAGGAACACTATTTAGAAAATTTAGAGAACCGGTATTTGAAGATGACTGCAGAATGATCCTACTGCCGCCAACATGTATTTCGTGCAAGGACCACAAAGATAAAATACGAGAAATTAGGTCTCATATGGAGGCATATAGACAGTCGTTTATTTCTCGCTCCATCTGCGAGTGGAACAGGAAAGGAAACGACTAATAGTGGTACAGGGTTACCTTAGACAGGCACCTTACGGTGGCTTGAGTATTATGTACGTACATGTAGATCTATAATAGTACATGTTCGTCTAGACTGGAAGTGCTGTTGTCCTCAACTCTGAACTTTTGCACCTGTAAAATTTGCTTGTGTGTGGACCGCTTTGGCACTCTTCTTTCTTTCGACTTCGTCACTGTAGCAGCTGGGTCGTGTGCAGGAAATCTGTAAACCTTGAACCCTTTCCAATTTTCTGCAAATGAACAAAAAGTACTTCTTCTCAAAACAATTATATTTCGCCTTCCTATGCATTTAGTTAATGTAAAGTAACATCACGTGTTCAGTTTGCGCACAAACATTTATTTCGACGTTACTTGCGCGAGGTCTGACACTGAATGACAAGGGCGATTTCGGAGGTAACTCATCGCCTCCTGTTGTGTGACGTCATCATCTTCATTGCCACGGTGGACTCTTACTGGATGGCGCGCCCGGCTTCTCCAAGCCAGGACGTCGAAGCACGGAATAAATTCAATGTCCATTAGGTACTGCAACTCGAGGTGCTCATCCGTATCATTTTACATGCAAAAACGATGATAAAAACTTCAAATAGTTTTCCATTCCAAACTATTTAACTAATAAATGGTTTAAACTATCGCGATCATCTTTTGTTAACTAGACAGATGTTGGATTACACTTCACTTTTGCACAATATACGTCAGTGTGGAGACCGCTAGTGGCACCGACAACGTCCAGTCGGTATTCAGTTTATCTCCTACGTTCCAGGAACGCCATGGAGACATGTTCAAGTGAACTGCGGCTGCATATCTTCAAGGCATAGAGATTAGATTAGATTAGATTAGATTAATACTAGTTCCATGGATCATGAACACGATATTTCGTAATGATGTGGAACGAGTCAAATTTTACAATACATGACATAATTAAGTTAATTTAACAACATACTTAAGTTAATATAACAACTTATTTATTTTTTGTGTTTTTTTATTTATTTTTTTATTTTTTTATTTTTTATTTTTTAAAATATTTTTTGTTTTTTTCTTTTTTTCTTAATTTATATCTAAAAATTCCTCTATGGAGTAGAAGGAGTTGTCATTCAGAAATTCTTTTAATTTCTTCTTAAATACTTGTTGGTTATCTGTCAGACTTTTGATACTACTTGGTAAGTGACCAAAGACTTTAGTGCCAGTATAATTCACCCCTTTCTGTGCCAAAGTTAGATTTAATCTTGAATAGTGAAGATCAACCTTTCTCCTAGTATTGTAGTTATGCACACTGCACACGCATATTGGTATATAAACTCTGTTCGGTACACCTGAACCCCACAGGGAGAAGTCTATTGGTGTGAGATCAGCTGATCATGGCGGTCACCTAATGAGACCATTGTATCCAATCCACCTATCTGGAAACTTTTCTTCCGCGAATTGACAGACATTTAGTGTCCAGTGGGGTGATGCCCCATCCTACTGGAACATGATATCAGGTTACAAGTGTTCTAGTTGTGCCTTAGCATACTCTTGTAATACGTCTAGCAAACATCACTGTTGACAATAAAGTCGCTGAATGAGAACGGACCAATTATACAATTGTCAGCACTACACATTGGCCTTGGGACTGTCTCGATTTGACGTGTACCTGAAGTACCTTGATCCCATATGTGGACGTTATGACGGTTCATTTTGCTGGATGCATGAAAAGTTTACCCATCGGAGAAACAAATATTTAAAAAAAAAGTCGTTGTTTGTGTCAGTTGTGACTAGTATATCCTCTCCAAACTGTTCAAATGGTTCAAATGGCTCTGAGCACTATGGGACTTAACTTCTGAGGTCATCAGTCCCCTAGAACTTAGAACTACTTAAACCTAACCAACCTAAGGACATCACACACATCCATGCACGAGGCAGGATTCGAACCTGCGACCGTAGCGGTCTCGCGGTTCCAGACTGTAGCGCCTTGGACCGCACGGCCACCCCGGCCAACTGCAACTGTTCACGCAGAGATTTGTCCATCGGCTTTAGTAACTAACACAGCAGGATGTTGCAGGTATAATGACAGAATTCCTTATACAAGAAGTTACACACTGTCGATTGTGGCATTTCCAACTCTCTGGCTGCCATAGGCGCTGCTATTGACAATTCCTTGCAAACACCCGCCGTACCTAGTCCACGTTGTCCGAAACAAGAAGGTAACCCGCCCTCTATGTATGGAGAACACTACCTATTTCCATAAATGACGTACGACAAGCCCAGACAGTTGGTCCAGACGGCGGTTCTCTTTAATAATGAGCCAGAAAACTTCGTTACAGTTCCGTAGCGGACTTCGTCTCTATGAAACAGGCTACGCTTTGGGATTTCTCCTTTGGTGTCCACGTATTTCGTCGAATCTCTGCATCTGAAAAAAAATGAATTACATTATCAAATGTTGAAAGCAGTTATTAAAGTCTACATATGTGAAGGTAATTTATTTACACCTCGTATTTCTTTTTTTATTACTAGTTTCTAGATCGCAGCCCCAGTCAAGTGCTCATTCTCGTAATCAGCGAAGCTGTTAAGCTTGAAAGCAGCATCTTCACTGCACGCAGTTAGACTTACGATTTGCATAAGAATGTTACATACATCGACCACAGACTATATACGAGGTCTGTTCAAGAACTTCCTGAACTCTGTCCACAAACTTTTTCTAGGTGTACTTTTTATTTTTTGTAGTTAAAAAAATGGTTCAAATGGCTCTGAGCACTATGGGACTTAACATCCGAGGTCGTCAGTCCCCTAGATCTTAGAACTACTTAAACCTAACTAACCTAAGGACATCACACACATCCATGCCCGAGGCAGGATTCGAACCTGCGACCGTAGCGGTCGCGCGGTTCCAGACTGAAGCGCCTAGAACCGCTCGGCTAAACTGGCCGGCCATTGTAGTTAGTCTCCTTCAAAATACTCTCCTCCACAATTGACACACCACTCCCAGCACCATTTCAATTGACGGAAGCCGTCTTGGTACGCCTCTAGCGGGATCGTGCAAAGTGCCGTCTGCGAATTTTCTTTTATCTCGTCTATCGTTGCAAATCTTCGTCCTTTCAACGGGGTATTCAACTTTGGAAATAAAGTCTGCAGGGGCCATGTCTGTAGAGTACGGAGGATGAGGCAGCACAGAGATTTCCTTTCTCGTGCAACAGTCATGCAGCAACAGGGATGAACGTGAGGGTGCGTTATCATGAGGTAAGAGACATGAATTGTCTCGGCACGTTTCAGGCCGTTTCCTTCTCACATTTTCCTGCAAGCGTTGCAACACGTCCCGATAGTACCGTTGATTAAGTTTGTCCCGTGGGACAAATTCATGACGAACTAATCCTTCAAAATCATGTAAAACTGTCAGCATGGCTTCGAAATTTGACCTGACCTGACGAGCTTCTTTTGGTCTTGGAGAATCTTTCCCGACCGATTGTGAAGATCGAACCTTGGCTGCCGGCCGGGGCGGCCGAGCGGTTCTAGGCGCTACAGTCTGGAACCGCGCGACCGCTACGGTCGCAGGTTCGAGTTCTGCCTCGGGCATGGATGTGTGTGATGTCCTTAGGTTAGTTATGTTAAGTAGTTATAAGTTCTAGGGGACTGATGACCTTAGAAGTTAAGTCCCATAGTGCTCAGAGCCATTTGAACCATTTTTTTTGAACCTTGGTCCTAACATCATACACATAGATCCACGTCTCACCACCAGCTATGATTCTGTTGAAGAATATCTCGTTCTCATTTGTTACATCCAAAAGCTCTTCACAGATTGCGAGGCGAAGGTCTTTCTGGTCTTGAATCACGAGCCGTGAGACGAACTTGGCTGCACCACGATGCATTCCAAGATGCTGTGTCAGGATTTCATGACATGATCCAACTGAAATGTTGCATTCTTCTGCAATCTCTCGGACAATCATCTTTGATTGGCACGCGCAATTTCGTTGACGTTCCTGACATGGGCGTCATTGCTAGTCATCGAAGGGCGCACTGAAAGAGGGTCATCTTTAACTTCCGTCCGGCCTTTTTTAAACCGAGTGAACCATTCTTAATACCGAGCACGGCTTAAGCACTCATCACATTGTGCTTCCTGCATCATTTGGTGTGTCTCTGTAAAGATTTTCTTGAGTTTCACACAATATTTAATGCAGACGCGTTGCTCTTCAAACTCTGTCATCTCGAAATTCACAAACTATGCGATACAACATTCTAATCAATACAGCACTGAATAATAACTAACAGACATACAACAATGAAACTTCCGACAGTTACACATTAACCATAAGCGTGTGCAGGGATGCCCACCGCACTTTGCTCCAACATACCATTGGCGCGAAATTACGAATGTTCGGGAATTTTTTTTGAACAGACATCTTACTATAGACTATCACCAATGAGGCTAACGACAACCATCATTGAGAAAGTGAGACTGATTGTGGCTCACAATCTGCGACTTCCTGTGATATCGATAGCGGAGGAACTGAGTGTTAGCTAGATCGTTACTAATTAATTAACGAAAAACCCTGTCAGTTGCCGTCGAGAATTTTATTCATTACCGATTTTGGCGTTTAAATTGGCGATTTTCAAGTGATTCGGAAAATTGCCATAAATATGATATCTAAACATTGTGTATAACAGAAGATGAAAAAACAAGGCTTACACACGCTCGTAATTACAGATAGAGTATAAAACTTACATTATGCTGTAGAGGAGCAACGTCCAAATGACAACAGTGCAGATCAAATGTATTTAAAATGTTATGTCCGCAATGATATCATGAGAAACATGCACTACAGTCCATTAATTCGTTAAATTATATGTATTCTTTGGATTTATTCATTGTTGATAGTACTCACAAAGATATTACTAATAAAAAGTTTGACGGTTGTTTTCGGTTGATGTCTCGTAAACCGACTGATGAGCGGAAGGCAACGTGAAAGGAAAATGCCGGGAATCCATTGATACGTTTGACCGAGAGTTATCATCATCTTCACAGGTGAGGAGGTATGTTGTTGTCGATTACAGAGTATGGTGGATGACCAATGCGGTATAGTATACAGCTGTTTTGATTTCGAAGAAGATATAAAGATGTGCAACAGCGTTCTAGAAACCGATTTCAAAAGAAGCGTCTTTGGCAGAAGTAAATGCTGCCAATCGGCAGAATAGTATTCTCATCTTTAATGTTGCTGATTTTTCAATCGTCAGTTGCTATTTATATGAGTGATCTTTAAGTTAGGACCATCTGTCTGCAACAGAACGAAGGCAGTATTTGTTTTGCTAGACGAGTTTCGCCTCAAATTCTTCGAGCATCATTAAAGGCCTGAACTATACTTTTTCGTTTGTCTGCATCACCTGCATCTTACATGTTCTCCCGTTGCACATGTGGGTTACAAACAGTTCTGATTTAGGCAGGTTTGGCTCAATATACGCTTTATTACTGTGTGTGTTGATATTATTCTACACGTGGTCATGCTGTAGTACTGATCAATACATAGCATCAACACATATGGTAAGTAATAAAGAGTATATTGAACAAAAGATACCTAGGCCAGAAGTGTTTGTAGCTCTCACATGCACAATCATTAATATCTCCAGAATAAAATTTTCACTCTGCAGTGAAGTGTGAGCTGATATCATACTTTCTGGCAGATTAAACTGTTTGAAACGTGCTGTAAAAATTTAATTCTGGAAACGTTCCCCAGGCTGTGCCTAAGCCATCTCGCCGCAATATCCTCTCTTCCAGAAGTGTTAGTCTTGCAAGGTTCGCAGGAGGGTTTCTCTGAAGTTCGGAAGGTAGGAGTCGAGGTACTGGAGGAAATAAGGCTGTGAGGACGGGTCATGAGTCGTGCTTGCATATCTCGGTTGGTAGAGCACTTGCCCCCCCCCCATTCCCCCCCTCCCCCCCCCCCCCCCGAAAGGCAAAGATGGCGAGTTCGAGTCTCGATCTGGCACACAGTTTTAATCTGCCAGGAGGTTTCAGTCAGTAATATTATAAAAGCATTTTGTTGTATTATATGTTTTATGGCATTATTATCTCACTTGGGTTGCATAATGAGCAAAATAGCTCTCCATCACATCCTGGCGAAAACTCAGCAGATTGTACATATCTCTGACATCTATATTGCTGTACAGAGGCGTCAGAAACGGTCTGTGAAGCTAGTGGGGACGTTGTAGAGTAGGTTGTTCTGAAAATAATTATTAAGAAAAATTCGATACGTTGCGCCATTTCCGAATTAATCAGCATTGGAGTTGGCACTCGCGCTGTTGCGCGTACAAATTCAAGTGAGCCGCCAGAGACAGTGTCGCCAAACGTGCACTTCTTTGGTTTCCTATAACCGAACAAGAGAGCAATTCATGGAACGGTAGTAAGCATCGAAACCCAACCAAAGGCTGAGCCGTCTCGTGTACTATCATCTACGCTATGAGAACAGCTAACACTGCTGCTTGAATATGCGCGTGCAAAGGCCTCGTTGACTACTTTCAATGGTAATTGACATGGAAATGGCGCAACATATCATATTTTTTGTTAACAATTATTTCTCAGCACAAACTACCCTGCAAAATCCTTGCAAGTTTTTTGGTCTGTTTCTGATCACCCTATATAAAGATAATGCTTTGTTTAACAAAAATCTCGATAAGTTCTTGACCAATTTATTTCAGCTTCTACACGTTACTCTTATAAACATTTGGAGGGACACTATACATATGTTTCACCATCTGAGTCGTCCGAAACTTCATAATCCTACTCACTCACAGTGAAATACTGTCATTGAGGCTACTACCCTCACAGATCCAGCAGCTGGAGAGGTCTCTCTCATACCCTGTATACCAATGGTCATAACCGATTTATCCAATCTTTTTAAGAGATTTCAATTCCTAATTAAAGGGGGAGGAGGAGGTAGACAGTAGTAGTAAGTGGGCATGTTGAGTGCACCTGGCATGTATTAATGCTACTCTTTTTATGAATTAAGTAATTAACTATATTATATTTATACAGATTTTCAGTATGAAGATTTTTATATACACTATACTTTTATATACACTATATTACTGTGAAAAAATCAGAGCAAAAATTCATTACCATTATTTTTTAATTTCCTTGTTCCTTTATATCTCAGCTCAGAATCCCCTCCTTCAAAATACTGAAAGTCCAACTACTAATTAATTTCAAATAGCTGCCTTGCAAAATAATTTTAAATTCGTTCTTCAGTTCAAAGTATATTTTCTCTCCATGTCTAGTATTCAAATATTCACAACCAGTAAAGTTATATAAAAAAAGTTACTTATAGCTCACTAATACTTTTAAACAAATTAGTATTGTTAGTGTTGTTGAGCTTCTTCAGTAAGGCTTCCATTTATATTGAATAAAATTTAAAACCTGTGTCATACTGTATCATAATTTTCTGGTACTATTCTTTTATTGTACTGAAATCAGAATTCTTTCTTAAGCATTTGTTTATTAAAATTTTAATAGTTACATCTCTAGTTATTTGGTTGTAGTCTTTTCTCACTTCATGCTCAATTAATCTTCATTGTCATTCAGCTTTTGAGTATTCTTATAGTTTAAAGTGAATTCCTTTATTTTCATCTTTGAATTTTTATCATATAATAATAACTTTTAGGTCTAGCTGAAACCCAACTCTAATTTAGTTATTTGCTAATTCTTCAGTCCATTCACCTAGCACAGTATTTTCGCCATGATTGATATATAATATACAGCCTGTACCAAAATATATAATATCTTTTCCTACCTTATCTCACATAAGATATAATCTAAGTCTTGCATTTGATACAGTGAATGCAGCTATAAAAATATTTGTATATATATTTACATTCTCCACATTTACAAACTACATCACAAACTTCTTGCTAATTGTTGAAGCGTTCTTCATTGTTGTTGTTGTGGTCTTCAGTCCAGAGACTGGTTTGATGCAGCTCTCCATGCTACTGTATCGTGTGCAAGCTTCTTCATCTCCCAGTACCTACTGCAGCCTACACCCTTCTGAATCTGCTTAGTGTATTCATCTCTTGGCCTCCCTCTACGATTTTTACCCTCCACGCTGCCCTCCAATACTAAATTGGTGATCCCTCGATGTCTCAGAACATGTCCTACCAGCCGATCCCTTCTTCTACTCAAGTTGTGCCACAAGCTCCTCTTCTCCCCAATTCTATTCAATACCTCCTCATTAGTTACTTGTTTAAACTATTTATCGTCCACGTTTCACTTCCATACATGGCTACACTCCATACAAATACTTTCAGAAACGACTTCCTGGCACTTTAATCTATACTCGATGTTAACAAATTTCTCTTCTTCAGAAACGTTTTCCTTGCCATTGCCAGTCTACATTTTATATCCTCTCTACTTCGACCATTGCCAGTTATTTTGCTCCCCAAATAGCAAAAGTCCTTTACTACTTTAAGTATCTCATTTTCTAATCTAATTCCCTCAGCATCACCTGACTTAATTCTACTACATTCCATTATCCTCGTTTTGCTTTTGTTGATGTTCATCTTATATCCTCCATTCAAGACACTATCAATTCCATTCAACTGCTGCCTCTGCTGTCTCTGACATAATTACAATGTCATTGGACATTGGATTTTAATACCTACTCCGAACTTTTCTTTTGTTTCCTTTATTGCTTGCTCAATATACAGATTGAATAACATCGGGGATAGGCTACAAACCTGTCTCATCCCCTTCCCAACCGCTGCTTCCCTTTCATACCACTCGACTCTTATAACTGCCATCTGCTTTCTGTACAAATTGTAAATAGCCTTTCGCTCCCTGTATTTTACCCCTGCCACCTTCAGAATTTGAAAGAGAGTATTTCAATCAACATTGTCAAAAGCTTTCTCTAAGTCTACAAATGCTAGAAACGTAGGTTTGCCTTTCCTTAATCTTTCTTCTAACAGTCAGTATTGCCTCATGTGTTCCAACATTTCTACGGAATCCAAACTGATCTTCCCCGAGGTTGGCGTCTGCCAGTTTTTTCATTAGTCTGTAAAGGATTCATGTTAGTATTTTGCAGCCGTCACTTATTAAACAGACAATTTGGTAATTTTCACATCTGACAACTCCTGCTTTCTTTGGGATTGGAATTATTATATCCTTCTTGAAGTCTGAGGGAATTTCGCCTGTCTCATACATCTTGCTCACCAAATGGTAGAGTTTTGTCAGGACTGGCTCTCCCAAGGCTGTCAGTAGTTCTAATGGAATGTTGTCCACTCCCAGGGCCTTGTTTCGACTCAGGTCTTGCAGTGCTCTGTCAAACTCTTCATGCAGTATTATATCTCCCATTTCATCTTCATCTACATTCTCTTCCATTTCCACAATATTGTCCTCAAGTACGTCGCCGTCGTATAGACCCTCTATATACTCCTTCCACCTTTCTGCTTTTCCTTCTTTGCTTAGAACTGGGATTCCACTCGAGCTCTTTATATTCATGCAAGTGGTTCTCCTTTCTCCAAAGGTCTCTTTAATTTTCCTGTAGGCATTATCTATCTTACCCTAGTGAGATAAGCCTCTACATCCTTACATTTGTCCTCTAGCCATCCCTGATTAGCCATTTTGCACTTCCTGTCGATCTCATTTTTGACATGTTTGTATTCCTTTTTGCCTGCTTCATTTACTGCATTTTTATATTTTCTCCTGTCATCAATTAAATTCAATATTTCTTCTGTTACCCAAGAGTTTCTACTAGCCCTCGTCTTTTTACCTGTTTGATCCTCTGCTGCATTCACTGTTTCATCCCTCAAAGCTACCCATTCTTCCTACCCATTCTTCCTCTACTGTATTTCTTTTCCCCATTCCTGTTAATTGTTCCCTTATGCTCTCCCTGAAACTCTGTACAACCTCTGGTTTAGTCAGTTTATCCAGGTCCCATCTCCTTAAATTCCCACCTTTTTCAGTTTCGTCAGTTTTAATCTACAGTTCATAACCAATAGATTGTGATCAGCATCCACATCTGCCCCTGGAAATGTCTTACAATTTAAAATCTGGTTCCTAAATCTCTGTCTTACCATTATATAATCTATCTGATATCTTTTAGTATCTCCAGGGTTCTTCCATTTATACAACCTTCTTTCATGATTCTTGAACCAAGTGTTAGCTATGATTGAGTTATGCTCTGTGCAAAATTCTACCAGACGGCTTCCTCTTTCATTTCTTAGCCCTAATCCATATTCACCTACTATGTTTCCTTCTCTCCCTATTCCTGCTCTCGAATTCCAGTCACCCATGGCTATTAAATTTTCGTCTCCCTTCACTACCTGAATAATTTCTTCTATCTCATCATACATTTCATCAATTCCTTCATCAACTGCAGAGCTAGTTGGCATATAAACTTGTACTACTGTAGTAGGTGTGGGCTTCGTGTCTATCTTGGCCACAATAATGCGTTCACTATGCTGTTTGTAGTAGCTTACCAGCACTCCTATTTTTTTATTCATTATTAATCCTACTCCTGCATTACCCCTGTTTGATTTTCTATTTATAACCCTGTATTCACCTGACCAGAAGTCTTGTTCCTCCTGCCACCGAACTTCACTAATTCCCACTATATCTAACTTCAACCTATCCATTTCCCTTTTTAAATTTTCTAACCTACCTGCCTGATTAAGGTATCTGACATTCCACGCTCCGATCCGTAGAACGCCAGTTGTCTTTCTCCTGATAACGACGTCCTCTTGAGTAGTCACTGCTCAGAGATCTGAATGGGGGTCTATTTTACCTCTGGAATATTTTACCCAAGAGGACGCCATCATCATTTAATCATAGAGTAAAGCTGCATGCCTCGGGAAAAATTACGGCTATAGTTTCCCCTTGCTTTCAGCCATTCGCAGTACCAGTACAGCAAGGCCATTTTGGTTAGTGTTACAAGGCCAGATCAGTCAATCATCCAGACTGTTGCCCTTGCAACTACTGAAAAGGCTTCTCCCCCTCTTCAGGAACCACACATTTGTCTGGCCTCTCAACAGACATCCCTCCATTGTCGTTGCACCTACGGTACGGCTCTCTGTATCATTGAGGCACGCAAGCCTCCCCACCAACTGCAAGGTCCATGGTTCATGGGGGGGAGGCATTCTTCATTTTAAGAGCATATATTACATTTTTCATAATATATCTTATTTTCTGCAGTGTTGTGTAGTGTACAATTGCATAATACACATTTTTATTTATATCTTGCATTTATGTTCATTCTTGTTGTTATACATTCTGTTACTTTTATCACAGGAATGTGATGACCCTAAGAATGCTGACAAACAGTTAAATACATCAAAATAATTGTGATTTTTATGCAGATGTATTTTTATTGTGATGGATAACTGAATTGAAATTTTTAGCATATACAACATTTATTTGAATATCCGATGGTTGCACATCATTTTTTAAAATCACCTGGAGTAAATTCTCCTCCATTGTATTCGCCTAATTGGTTACATAATGTCCTGTTCAATGCTTTATGTAATTTGCATTTATCTCCTCTAATTTTCTTAAGTTCACAAGTAGTTAGTTCTTTGCCTAACATAAAATCTATGTGATGTGTTGATGCAACTATTATTCCTTTAGGACAATACAGGTTATCTGTATAATTAATTCTAGTAATTCCTTTAGTCTTTTTATCACCAGCTTAATTTATTATTTAATTACATTTGCCACCTCTTGGAATAGCTAACATTTGAATATTAAATGTAGTATTTCCTACATCAGCAGGTTCATCATATGTTAATATCTCTCAGATTTTATTGCACTTAACTTGAACAGATTCTTTAGTATTATTTGATGCTTTGTGTCCTGTAGAAATTGGATAAAATATTTTTGAATTTTCTGTTGTTATATTCACCTTACCTCCTTTTCTAAAATTAGCTATTTCTACTATAGGATTAAGTGCTTTCGTTATATAATCAGTTATCTCACTAACGGAATCGAGTTTATTAATATTAGCATTTTAAAGAGTCTCTAGTCAACATACCAAGCTTTAATTTTTTCATTAAATTTATATTTTACTTCTTTAACCTCAAATAAATCGTTTTTCGACAGTTTGTTCTCTTTTTCTTGCTCAGACAGCTTACTACTGAATGGTTAGTTTTTATCTAGTCTCATTATTTTTTCTTATCTTGATGGTCCAGTTTGTCCATAAACGTCCTGGTCAAATCTGTAACAATAATTTATATTATGTACACGTTTTGGTCTTGTTTTAGTCTTTTGGAATGATTCTTGATGAAATAGAACATCTTGTAAAATAATAAAATTAATTAATTATGACTTCTTTAATTTACTGTAGCCTCTAATACCAAGATTTTTAACTGTAGTTTTGAGTTCTGCTGCTCATATTATTGATATTATTGGGAATCCTTGTAGGAATAGGTAAATTATGTGATTGAATTAATTAAGTGATCTTTTATTAATCTGTTGTAATTAGTTGTATTATTTCTTCTCCCCACATGAACCACGGACCTTGCTGTTGGTGAGGAGATTTGCGTACCTCAGCAATACAGATAGCCATACCGTAGGTGCAACTGCAAAGGAGGGGTATATGTTCAGAGGCCAGACAAACGTGTGGTTCCTGAAGAGGGGCAGCAGACTTTCCAGTAGATGCAGGGGAAACAGTCTGGATGATTGATTGATCTGGCCATGCAAGACTAACCAAAATGGCCCTGCTGTGGTGGTACTGCAAACTGTTGAAAGCAAGGGGGAACAACGGTTGTAAATTTTCCCAACAGCTTGGAGCTTTATGTATGGTTACATGATGATGGCGTCCTCTTGGGTAAAATATTCCAGAGGTGAAATAGTCCCCCATTCGGATCTCTGGGCAGGGGCTACTCAGGTCTTCGTCAGGAGAAAGAAAACTGGCATTCTATGGATCGGAGCATGGAATGTCAGAACTCTTAATTGTGCAGGTAGGTTAGAAAATTTATAAAGGGAAATGGATAGGTTAAATTTACATATAGTGGGAATTAGTGAAGTTTGGTGGCAGGAGGAACAAGAGTTCTGGTCAAGTGAATACTGGGATATAAATACAAAATCAAATAGAGGTAATGCAGGAGTACACTTAATAATGAATAAAAAATAGGAGTGTGGATAAGTTACTATGACCAGCACAGTGAACACATATTGTGGCCAAGATAGATATGAAGCTCATGCCTATCACAGTAGTACAAGTTTATATGCTAACTATCTCTGCAGATGATGGAGAGATTGATGAAATGTATGCTTAGTTAAAAGAAATTATTCAGATAGTGAAGGTAGACGAACCTTTAATAGTCATGGGTGACTGGCATTCGATACTAGGAAAAGGAAGACAACATTCCATTAAAACTACTGATAGCCTTAGGCGAGCCAGTCCTGACAAAAATACCATTTGGTGAGCAAGATGTATGAGACATGCAAAATACCTTCAGACTTCAAGAAGAATATAATAATTCCAATCCCAAAGAGAGCAGGTGTTGACAGATGTGAAAATTACCAAATTGTCTGTTTAATAAGTCACGGCTGCAAAATACTAACATGAATCCTTTACAGACTGATGAAAAAACTGGTAGATGCCAACCTCGGGGAAGATCAGTTTGGATTCTGTAGAAATGGAACACGTGGGGCAATACTGACCCTATGACTTATCTTAGAAGATAAACTAAGGAAAGGCAAACCTACATTTCTAGCATTTGTAGACTTAGAGAAAGCTTTTGAAGGTGGCAAGGGTAAAATACAGGGAGCAAAAGGCTATTTACAATTTGTACAGAAACCAGATGGCATTTGTAAGAGTCAAGGGGCACGAAAGGGAATCAGTGGTTGGGAAGGGAGTGAGACAGGATTCTAACCTGTCCCTGATGTAATTCAAACTGTATATTAAGCAAGCAGCAAAGGAAACAAATGAAAAATTCGGAGTAGGAATTAAAATCCATGGAGAAGAAATAAATACGTTGAGATTCGCCAATGACATTGTAATTCTGTCAGAGACAGCAAAGGACTTGGAAGAGCAGTTGAACAGAATGTACGGTGTCTTGAAAGGAGGACATAAGACAAACATCAACAAAAGCAAAATGAGGATAATGGAATGTAGTCGAATTAAATTGGGCGATGCCGAGGGAATTAGATTAGGAAATGAGGCACTTAAAAGTAGTAAATGAGCTTTGCTATTTGATGTTCGAACTAGAGAAGATATATAATGTAGACTGGCGAAGGCAAGGAAAGCGTTTCTGAAAAAGAGAAATTTGTTTACATCGAGTATTTCCTATTACATTAGAAAAGACTAACCACTCCAATTGGAAGTATTGAAGGGAAATGAAAAATCAACCATTTACTTCAATGAAGGAGGCCTCTATTCTGTACTTTTAAAATCACCAAAGGAGGAACGCAAAAATTTAAAAAATGGGTTATACATGAAGTTTTATCATCAGTTTTTAGACATGGAGGATGCGAAATTAAGGAGATATATCGAACTCAAATAACTCACTTGGAAAGTATAATCAAGATTGAGGATGAACACATAGAAAATTTAAATGGCGTAATTGGCAATGCTTTAGAAATAGTACAAGAAAGGAACAGAGAAATAGATACCTTATTACCTCTCGTTTTTCCTCAAAAATTCGATCGGAATTTAAGACCAACATTGTTCTTTGAAAATTATTTGATGAATACTTTGAATATAATTACTATGTATTAGAAGCACAACGTAAAAATTTACAAGGGCAATTGTATATAATTGAAGATAGATATCGAAATCTCGAAGAAATGTTAAAACTTATTTCTAATTTTAATTCAGTAAATTTATACCAAAGAAGGACAGAGACCTTAAGAATTATTTATTGGCACAGTTATATTAATATTTCGGATATCTGTACACGAGAACAGTTGATTATTGATATAATTAATCTTAATCCAATCCGAATCAAAATGTACAATAATGTATTTCCAGAAAAGAGAAGATAAATAATTTATAATTTCTGAAGTATGGAATTTCAGAAGGTGTGGTACTAGTCTCTTTAAACTTAATAAGATCATATAAAAAACTAATAAAAATTATTTTCTTTAAATGGAACCAATTCCATATACATCTACTCCAGAAGCACCTATGATGAACAATTTTGAATTAATTCAGAAGAGCAATTATCAGTTAAATTCAGGCAGTTTGCTTAAAGATATTTGGTTTCCATTATTTGAGGAAAAGAATGTGTTGATTACAAATCATACTTCGTGTCTTATTCACTATGGAATGACAGGACGTCCAAGCAGAAGGGTTGAAGTAAATAACGCAATTAACTCAAATTTTATTAAATCTTGAAACAATTACAACTTAGAATATACTGAACTAAAATATGATAATCCTCTTCCTTCGGAATATGAATACATTCAGAATAAAGCAAAAACACTAGTTCCTAATAATTTATTTAAAAAACATGTATTTTATTGCTTGTTGATTACTTTAAGAACTTGCAAGGAGTTTAAGAAACAAGGTTGCTAGTGGAATTAAAGATTATTACATAATACTTGAAGATATATTTTATCATTATTTGAAATAGAAGAATATAATGTTATTCAATCTCAGGAGGTAATTATATAATTAGAAAATAAACAAAAAGTAGGTGAAAGACAAAAACAACAACTTGCCATACAGCAATAAGAAGAGAAAGCAAAGTGTGAAGAGCTAAGACAGGTTAACGACAAAAGAAAGAAAAACAGAGTTGAATAGTATAATATACTCCATCACATCTGGTAATCTACAAAAAGATCATTTCTTTAAGGTTGGTGGAACAACAATCAAATGAATGAAATCTAGATTAACTGTGTACAATACAGGAGAGCATCAAGACAAAAAATTTTACTATGTGCACCTTCGAAAATGTATCAATATAATGTCATCGAAGAAAAGTTTAAATCTGCTTTTATGTGCATCAGGATTGACGAAAGTAAAGAACTATACAATAAGAAATCTGATGGCATAAAATATTGTATAGATGGGTTTGTTTAGGAAGAAATTAATTCATTACTACTCAAACATGATCTCAATAATGAAGAAATTAAAAGTAAATTATATTCCAGTATTCTCACAGCACCAGAATAAATTCTACCTGTTATCATCACCTAAGAACTCACAACTAAAGCAAACACCAAGATATTAATAAAATTGTGTCAGATCATCTACCTAGACATGAACTAGCCCAAATTATTTGTGAAATGTATGAAGGATATCCAAAATAGTGGTAGTCGCTCAACCTTGGGAGGAACTAGCTCCAATTATTTCTGAAATCTATGACAACTATGGTTTTAAAAACACTAGGAAATTTTCTTGAGTTGAAAGGATGTTTATTTAAGCGAAATATGATGATGAGGATATGGAATGTCTCTGTTACTACTTTAAGAGAAACTGATCCAAATTCAGGAATAAACTTCGAGTTCCATAGTAAGTAACTTACATCTGTTTCTCACTGTATTCATAAACAATACATATTCCTTGTCTATTTAGATCATTCAAATAATTCACTTTCTCATAAGTTAACTGAACTATGAAATGCAGGTACATCATCATCCAGATAACACTTTTATATTGCTATATATGTTTATGTATAAAAATTTTATTAATAAGTATAAAAATCTAATAAAATTGTTTTCTGTTAAAATGTACCAACTTTAATTACATTTCATGACAAAGCATCTTCAATGAATATATTGCAGGATACAGCAGAAATATTTACAATAACAAAGAAGTGTTTGTGTAATAGAGATGTAATCCATGGTTTAAAGCTAAGGATGTTGCAGAGATACTGAAGTATAAAGATAGTGATGATGCAATTCGAAAATATGTGGATAGTGGTGGTAAAGTGCAATATGAAAATATATTGAGACCCTGCAATTCACTGGGTGTGACTTATAATGAAGAAAGAACCAAATTTTTCAATGAAACTGGTCTATACAAGTTTATACTTAGATCAAATAATTGTCTTATTGAAAAATTTGCAAAATGGATAACTAAAAAAGTTTTACTATGTATTCAGAAACATGGGATATACAAACTAAATCAACAACTTTAAATTTGAAGATTTACAAATCGATAAACAAATGGCTATTTGTTTGCTAAAGAAAAGAAGAGAAGAAATTGAAAACTTAAAAAGATGAAAAGAATTGTTTGTAGAACAAATTATCAGAATGCAACCACATGTTGTACCAACTGTAAATACTGATTTTAGAAGTTTCTATGATTATTTGATAATAAATATGAGTATGATTAATACATGAGTAGATATCAAAGAAGAATGCTTCAAAATGAGCCTCCATTGTGCATCAGGTAAAACAGATTTACTGGAAGTCAACTAAAGTCTTTAAATTTGTTAATTAATATGAATTTAGACAAGTTTGTAAACATCTAGAAACATTGAAGTCTATAGAATCAAACAAAATGTATAATTTAATAAATCTAATCTTATATAAATCAGTAACCTTTCAGACAATCGTATTTGGTCTTAAAATGGGAAAATATTACTGATATATATCATCCAAATAGAACAACAACAAAAAATGAAGACAAAGAACTGATTCAAACACAATTTTTTTGTGTTTATTACATGGTCAAATGGATCTAAATTAACTATTCCAGATTCATATTCTCTACGATGATTAGCAGTGGGAGAAGCAGTTTTAGAACTTTGTCCAGGTAATTCACTAATCATAAACATACCACAAAAGTATTTGATTTTTCATTGTTTATCCAGTTTTTCTATATCAAAATCATTTAATGCTTTAGGGTACGTATAGATTATTTTTTGCATTTTTTAAAATTCCAACACATGCTTTCTTCCCCATTGCTGAATTATGTCTTTTTTGTTCCTCTAGTTCTTGATCTTTTTGTGTTTTTTATTACTGTGTTTGCTACTGTACTGACTAGTAAACCAGCGGGAGCTAAATATTGTAATGCCACCAAAAGTAATGGCAGAAATCCTCCTTCATGTTTTGTCACTCCCGAACCTTCTTTCTTTTTGGTAGGTATTCAATAATCTTTTTACAACAGGAATACCTAATGTTACAAGTAAATTATGACCAGATTACATATTGCCCTGATGGGCTTTGAAATATCGTTTGTATCTCTCTTTACTTTTTTGTGCATCAGTTATTAAATTATCAATACTATTTAATTGCTTAGGATTGAGTTTAATTTTAATTGATTTTGGTTTAATCTTGTCATTAGGTAGCAAAGTATAATGAATGCTAAACTTATTCATCTATACAGATAAATATTTTTATAAGGATTTCTATTTTTTATAGTCAGGAACCATTATCATCTACATCTAAACCTAAAAATAATTTTCTCCTTCCATACATTATTCCTCTAACTGCAGTTGTCATTAATTTTCCTCCAATCGAAGCTTTCCTTTGCAGTTAGTTGAATTTCATTGTCTGCTAATTGTTCTTTTTCTAAATCTTTATTATCTCTGTATGCAGTACCATGCTATTTGCAAGCTTCATCTAGCAGATTTATTCCTTGATCGCCTCTAGCTGATCTTTCTTCTAATTTTATTCCTGGACGACAATAATTACAACCAGGGAGATGCATTTCGAATGGTAGTTGACTAATTAAAGTATTAACTAATCCTTTTCCATATTTTTCATTTTTCCTAAGTGTATGAGAAGTTATTCAAAGATCTAATCAAATATGGAATTCCTTGTGGATTGTTGATAATAATGTCACTAAATGTATTTGTTAACTTTTGTATTATTGGCACTTTTCATTGTAACAGTTTTTATTTCCAGCTAATTATTCCCCATGAGTAACTGTTAATCTATCGTTTAAATGTCTAACATCATTCATCCAAACATATTTAATTTGTTTTCCTGTATTTTTTTTTTGTTAAGCCTTCACCTCTTTTCTTATCCTCATTGCCAGTGAATCATTTCGATTTCTTTTCCTCAACTCTTGAAAAAAAATCATTGAAAGTCTCTTTTATCAATTCGTTATATCAAATACCCTTACCTGATTTTATTTGGGTTCTTTTCGGAAAATAATGCTCCTGAATGGTACAAAAATCTGCAAAATTTGGTAAGTCTGGATATTCAAATTTTTTAACCATATCATGTGTAGTAATGCGGTTTTTAGTTAAGTTTCATTAGTCCATGTGTACCATATGTCTCATCACCAGCTGTTAATGTGTTCCATCAAATTTTACTTTTAGTTTACCAATATATTTAAAGGTACCATCAGGTCTTTATCCAAAATCTGTGTCTTCACTACATATATACTATAACATTATTTCGATTATATTTATTTTTCTAACAACACACTCCTTCATTTTTTTTGACAGCAGCCTGAGCTTGAGCTATCTCTGTTCCATCTTTAACCTTTTAATTATATTTTGTCAATAAATCTTGTAATTCTGTTTCATTTAGCATATATTTACATTGAGAAATATCATACTGTTTAATTTGTGGTACATCTCCAAATTCTTCATGATGATGTTGACCATAAGGAGCAATTTGTTTTTCAACTTGTCTATTTGCTTCAATAGGTTTCAGAATATGTAACACCATAGCAATCAAAGACTGCATCTTATTGCCTAATCCTTCTGTTCCTTCTTAAACTTTTTCAGTTGTATTGATAACAGGTTGTTCTTCTTTCTTATATTTTTCATATTCTGTTCTTAGTTGCTTTTTCCAAATCTTGAATACTTCTTTCAGTTCTTCAGTTTTTTCTGTTTTGTTTAGTTTTTATAACAGCCTCTGGGTCATATTTCAAAAAAATTTACAAAGGATAAAAAAAACCTTTAGTGACATTTATTTTGCCTCTGTGGATTTATGAAAATTAATATGATAATATTTTCTACTTTGACACTTATCAAAAAATAGCAACCACAAGTAGATGGTCCACAGGTAACTTCATACATAGACCATGAACAATTTGTGTAATTTTTACCATTCTTAGTTTCAGCTATCTCTAATTTTTCAAACTTTTTTAAATAATGAGAAGCTTCTTGAATCTCATTTAGATTTTGATGTAAAATACCATAATCATGGTCTAATAGATATGCAATACCATATTTTAAAGAACTCATTTAATAATGATATCTGTTACACAATATGTATATTTCTCTTCATTACTTCTCTTAGTCATAGCTAGTGTAAGAAATTTAAACTGATAATTCCAACATTTACTACACATAGCTTAAAAAACATCAGACTTTAAATGACCACTGACAAACTCATGGCAGGTATGATTTAAAGTTGTATTATCTTGTCTAAAAATATTTTTAAATATAAAACTATCTCTTAGTAGTTGCTTTGGTGCTTTTGAATATGTCTAAGCTGATTAGAAAAATTATTCTTTTATGTTTTCCTCTAGTAAAATGTTCTCTGGCTATATCTTGATTTTCAAGAATGACAACAGCGAATAGTACAAGTAAATTATTTTGCCATTGATCTAGTGGTATAATTTCATAATTGTTGTCAATAAATATAGTAAATTCTCATTATTTTTATGTTCAACTTTTCTACACATTTTTACAAATTCTTGGTATTTTGATTGATCTAAACTTTTTGAATAAACATACAAGTGATTTTTATCTTATACCAGTTCAATCATTCTGGAACTAGAATATGATTGTCAGATATTAATGTAGTTTTTCCACAACCACTTGGACCTATAACAACACATCAAATAGAACAAGGTAAAAGCTGTCTGTGTTTATTTTTTGATTTCTTCTCTGTAATTCTTATTTTTGTTTCCCAGTCTATTTTCATTCAATTAAATGGAATTTTAATAATATTTACCTTTGTTGGGTTGTAAGTCATCAGTTCTCAGAAAAAGAAGACAGGTTGACTGTACCTATATGAATAGTTTTAATAATGTTGCATATACAACATTTCTAACTCCAAATATTGGACAAAAAATAATATATTATTTTGTGATGTAGAAACGGTAAAATTCCTGAAGCAGCTTGAAAAAATGTATTCATTAAAAAAGTCAAATATTCACTTTAAAGCAAATGAAATTGTAAATAGAATTATTATTTGGAGTGATGTTAAGTTCTATGGGGACATAAAAGACAGTATTGGGAGTGTCTAGATGTAGAAAGAGAATTGTTGAAACAGATAAAAGAGCTGTTCCTAATCATGTTCCTAAATTTATTCCATTTGAATAAATCAGTATAAATTTTAATATACCTGATAGAATGTTTGTGAGGTATACTCATCATTTTCAATAAGAAACTACTATTATTGCTTCATTCAAGCCTAATGCTGGAGTTGATGGGCCAATAATTCATGACCCACATTATGTTGTACAGGAATTAGACATAATTGTAGCTGATGAAAATGGTAATTTGATTGACTTCACCAGTTGTTTTAGAAATGGTTTAATAATTTTTTGTATCTTTAATAAGTAATGAACAAAATAGAAGCTATCCATTCTGGATAGC
Organism: Schistocerca piceifrons; assembly: GCF_021461385.2. Classification (NCBI taxonomy): domain Eukaryota; kingdom Metazoa; phylum Arthropoda; class Insecta; order Orthoptera; family Acrididae; genus Schistocerca; species Schistocerca piceifrons. Next base: position 630,950,939 of record NC_060139.1, on the reverse strand, counting down.
TGATGGTACTGATTATCTGACTTATGATGGAAAAGCTGATAAAAATTAATTGATAATTATATGACAAATATTTTTGATTTGAAACCATTAAGAAAGAAAATTACTTTGTGTCTATAATAGAGCATCCTGTTATTTCATCATCAGTTCTGTTGATTTTGATTTCATCTCTTAATGGGAAAGTAAATATGGAAGCACATATACTTAATAATGGTAAAGTAAAGAGTAAGAAAAACAAAATGTTTTATCCACTGCATATGCATGGTGTTTTCTTTAGGTACTATAAAGAAATTGTATGGAAAGGGGATCTTATTGTAATTTTTACTGGGAGTTTTATTGCTGGACATGCTCTTCTTAATTGGCTTGACTATAGTAATTTTGGAGTTGAAAAAAGATACACTACCAAAGGAATTTATTAAAATTTTCTGTATGAAGACTTTTTTATTCTACAAAAAACCTTTGTATCAAAATTCTTTATAGCTATAATATGATTTAAGTTATTTAATTAATTCATAAAAAGGGTTGTGCATTAAAAATGTGCCAAGTCTCCTCAGTGTACACACTTACTGCTGACAGAGAAAGGGGGAGGAGGAAGAGATGTACAAAGGGAGGGGTGAGGAGGACATGGACAGGAGTGGTTGGGGAAAGTCGATTAGGACATATAACAAATATCCATACACATTTTGCAATTGCAAAGCATTACCTGCTTAGGTAATACAATATATCGACAGTGTTATACACAGAGTATGACTTTGATATTCACAGACTACGTATGCATAGACCTCCTTATGGAAGTACAGTTTGAGTTTTTCACACCTGTGATCAGAGCACATTAGTGACGTTTTGCTCCATTAGGTGCACGAATTACTCATAGTTGCTGCAAAGCTTGTTGCTCAGGTAAATGGTGCAACAGGTCATGAACAGTCAGGGAAGCTGTTGAACAACTATAGTTTGCTCGTAGCTGAATCATTGTACCCCAGGAAACGAGTTAGCTATTCTATCCACTGGATATTCCAGAGCAGGAAGAAGGAGGAATACAAACGAATAATGAACAGGTATGCAGATAATATTAGGCAGACGAAAACAAATTAAAGGACAGAATACAAACAGGAATCCATTGACTGATAAGTTTGTGTATAGCTAGTTACAAATGAGACAGAATTGATTCCTAAAGCAACACTAAATGTATGGTTTGGGTACCTAAATGCAATGTGGCGACTGTTATGCTCTATCAAAAATCTTGTTGCAACTGCTGTGAGTGTTAAATTATTGGGGATGCAACAAACAACGATTACAGACAAAAGCTTCGTGTAAAAATGCAAGCGTCAGTGATTAACGTGACAGAAGTGTAGCCCTTCAGCAAATTGCTGCAGATTTCATTGCTGGGCCATCAACAAGTGTCAGTGTGTGAACCATTCAATCGATAAGGGCTTTGACTTCCATAATTGCTACAGAATGGCTCCAGGAACATTCTCCTGAGTTTAGAGATTTCCGCTGGCCACCAAACTCCTCAGACATGAACATTATTGAGCATATCTGGGATGCTTTGCAACGTGCAGTAGGGTTCTCCACCCCCTCGTACTCTTACGGATTTACGAACAGCCCTGTATTATTCATGGTGTCATTTCCGTCCAGCACTATTTCAGACATTAGTCGAGTCCTTGCCACATCATGTTGTGGCACTACTGTTTGCTCATGGGGGCCCTATATGATATTAGGCAGGTGTACCAGTTTCTTTGGCTCTTCAGTGTTGTTTCTCAGCATTCCAGTCAGCACATCTGAAGCTTCGCAGTCACCTTGGTACATTCTCACCAAATATTTTATTTATGAATGTTTTGTTTCACTTACTGCAGGAGGATTTAGCTACGTTTTTCACCTGAAATGTTGGTATAATTGTAAATTAGAACTAGTCTGACCACTTCTCATGAGACATAGGCACTGTTACAGGAAAAAAGTATGCGAAGGCCACTTTCTGCATTCTGGCCCCATTACTGTACCTACCTCCACTAGTTTCCTAGTAATTGCAATAATTAGAACATAAAATATTTGCATGCAAAACCGATTGCTGTGTTAAGCGAAAATGCGTAATTTTACACCCAATTAAGGATATAAGCAGTTATGGCCCAGTAAGGAGTTTAAAATGTAGTGCGTGAAGATTTAGTTGAAATCAGATGTAATTCTGTGTTGGAGGTATATCATAACTTGGGCTCATTCACACTGTGGAAACGACACTGGACGTTTATTTCAACATTCTTCGTGACCAACTGTTGTCCGCTCTTTTGCTCCTTCGTTATGAGGACACTGTGGACACTCTCATCTTTCAGTATCACAAATACTGTGTTCACAAGGTTGTACGCAAGTAGTAGGGAGAAGGGGGTGCCAGGACAGAGTACATTGTTGCCAGATGTATCCAAGATGATGGCGAAAACGTCATCCGAGATGGCGGCCTGTAGACTTAGCAATAGCTCATGATGTCATTCAAGATGGCGGACGTGACGTCAGCTGATGACGCAAGTACTGTTTTCCAAGATGGCAGCTTTTGGTGGGAAAGTGCCACAGCTCCCTGGCGGGAAGTTTGAATTTTGGCAGGAAATAAAATTATGTGCTGCTACTGGTCACCTGATAGTCCCCCACCCTGATGTCCAACTTTTCACATAAGAGTTATCCTATTGAAAAATGGCGGGAATTTCGTATTTTGGAGGGAATCTTGCTCTAAGAGCTTACTCGTGCAGCTGATGGAATTTAGTATGGTGTTGCCCCCTAGAGACTGCTCATGATGTCATTCAGTTCGAATATATTTTGTTTAAATTTGTATAAATTTGTTGAAATTTTTAAATAATAAATTTCAACAAATTTAGCAAATTTAATCGAAGTGAATGACATGATGAGCAGTCTCAGGTGGGGGAAACACCATATTAACTCCCATCAGCTGCACAAGTAAGCTCTTAGAGTAAAATTCCCTCCAAAATTCGAAATTCCCGTCCATCTTTCAAGAGGAGAATGTGACATCATGCGAAAAGTTGGAAAGGGGGTGGGGGACTGCCGGGTGACTCGTAGAAGCACATAATTCACTTTCCCGCCAAAAATTCAAAATTCCTACCAGGGGTCTGTAGCTCTTTCCCGCCAAAAGCCGCCTTCTTGGATAATGGTACTCATGTCATCAGCTGATGTCACAGCCGCCATCTTGGATGACGTCATCGCCGTCCTCTTGGCTACATCTGGCGACAATGCACTCTGTCCTGGCATCCCCCTCGTACTACTACTTACGCGTATGTTCCTCGTTTGACAAGCTCACAGAAAGTGCATCATACCCAACTGGCCCGCTAAATTACCCATCTTAATTCCATAGAAAATGTAACTATTTGGAACAGTGAGTGAAGCTTAGGAATGAGTATCGCCACAGTTTGGTAGCTGTATGGTGACTTATTGTCATCGAGTGGCTTTGGCTGGGTACTGCGCACATGAAGAATCATGTGTACTCTTGCATGTACACCCCGCAACACAATCAACGGATCACTTTTCGAAACCGTGTAATTGTCTCCCACTACGACCCAGAAATCTGAACTTTGGCTCAAAGGTGCCTACGACCTTCTTCTGTAATGGTGAGAAAGGGTAGCACCCTTCGACGTCACCCTCGGGTTCGACGACGTTTCAAATAACAAGGTGTCAACACGTCTAAAACAAAAGCCCAGAGCTGAAAACTTAATGTGTCTTTTAAGGTGGTTAATGACAACACATTGGCACCAAATTTCGCCAAAATTCCGCCCAACGCCATTGTGGACGTGTCTCACACGATACGGAGAGCGTCACTCCCTCTCTCATCCAAATTGTGCCCGTTCTTCTGACGCCTCTGCAGTGGAGGTCAGATCCGCGACTCTCAGCGTTGAAATCACGCAGTCGTCTTATGGGTGGCCTAGGAAGACAACTTCTGACACCCCACTGCTCAGAGTCAATACAAAAAGGCCTCAGAGGGTGGCATAAAGGGCATCAATTAAACCACCCTTTTCATTGGGGCGTTGATTCCTACACATTTCGCATTCGGGAACGGCTGTTTAGAGTGTGATGAGCAGCAGGACGACATTCTTGACAACCTTTGACACTTCAGACACCCCCACTCGTTTCAGCCCTTCTGTAAGGGCACTGTGAGGCTGCATAATCACAACACTTCGAAGTTTAGCGCGACCACAGTTTTTGCTCTCGTGTATGGGTTGCCACCAATAGGGACCAGTCCCAACCATTTGAGAAAATTTGAACGTGATCCGAAGCAGAAAATGGTGCTTATGGATTTTCAGCCCTCCTGTTTCGTGCCCTACTGTGGGTTGATCACAGGTGGTGCGACATTGTCACTTTTGTGAGTAAAATGGTAAAGGTTTGCTCTAAGACTACACAGTTCAACAACACCCTCAGTGCCACCCACGCAGCTTTGTTGAGCACTTTATAAATTTACGTGTATGGAGACAACTCGTGACCGAGTCCTAGGCGCCTGTAAGTAGACAACCTCTTGTCAGCACTCTGAGTCCACACATCAGTTACAAGATTCCTAGAGTTACTTCACAGGTTATCTCAGTACAGGTACATTTTTCAAATTCTCAGTAAAGGTGGGTGGGTTGCACTGAGGGTGTTGCCAAACTGGGGATCTTGCATTTGCCTTTGCTATATTATTTATGAATGTGCCAGTGTTGCACACCTGCATGATAACGCCACATGACGGCGCGAAACAGGAGTGCTGAATAAGCATACACACCGTTTGCTGCTTCAGATCACATTCAAATTTCATCGAATGATTTTGAATGGCCCCTAGCGGTTGCTGCACATCAGAGGAAAAATTGTGGTCGTCTTGCACTCCAAACGCGTGTTATCACATTCAGTGGAGATGGAGCCCCACAGTATCCTTAGAGAAATGGGGTTGAAATGTCTGGGGGTGTCAGCAGTGTCAAAAGTTGTCAAGAATGTCATCCTGCTCCTCATAGCAGTGCGAACTGTCGGTTCTGACCGCGAAATGGTGGGAATCGACGCCCCAAGGAAATAGGTGGTTTCATTGCTGCCGTTTACGCTACTGTCTGAGGCCTGAGCGGCTGTGTGTCTGAAATGTTTTCGTCGGCCACACATTAGAAAACCGCATGATTTAAACGCTGGGCGTCGGGCTTCTGATCTCCATCGCAGAGGCGTCAAAAGAAGAGGTGGAATGTGGATAACAGAGAACGTGACGACCTCCTTATTGTGTAACACGTCCACGGTGGCGTTGGGCAGAAATTTGGTGCCAATGTGACATCGTTAAACCATCTTACGAGATACACGAATTTTTCGGCTCAGGCCGTTTATTCGCATGTGTCGACACCTTGCTGTTTGAAGGGTCTTCGACCCCACGGATGACGTTGCAGACTCCACACTTTTCCACCATTACAACATGGTTCGAATGGCTCTGAGCACTATGGGACTTAACATGTGAGGTCATCAGTCCCCTAGAACTTAGAACTACTTAAACCTAACTAACCTAAGGACATCACACACATCCATTGCCGAGGCAGGATTCGAACCTGCGACCGCAGCGGTTCCGTGGTTCCAGACTGAAGCGCCTAGAACCGCACGGCCACCGCGGGCGGCTCCACCATTACAGAGGAAAGTCGTATGCACGTTTGAGCAAAATTTCAAACTCTTGTGTCACTGTGGTAGACGATTACGGGATGTCATCCTTCAATTCTGTGCTTGGGCCCACGAGCAAGGCTAGATGCGGTAATGACCTATTGTCTCTTGAGGCTGACTAATTTTTTGTCCAGCGTGCTTATTTATCTTCCTTGTCAGCTAAATCCTAGAGGAGAACATTTCCTCCATCACCGGATTTTGAACCAGCCACTGACTGAGATAACGCAGTAATTAAGTTACTAGACCCGTATTGGAGGGGGAGCGGGGAATCAAACCACTGTTACTATTTATGGTGCGCTGAATCACTACTGTCGAATGCTGGGACTGTACTCCTAAACAAGAGGACAGCAGGTTTCGTTCCCCAGCTCCTCCTGTGCTGGGGAGTAAGCAGCTGTAAAGGTGCGAAGCTGAATGTACCAGAATATCACGGTGTAAGGATAGGAACTGCTGGGAGTCAGAGTGAAGGTAGCGAAGCTACTTTCGCCTGCAGCGTTTTGAAGGTGCCGGCAGATAAGCCGTGAGGTGGTCGCCGTCGGCTCTCCGCTGCACTGCGTCGCCCGCGGACGTGCCTCCGCCTCGCCAGCCTTTAATGCCAGCGGGCGTCTTTCACCATTTGCTGGCGGGCAGTTACCGTTATACCGGCGTAATCAACACGGCTAGCACCGCTCCGCTGCCAGCTTCTCGTCTCGTTCATGCGGTTGCCTCTATAGCGGCTCGCAATTCTGGACGTGTTATCGAGCTCGGAGAAAAAGCGTGTAATAGGCTTCAGGTCGTCATTCGGTGTACTGTATAGTCGTAATCACCGGCTGCGAACCGGAGATCGCCTGAACTTGTAAGTACCAAGTTCAATCTGACTACCTGCTGCGCAGGTTACTAGTGAGAGCTGGAGAGGTGTGGCAGCGAGAGGGAAGAATGAAAGCGTATCGACACAGAAATTTGCCAAAGAATTGCGAGTGTGTATATTTGCTGGTCCAGTACCACGTTTTACATCATGTGGCTACTATGGCTTGGTGGCTTGCAGGTGTCAAATTACAACTTCAAAGGTTCATGATTGGTCACAGGATCATTCCCGGGGATTAACGTGAGTTTTCTCCTGTGGCAACTCGCGTGTCTAAAAAAAGAAAAAAAAAGTCTTCGTCGTACTTAGTACACCACGTTAAATTTAAGGTCTTGTGTATGTGGCTAATGGAAAGCCGCTCCAGTTGCTGTTTTGTAGAACTTTATTAGGTTCACACGACCGGTTTCTACCTTTATATTAGACAATTACCAAGTGTATCTGAAAGTTATGCTGTAGAGAAGCAACGTCGTTTGACATTTAACTTTAATGCTAATTATTGCCTCCATGCTGCGTTATGGATTACAGTTTAACCTACAGGTATGACGTTGGCTTAATATTTAATGTTTATAAAACTGTTTTCAATGTATGCATTACCCATAGGGTATTGACGCTTCTGTTTTTAAGGGTCTATGTACATTTTTAAAAATTGATGTTTAAGTCTTAACATAGGACATCTAAATAGCCTCCCATTGGCTGACATGAACGTCATGCGGCTCATGCACGCTCTCGTTCACTCGATTTAAGCTGTGGTTGCCCAGCCATCAGAGGCATTTCGCGACTGGAGTCAGCACAGCTGTTCCAAGCGTCATCATCGTCACCCGGATGGGTAACAATACATTATTTTAACGTATATTCTTTTTAATGTGTTCTGAACCTCCCTACGTAAATCAGCACTTTTAATATTTATCTTTACAGGGCATTATGTGAAGATGACCTACTACTAGAGGCCGAAATCGGTAACATATTTAATAAGTGACTGTACGATCAAGGCTGTTCTTCACTAACTGTATTTAACTTCTAGATACACTTGATGATGGCCTTATATAAAGGCCGAAACCAGTCTTGTGAACCTAATAAAGTTCTAAAATAAGCAACTGGGGCATCCTTTCACTAACTGAACAACGCTTGTGGAATCAGCTTCACCCAGAAATGGATAAACTAATAATCTCGTGTATATTTACTTGATGAGATCTTTCTTACATCAGTGGTAGCCAAAGACGTGCAATGTTCATGATGGCATGCTAAACAAGGCACTTAGGTGTTCAGACCACTCTTCTGGTTGATGACGACTTTACTTATTTTGCACACATTGTCCATTGGTGTTTTTATTTCTGTTTTGATCTTATGAGGGGTAGTTGTGAAGTTTTAACCATATCTTCGAAAAATCAAGCTACGAACATAAACTTGGTAGTGGTTTCAATCCTCCTCTCTATATTCACCGTTGAATGTCACAATTTCTCCCGAAAATGAATGACTTAGCGGAAACCTTGGTTCTGTAAATCTGCATTTTGGTTCTTCGGGAAAAATTCTACCTTCCTCCGTACCTTCATATTCCAATAGAAAACGGACGAGAGCATAATGGCCGGCCGGGGTGGCCGAGCGGTTCTAGGCGCTACAGTCTGGAACCACGCGACCGCTACGGTCACAGGTTCGAATCCTGCCTCGGGCATGGATATGTGTGATGTCCTTAGGTTAGTTTGGTTTAAGTAGTTCTTAGTTCTAGGGGACTGATGACCTCCGAAGTTAAGTCCCATCTTGCTCAGAGGCTTTGTTTTTTTTTTTTTTCTTTTTGAGAGCATACTGTTTATGCAGTAGAGATGACACTTGTAATTTTACTTGCAATCGATTTCAGTGCTGCATTGCACCATTTTCAGACCCCTGAATACAGTAAACATATGTTTTCTCATAACTGTCTTACACTATCTATAGTTAATTTTAATAATGATGATACATTGTCTTTGTCTTGTGTCTTTCATGGACAGGGCTTGCACTCCTTGTTGTTTTGCGTGGCAATATCAGAGCACAGTCCTACATTGATGTTTTAAGCACGTTCTTGCTTCCCACTGTTGAAGAGCAATTCGGGAATGGCGATTGCATCTTCCAACACGATCGAGCACCTGTCCATAATGCGCGGCCTGTGGCGGAGTGGTTAAACGAGAATAACATTCTTGTAATGGACTGGCTTGCACAGAGTCCTGACCTGAATCCTGCAGAGTACCTTTGGGATGTTTTGGAACGCCGACTTCGTGCCAGGCCTCACCGACCGACATCGATACCTCTCCTCAGTGCAACACTCCGTGGAGAATGGGCTGCCATTTCCCAGTAAACATTCCTTCACCTGATTGAACGTATGTCTGCGAGAGTGGAAGCTGTCATCAAGACTAAGAGTGGGCCAACACCGTATTGAATTCCAGCATTACCGATGGAGGACGCTACGAACTTAAGCCATTTTCAACCAGGTGTCCGGATACTTTTGATCACTTAGTGTAAAAGGAAGGGGACCGGTGCCCGGCAATTTTGCTGAAATTGGACATGCAAAAACAGTAACGACTGTTTGATCTCGAGGACAGTTGATTTGCGACTGTGTGTACGGGGGGGAGGACGGAGATGGGGGGGGGGGGGGGCGATGGTGTTTGAGGGGGGCAGGAGCAGTGAGCAGTGGAGGGGAGGAAGCTATGGAGATAGCTCTGAAGAGGTCAGATTCGAATCTCGATTTTAAAAATGCCCTTCCCGTATGTGTTGATTTCATCCTTGGTTGAACGTTCCAAGAGTCGTCAACGACATTAAGCAAAATGGAAATTGAAGGTTGAGATGGAACTTAAGCACGCTTCAGTGTGGCGTCCGTCTTTGATTACGTTCTCTAAATTGGTTTGTGTTTGAAATTTAATGAAACACTAAGTGTTCAGCTTTATCAACAAATACACTCCTGGAAATGGAAAAAAGAACACATTGACACCGATGTGTCAGACCCACCATACTTGCTCCAGACACTGCGAGAGGGCTGTACAAGCAATGATCACACGCACGGCACAGCGGACACACCAGGAACCGCGGTGTTGGCCGTCGAATGGCGCTAGCTGCGCAGCATTTGTGCGCCGCCGCCGTCAGTGTCAGCCAGTTTGCCGTGGCATACGGAGCTCCATCGCAGTCTTTAACAGTGGTAGCATGCCGCGACAGCGTGGACGTGAACCGTATGTGCAGTTGACGGACTTTGAGCGAGGGCGTATAGTGGGCATGCGGGAGGCCGGGTGGACGTACCGCCGAATTGCTCAACACGTGGGGCGTGAGGTCTCCACAGTACATCGATGTTGTCGCCAGTGGTCGGCGGAAGGTGCACGTGCCCGTCGACCTGGGACCGGACCGCAGCGACGCACGGATGCACGCCAAGACCGTAGGATCCTACGCAGTGCCGTAGGGGACCGCACCGCCACTTCCCAGCAAATTAAGGACACTGTTGCTCCTGGGGTATCGGCGAGGACCATTCGCAACCGTCTCCATGAAGCTGGGCTACGGTCCCGCACACCGTTAGGCCGTCTTCCGCTCACGCCCCAACATCGTGCAGCCCGCCTCCAGTGGTGTCGCGACAGGCGTGAATGGAGGGACGAATGGAGACGTGTCGTCTTCAGCGATGAGAGTCGCTTCTGCCTTGGTGCCAATGATGGTCGTATGCGTGTTTGGCGCCGTGCAGGTGAACGCCACAATCAGGACTGCATACGACCGAGGCACACAGGGCCAACACCCGGCATCATGGTGTGGGGAGCGATCTCCTACACTGGCCGTACACCACTGGTGATCGTCGAGGGGACACTGAATAGTGCACGGTACATCCAAACCGTCATCGAACCCATCGTTCTACCATTCCTAGACCGGCAAGGGAACTTGCTGTTCCAACAGGACAATGCACGTCCGCATGTATCCCGTGCCACCCAACGTGCTCTAGAAGGTGTAAGTCAACTACCCTGGCCAGCAAGATCTCCGGATCTGTCCCCCATTGAGCATGTTTGGGACTGGATGAAGCATCGTCTCACGCGGTCTGCACGTCCAGCACGAACGCTGGTCCAACTGTGGCGCCAGGTGGAAACGGCATGGCAAGCCGTTCCACAGGACTACATCCAGCATCTCTACGATCGTCTCCATGGGAGAATAGCAGCCTGCATTGCTGCGAAAGGTGGATATACACTGTACTAGTGCCGACATTGTGCATGCTCTGTTGCCTGTGTCTATGTGCCTGTGGTTCTGTCAGTGTGATCATGTGATGTATCTGACCCCAGGAATGTGTCAATAAAGTTTCCCCTTCCTGGGACAATGAATTCACGGTGTTCTTATTTCAATTTCCAGGAGTGTAACTTTCATGGTAATGTGTTATGTACAGTCATTCACTTCCGCGTTTTTCGTTCGATTTACTACACAGTCCCACATCAAATATTTTTACTGTTATTGTACATTTGATGATTCATATCTCTTATCTGTGCTGTTTCATTTCATAAGGATCTAATTATCTTTCCTGTAAGCAAGTAAAATGATGGAACAACCTTTGGAAGTTATATATATGGAAGACATAAGGCCTATATTAGTAAACATGTGTCAGTGGTGCAAATATTAACATCATGAGCAGTTTCAACTATAGTAGTTATAGACTACATTAGAGTTGAACCAAATATTTTACTTCTTATTCTACAGACCATAAGCCTTCCACTGTTTTAATGAAAATGGTGTATCGTTACATATAGTACGCTGAAAATTCACGTAACGTGGTACGTAATATCCCTACGGATATCCAATGCGGAGTCTTGTACATTCAATTGATGCTTCTGTTTGCTCTGATCGTTGTAAAACAGCTATTATTAAATATCTATCATTACACAGAATGGACCAGTTCTGTACGCTTTCATGACTTTGAAGATCGAAGCGTTCAATTGATTGGCCTGAAAACGCTTTTTTGCTAGAATTACAGATCGCAACCGCAGCTAGGTGAACAGAAGTTAAAGAAATGTAGTGATAGCAATATTAGAGTTGCACATAACTTACTGCTGCTTCTAAGACTATACCTGTTTTTATTTTTTATGCTGGAACTCTTCTGTTTGTCGGGGGTGTTCCCAAGCTGTTTTTTCAAAGTTTTTCCCTTTATCAACCAGCTACAGTTTTCGTGAGCGCTACCCCAGCACCATTCTCTGTGGTGAATGATTATGTAATTAAGATAAAAAGTAGCAAAAAACTGTAAAATGTCACCCGTGAAACATAAAAACTCTGAAACAAAGTTTAATGCCGATTAAATGTGAGTTCAGTTGATTACCAGATCTGACGATGGCAGTAATCGTACAGTATTGTAATTAATAAGGAATAGATAAGCCATATATCCTTTGTTATTCAAATAAGTTCTTTGTGGTCACTGTCGCATTAGAAGAACTTTATTTCCGTTATTAATAACTGATAAATTCGGTTGCAATTTTCAGACCGTTTCCACGTCTTTTAACGATTCCCTCTAAGGAATGAAACACAACGCCCTGACAACTTGGAGCAGAATATTCCCCGTGGCAACTTCTGTATTGTGCGGGATGATAATGCATACGTTACTTAAGAAGAAAGACGCATAAAAACAAGAAACCAGGTGCCAAATATAATTTCTTACTCCCCGCACAAGGATGAAGTTTGGGAATCGATGCTATTGATGGACAGTTTCGGTCGCAGTTGATCGACTTCATGATAGAGAGTACTGTACTGTGTCACAGCAAAGAATGTCTTCTTGATATTGCATCGTCGTATGCTGATGTTACTTGTTACCTAAGAAGTTCCGCCAACCGACTTTTAGCAGTGTATAAGGAAATTTTGAATGATATATCCCGCACTCACATGTGTAGTTAACAAAACTACGCAACGACTTAGCAGAGTGCTGCAAAAGGGCGTGCGCCGTGGCCAGTCTCACCATAGTAAATATTGTTACAGCAGGCAACCCTCAACACACAAATCAGTCGACTGTCCTCAATTTTTATAGAATGGTTATGTTTTCAACGAAGCTAATCACTGATACCTGTTGTCTTGCACTTTCATTAATTTCATTACGTCTTCCACACAAAAAGTTAAAGGTGAGAGTACAATATAACGCTTGCTAACACTATTTTTACTACGAAGTTGTGTTTTCTTGATACTTAGATTTTAATATTCTCTGGTATAAAGTAGGTTTTCACTCATTTCACAAACACCATGAAGCTATCACGACTAAAAGCAAGATATATTTATTGATCGTATGACGACAGGAGAAAATACTAGACAACTATTTGTAACAAATATGTACATTTCTACTCAGATGCAAACAATCTCGAGTTCAGAATGGGTTCATTGCCTTAATAGCAGGTTTGAAATCAGTCATAAGCTTCTGTAGACAAATTGTAAAGGTCTTCCATTGTCCTTCTGAGTGATGAGACAGCATTCAAATGTTGTACTATTTGCTGCTCTTCCACGCAGTCACATAGAGGAGAGGACTTCCACCCCCAATGGTGTAGCAATGTTCCACACTTTCCGCAGTCAGTTCTGATCCAGTTCTGTTTGCACCAGAGCCTTCGAGTTGGATGAAAGCCTTTTGGTCACTCTCACGAAGTTTTAATTGTTGATGCATCAAGGAAACTGGCTTCTCTCGTTGAATATTCCAGTCATCGTGCATGTTGAAATGACTGTTCTGCAGTCTGATTGCCGTGCGTCGAGACTGTTTTGTACACCTCGGTCGTTAGGGTTCTGATAATGAAAATTATGAGTTGTTTTTTTATTTTTGCCCATACATTTAGCAATGACTACCATTTTGTTGTGGATGGTGGTGGAATATTACTAATTACTGGTAGCGAGTGGGTTTTTGTGAGACGAATACACCCTGAAGTGAAGCGTATTGTTTGATTGGACTGTGCATCAATTATTTTAGTGTGAGCACTTTTCAGTATTCTGCAGGTGACTATGGAAAAAGCTACAGATGATGATATGAGGACTGTTGGAATGGAACTGCAGATGGTTCTTGTTAACTTATGAAGTATATTGTTCTGAGTTTTGGATGTAGATTACACAGTCCGGAAAAGAATTTTTAATGTCGATGACCTGTCTCGGGTCACACCTAGGTATTTTCGAGTGTTGCAATACTGGAGAGTCTGAGATCTAAATGTGACTTTGGGTTGTTTGCTTTTTCGCAGAAGGGAAGTTGATTAAAAGGTCTTTTGAGGATTCGATCGGAAAGAATTATACTATCCGATCAAACGTAGCCTAAAATCCGCATGTAATGCAGAATTGACCAATAGATGCCACGAGTGTAAGAGTCGTCAGTATAAAAGGAGGTGGGAGTATTGCGTTGTCAGTAGAACAGCACTGTCAGTGGAAAGGCTCTGTCAGGAGAGCTCAGTGACTTCGAACGTGGACCAGTCATTGGGTGTCAGTAACAAATCCGTGTCCGCAGCTCGTGGTCGTGCGGTAGCGTTCTCGCTTCCCACGCCCGGGTTCCCGGGTTCGATTCCCGGCGGGGTAAAGGATTTTCTCTGACTCGTGATGGCTGGGTGTTGTGTGATGTCCTTAGGTTACTTAGGTTTAAGTAGTTCTAAGTTCTAGGGGACTGATGACCATGGATGTTAACTCCCATAGTGCTCAGAGCCATTTGAACCATTTTTAAACAAATCCGTCAGGGACATTTCAACCCTCCTAAAGCTGCTCAAGGCGACTGTCCCTGACGCGATTGTAAATTGGATATGTGAGGGAACAACCGCAGCTAAATCAAGATCATGTTAATATCATGTACTGACGGATAGGGACCGTCGAGCATGAAACCAGAGAAACGAATCACTCTAAAGTATCAAAGTGCTACCAGTAGCCCACTTAACACGATGACTGTGCATAGGGAGTTAAAAAGAACGAGGTATAATTTTCATACAGCTCCTTATAATCCACGCATTTCTGTAGTCAATGCTAAGCGACTGTTGAGGTGGTGTAATGGCCGACACCACTGGAGAGCGGATGACAGTACACGACCACAACGCAATCGTCATAACCACGGACAGATATATCAATACACATAACATGGACCATGAACAGCAGCATTTACTCATAGGAAGAGCCGACTGGCAAAAAGTTCGAGATATTGTTGAGGCGTCGTCACTACACACTGTTCAAGGCAGTATAGATTACAAAACGCATGTACTGACAGATGTCCTACAAAGAACACAGGAAGCAGCTATACCAGGGGCAAAAACTGGGTGGAGACAGAAGCAACCGTGGTCGACAGAACTGGCAAGAGTAAGGAAGGATTCACGGGACAAAAGAAAGTACCACCAACAAGCAGACAGCTCCTCAAAGACAGATAAGATCTGATCTGTATCGTGACGCTAAACAGAAATACCAAAAACAACTAAAGACCACAAGGCAAGACTACTGGACCAATTTTGTAAAACCCCAGCTACAGAACGACATCTGGGGACAACCGTTCAAGATAGAAACAGAACGAGTTAAGACACCGACAGTTCTGTCAACACTGAAACAAGCTGACGGCACTATGACCAGAGGATGGAGAACCACAGCAGAACATCTTCTGATCAGGCTCCTCCCAGATGACGAACCCACGCTGACCTAAGAGAGAGCATGAGGCAACCATACATCAGTGACAGTGTAACCATGCCATTCGCACAAGAAGAAGTCGCGACGGCAATCAGCAGGCTTAAAAACCGAAAAGCACCCGGCTCAGACAAAATACTTCCAGAAACATTAAAACAAACAGTAACACAAATCACACCTTTTCTTACTAACATGCTCAACGAGGCACTACTAACAGGCAGAATTCCAAACCCCTGGAAAACTGCTAATGCAGTAATAATCAGGAAATCAAAAGACAAAGAGCCAACAGACCCCGATCGATCTGTCTCTTAAACACTCTCGGCAAGGTACAGGAAAGGCTCCTGTGTGACCGTTTACAATCGCACAGACGCCTTCTCGGCCTAACGCTCCATAAATTCGGCTTCAGGGAAGGTAGATCAATAGAAGACGCAGTCAAACAAGCACTGACAGTTACAAATAGCATCAGCGTCAAATACACGGCCGCCATACTAATCGACATAGCCGGGGCTTTTGACAACTTGTGGTGGCCGTCCCTCTTCGCCAGGTTAAGGGAAATAAGGTTATCAGCTTCCTTCTACAATAGCCTCCTCGACTACTGCAGAGGTAGAGTGGCGGAGTGGAGGGCTGATACATGGAAGGTTGTCAAGAGAATAACAAAGGGATGTCTACAGGGCTCGATCTGCGGACCAATATTGTGGGATATCGCAATCGAGCTCTTGCTGAACACGCTGGACAATGACGACAGGGTAAGAGGTGTGGTGGCTTACGCAGATGACCTGCTCGTAGTGGTGTCAGCCAACTTGAGAGCGGAACTAGAGACAAAAGGCACGCAACTTCTTCAGAAAATTAACAGTTGGTACAAAGAAAGTGAATTAAAAATAGCTCCCAACAAAACTGTATATTTACTGCTGAGAGGGACACTACAGAAGAAGCAAGCCACACGTTATCTCAGACTGTATCTAGACGAGAAACAGACTTTCAACCATCATATAAAATTGACAAAGCCTCCAAAATTATGCACAAAGTAGCAAGACTAAACACAACTCAGTATAAATTACCTATTAAGACTATAAGGACCTACCACATTGCGATATTTGAATCCATCGCATGCCGCAAGTGCTTGGGCTCACAGACTGAACATACAGACTAACAAGACAATTGCAATACGAGGTTAACTAAGTGTACTCCTGAGAATGAGCGGAGCCTTCAACACCACGTCACTAGAGGTAATTTTCGTTGTGATGGGGACTTGTCGTATAGATATAACAATACGTTATAGAGCTGCACTTTACTGGCTTAAGAGGGATAGGCTCGATAAAGTCACCGAAATTACGCAAACCAACATTATGAACAATACACAAATGAAACAATGGCGGAGTCGAACATGGCAGAGAGAGTGGGATGCAGCCGACAAGGGTCGCCGAGTACACTCTATCTTTCCTGATGTACACGAAAGACTACAGCTGAAAGAAGTCGAGCAAAGCCGGGGGATGGTCCATTTCCTGACAGGCCACTGGCCGTATCCGGTACATTTAATTCGTATGGGACTAACTAACGATGAAGTATGCGTATGCGGGGAAACTGGGACACCAGAACATGTTACACTGCTGTGCAACGCTCTAGCACAAGTGAGACCTATACAGAACGACAATGACATCGCCAGAATAATACGTAATCCCGATGACTGGAACACAATAAATAGCGTACCCGATGTTGTATCGAACACTCTGCACGAAGAATACAAGCGCCAGAACCCGTATGGAAGGAGGCGTAGACAAGCACAAACAACACAACAAACCACGTGGGAGGACACAAACACGACCACAGATTCCGAAACCGAGGAAGGAACACTAAGTGAACATGGCTCAGAAGGGATCAACACGTAACGGACCAAAACCAACAATGCATGACACTGCATGTCACAATCAACACAACAATCATAAAACAAATAAACACCGGCACCACATACTAAGACTATAGTACTAAGGTAAGGTCGCTTGGGAGGAAAAGGCTCGAAGAACTTTTATTCCGAGGCTCCTCCTCCCCATTGACATACTGCATAGTGTTTAAAGTGTACTGCGCACAAGCAGTAATGTATTGCTCATCTTATTGTGTGCAGACAGAAGTATATTCTCTTCTCTATTCAAAGCTACAATCAATTAATTTTATATATCAGAAATATATTAAGTTATTTAAGGAACAATGGATTCAAGTAGAATGAACTACATTCTGTTTCTACCAACAAGTTACAAACGTACTTATATTTCTCATGTAAAGCTATAATTCATATATTCCACCTGTAAAGTGCTCAATCAGCATTTAATCTGTATAATCTGTGTAAACATACATTAGCACAAACCATTTCATATGAGAATAGGTCGAGGTTGTACCGAGACCTTCTCATCTGAAATAGGCAGCAATAGGCCATTATTAATCAACATGCTACTTAGACTGTATTTCACATCCAAATACAGCATATTGCTTCCCTCTACATACTGCAAATTATTTTCACCACGCTTATTGTGTTAAATTTTATTTTTTAAATTTTTCTTTGACATTTGCATTATATAAATTACATTCTCATCAAGTAGGTAGTACGACGTTATATGGACCCATTTTAACAATTGTTAAGCAATCAATTCGCTGTAGCCTCAGATAAATCTTTATATATTATGTTCTTTATATTATTAAAAAAAAGCATTAACAACTGTATACCAATAAGATTGTAACAATGAGAAGTCTTTGCTATTAGATTCAGAAGCATCCCACCCACCTTACATTTCAAGGCGGTGGGTTACTCTGTACTGTTAATGAAATAAATAAATAAAATAGTACACGAGTGGTTTGGAGTGATGAGCTACGCTGTACCCTGTGGCAATCCGATACAAGCATTTGGGTTTGGTGAATTCCTGGAGAACATTACCTACCATCATGTGCAGTGCCAACAGTGAAATACGGAGGAGATGGCGTTAATGTAGGGGATGTTATTTGTGGTTAGGGTGTGGTTCATTTAAGAAAACGCTAAATGCGGTACGATATAGCACATTTTACAGCGTTGTGTTCTGCGTACAGTAGAGGAACAGTTCGGTGGCGATGGTTGTTTGTATCACCATGTCGCTGCACGCTGTCATGAAGTAGAATCTGCGAGGCAATGGTCTGTGCTCAATAACATTACTGAAAAGGACTGGCATGCCCTAAGTTCCGGCCTGAACCCACTGGAACACATTTGGGATGAGCTGGAACGTTGACTTCGCCCCAGTTCCTAGCGTCCAACAACGCTACCTTTTCTGGTTGCGTCTCTTAAGGAAGAATAGGCTGCCATTCCTCCACAGACATTCAGACGTTTCATTGAAAGTGTCCCAACCAGATTTCAGCCGTCACACAGGCGAAGGATTGACATATTCCATATTAATGTTTCCCAATAGGTGTCGGCATATTTCTGATCACGTAATGTATTCACCCAACGTCTTGAAGTCCGATGTCACGGTTGCTTCAGCTTTCCTAAAGCATTGATCCTGAGCGAACAAAAAGGTCGCATGTGTACAGATTAAAAAGGCGTAAGGCCAAAAGAGGACCTTGTGCATACCATCAGTTATTTTGTAAAAGCAAGCTGCTTTCTTCTCTGATGCACCAAACTGATCCTCGACCATTACGCTCTCAACTTTTCTTCCTGTTATCAGTATTTTCATCTGGTGAAGAACTTACAGGTGTGATATATCAGACTGAACATTCTAATGTTCATCCGCACTCAGTAACTCTGAAGGTACCTTATTGACTCCTGCCGATTTGTTTAGGCTAAAATAATTCATTTCTCATTCAAACGCTGAATGAAGAACTGGGTAACCTTCAACATGAAATTACTCTTCTTTCATCAGGCTGCGAGACAACTCTTTTAGATCCTACATTCTTGCAGTGTCTGTCTACGATCCGACGTTTGTGCTGCACGTAACAGAAGGTGAAAGGCTAAGCTTTACAGATCCACACCATTACTTCTTGTTCAAATTATGTTTTAATTTTCCTGCGCATACAACTTACGATTTCTTTACATCTGTCTCTAAATCTTTCTGATTGAAATCCTTTAAAATTCGCGTTAATTTTTGTTTTAAGCGACACAGTCAGCGATGGTCTTATTTCAGTGTAAGAATAAACTTTCTCATTACTTAGCTGCATTAACTGCATAGAGTTTAATATAGCTCCTGTTGACGTAAGGAAAATCGCGTTTTGCGAAAATTAATTGCATTTTATGTTACTGGTTCATTTATTAGTTAGATGGTTTGTCTTATTCCCTTCAGTAGTAGTATTGTCACTGAGGGTAAATACAACGTCGTTTTTAATCTCAGTGGCTCTGGGGACTGACGTAGTCATTTACCGCAGTTCTAACTCTGTGCATTTACGTTTATGGACATTCCTGAATAACCCTAATAATAAAATACAGCGCTGTAAAAGACATTTATGTTCATTCTCTGCCCGTCGTTTATCCACGTACTCATTTGCACGAGCGGTTGGCTAGAGAGTAGAGCGAAAGGGGTCAGAAGCTAAGACGTGGGTCCGAACCTCGCTTCTGCATGGGATATTCGAGCGCAAGCAGTGACACTATTAATTCGACTTCGTTACAAACATAGGCAAGTGTTATCGTAACGTGGAAATATAATGTAAATAAATCGAGCATTAGATTTTATGTGGAAACCATTTGGGAGTTAAAAGTTATAGCGGTACGAAATAATTCGAATGTGTCTCTAAAGTTCACCAGATCTTGACAAGACTTTCACCTTGAGATTGCGGCCATAAACATCTAAGGAAATGACTTGCCCTCCTTTGCAAAATTTTCTTGCAAGAGGAAATTGCCACACCTCCGCTTGTCCGCATTCTTACTTCTATATTTCTTTTCGCATGCTCCAATTTGAGAGAAAATTGTACATCCTGGTTTACGTTTCAGTGGCCGGGTGCGATTCTTGTCGCAAGGGATCCCGATAGACCCTTGCCCCTAGACCATTGTGTGATGTCCGAGAGCAGCAATTAATATAGAGACTTAATTTTCATAGAATTTCTTAAAATGCACTATTCAAAATCTGTGCCATGTAAGTATTATTTCTGGACTCTTTCTTCAAGTTCCTCTGGCCAGCATATTAGGATGATAGACCGTAGTTAGAAGAGGTGAGAGATACGATACTGCCGGCCAGTGTGGCCGAGCGGTTCTAGGCGCTACAGTCTGGAACCGCGCGACCGCTACGGTCGCAGGTTCCAATGCTGCCTCGGGCATGGATGTGTGTGATGTCCTTAGGTTTAAGTAGTTCTAAGTTCTAGGGGACTGATGACCTCAGATGTTAAGTCCCATAGTGCTCAGAGCCAGATACGATACTGTGGCAAGAATTTGACAGACACTGAAAGCAACGAGAGCAGTGTAGTCGAAACAAGGCCCCTGTAGCAGACGACTTTCACTCAGAATTATTGATATCCTTGGGGGAGCCAGCCATGACAACTATTCCACCTCGCGAGCAAGTAGTATGAGATACGCGAAATACCCTCAGACTTCTGGAAGTATGTAATAATATCAGTTAGAAAGAAAGCAGGTGTTGACAGGCGCGTATGTTACCACAATATAATTTTCATAAACCATGATTACAAAATGCTAATACGAATTCTTACAGAAGAATGGAAAAACTGGCAGAAGTTGACCTCGGGGAAGATCACTTTGGACCCCAGAGGGACGAAGGAACACGTGAGACAATACTGATCCTACGACCTCTCTTAGAAGATAGGTTAAGCGAAAACAAGATAACGTTTATAGCATTTGTAGACTTGGGCAAAGCTTTTGAAAATGTTGACTGAAATGCATTATTTGAAATTCTGGAGATGGCAGGGGTAAAATACGTGTGAAAGGCTGTTTGTAATTTGTACCGAAACCAGATGGAGTAATAAGAGTCGAGGAGTATGAAAGGGTAGCTGTGGTTGAGAAGAGTGTGAGACAGGGTGATAGCCTATCTTCGGTGTTGTTCAGTGTGCGCATTGAGCAAGCATTAAAGGAAACCAGAGAAAAATTTGGAGGCAGAATTAAAGTTCAGGGAGAAGAAATAAAAACTTTGAGCTTTGCCGAGGACTTATAATTCTGCCAGAGACAGCAAAGGACATGGAAGAGCAGTTGAAAGAAATGGACAGTGTGTTGATAGAAGCATGTAAGACGAATACCAACTAAACCAAAACAAGGGTTATGGAATGTAGTCGAATTAAATCAGGTGACGCTGATGGAATTAGATTAGGAAACGAGAGACTTAAAGTAGTAGATGAGTTCTCACCTAAAAAAGTCAGCAAGGTGAACAGCAGAAATATTGTCTTCAGATGATTGTGTGATCTGACTGCAGACCCAAAAAGAATATCAAATCTAGATACTGTTGCACAAGCAGGACTGTCTGCGATCATGGAATAAGATCTACATTGGAATTAATTTTACCAGGGAAGAACAAATATACAGGGTGATTCAGCTGCCCCTACCGATGGGTTTTATGCAACCCACACTGCCTTCAAAAACAACATGCGAGATTTTTTACTCTCTCATTTCGCTACACACAAACTGTTGTCCTACAGAAAAAACGAACCGCATCCTTTTTTTGGGGAATTTTAGTTAAATTTTGTATTGAGATACATTTTTGTGTGAAGCCCACAGTTCCGAGTTTTTCAAGAAGAACGCATTCGAAGGTCACTTTTATACTTTTTTCTTGAGTAATTCGAAAACCTCTAGCAAAAACGTATCCCAGTACAAAATTTTACTACCTTAAATTTCCTACAAAAATTTCCCATTCATTTTTCTGTAGCGCTAATAGTTAGCATGTTGTCAGCGAGAGAGTATGAAAATTTTGTGTGGGGTATTTGAAGACATTGAGGGTTGCATAAAACCCATTGGTAGGGGCAGCTGAGGTCATTGGTCCCATCGGATTAGGAAAGGATGGGGAAACAAATCGTCTGTGATGTTTCGAAGGAACTATCCCGGAATTTGCCTGAAGCAGTTTCGGGAAATCATGGAAAACCTAAAACAGGATGGCCGGCCACGGATTTGAACCATCGTCCTCCCAATATGAGTTCTGTGTGCTAACCACTGTGGCACCTCACTCGGTGGTATTGTTTTTGTTGTGGTCTTCATTCCGAAGACTGGTTTGATACAGCTCTTCATCACGTAGTAGCTACTCCAATCTGTGTCCTTCTGAACCTGCTCCCTCTACAACTTTCCCCTCCCCACACTTTTCTCAAATACTCACTTGGTGATCCCTTGGCATCTCACAATGTGTCCTATCAACAAACCCCTTGTTTTAGTCAATCTGTGCCACAGATTTCTTTTCTCCACAATTCTGTTCACCTCTTGAATAGTTATATGATCAGCCAATCTAATCTCCTGCATTTTTCTGTAGCACACTTTTCAAAAGCTTCTATTCTCTTCTTGACTGAGCTGTTTATAGTCCAAGTTTACTTCCACAGAAGGCTACACTCTAAACAAATACCTTCAGAAAAGACATCCTAGCACTTAAATCTATATTCGATGTTAACAAATTTATCTTCTTGATGAACTCTATTTTTGCCATTGCAAGTTCACATTTTATATCCTTTCTACTTCGTCTATAATAAGAAATTTTGCTGCTCAAGTAGCAATACTCATCCACTCCTTAAGTGTCTCGTTTCCTATTCTAATTATTTCAACATCACCTGATTGAATTCTGCTATACTCTATTACCCTCCTTTTACTTTTGTTAATGTTTATCTTACATCCTCCTTTCAAGACACCGTCCGTACCATTCAAATGATCTTCTTAGTCCTTTGCAGTCTCTGACAGAATTACAATGTCATCGGCAAACTTCCTGTACGAATTATATATAACGTTTTTCTTCCTATATTTTACCCAACATTTTTCTTCCTATATTTTACCCCAGCTACCTCCAGAATTTCAAAAGAGTATATTCCAGTCAATATTGTCAAAAGTTTTCTCAAAACCTACAAGAGATATAAACAGATTTTTATCTTTCGTTAACCTACCTTCTAAGATAGGTGGTAGGGACAATATTGCCTTGCATGTTCCTGCATTTCTCCCACATCCAAACTGGTTCTCCCTGAGGTCGTATTCTTCCAGTTTGTCCACGCTTCTGTAAATAATTCGTGTTTATATTTTGCAGCTATGACTTATTAAACTGATAAATCGATAATATTCACACATGTCAGTAACTGCTTTCTTTGGAACTGGAATTATTACATTCTCTTTGAAATCTGAGGGTGTTTCACCTGTTTTATGTCTTGCACACCAGGTGGAATAGTTTTTTTGTGGCTTTCTTCCCAAGGACATCAATAGTTGTGAGGGAATGTCGTCTGTTCCAGGGGTGTTGTTTCGAATTAGGTCTTCCAGTACTCTGTAAAATTGTTCTCCGAGTGCCATATCTACTATCTCATCTACATCTGTGTCTTCTTCCCTTTCTATAATACTGTCTTCTTTTCCTTCGTGTAGCCCCTCTATATACTCCTTCCACCTTCAAGTTTTCCCTTCTTTGCTTAATACTGGTTTTCCAGCTGAGCTCTTTATACAGCTGCTACCTTTGCCTTAGTTATATATGCTTCTATATTATTATATTTGTCATACAGCCATTCCTGCTTAGCAATTTTGCACTCCCTGTCAATCTAATTTTTTTAGACGTTTGTTTTCCCTTTACCTGCTTCATTAGGTGCTCTTTTATATTTGCTCCTTTCATCAATTAAGTTTAGTACCCCCTGTGACATCCAAGGATCCCTATAGGCCTTGTATCTTTACCTATTCGAATCTCTGCTCCCTTCGCTACTTCATCTCTCAAAAATACTAATTCGTCTCGTACTATATTCATTTCCCCAGTTTCAGTCTATTGTTGCCTAATGCTCCCTCTGAAACCATCAACAACATCTGGTTCTTTCAGTTTATTCAGGTAATAACCCTACCACTACTATTGTAATTTAGTATGCTTTTACCTAAATAACGGAAACCCTGTCTCTATGTTGCCACATGTACTATACCCGAACAGAACAAATAGTCCTGTCACCGAAAAGCCACGTGTAACCCTCTTACTAAAATTTATTTTAGTTTCCAAATAAAGTACACAGCTGAAAATAGGACAACTCAGTTTCAAGTTCATTTAATGGTTTAAAATATGTACTAATGGTCGCCAGCCTATCCAGGCAATGAAACAGAGAAGTACTGGAAAAGCAGAAGTATGAATTTTGCCGATTTTCTTGTTACTGTTTAAGTTGCTTCTTCAAATAAATGTTACTCCATGTAAACAATGTTGGTGCAGACACTGGAATTTCTTTTTGACTACTACATTAGGTTTTAAAAGAAAAAGAGCCCATTAGATAACTTCAAGAAAGCAAAAAAGTTGGCCAGCGGGGACCTTTAGAAAATCACTTTCTATAACAAAAAAACTTAAACACCAAAATGCTTCGATACTAAAGCACACACTTGTTATACTGAACATTTCACTTCAAGAAAAAATATTTCTTACTGGAATTTTCTTTCAAAAGCTATTACTCTTTGAACTAACTCTGTATAGTCATTTTTACTTAAGCAACCTTTTGCTATAACGCTTTGCAATAGTTAAGAAAACAAAAAAATAATTTAAATGGTGTCTTTTCATATTAACTTGGCGCTTCATAAGTCTGTAAAACAGGATACTCGGATTAACCAGGAAGGAACCCTATATAGGTATATGATTAGGATGAAATAACAGGAGTCGGCCGCGGTGGCCGTGCGGTTCTGGCGCTGCAGTCCGGAACCGCGGGACTGCTACGGTCGCAGGTTCGAATCCTGCCTCGGGCATGGGTGTGTGTGATGTCCTTAGGTTAGTTAGGTTTAAGTAGTTCTAAGTTCTAGGGGAGGTATGACCTAAGATGTTGAGTCCCATAGTGCTCAGAGCCATTTGAACCATTTTTTTTGAAATAACAGGGTGAACCAGTTACTTTAAATTTCAAAAATTATTATTAAAACACAGTTTAAATTAATGGTTCACGCAGTAAAAAAGTAAAAATACGAAAAGAATCTTATCTGTTGGCTGTAGGCTTGGGTGTGGCGAACAATTATGACAAGTACACTACCCACAGTACGGCCTGCAAGTCTCTTCCTGTATGGGCTCAGTTTCTCTTCTTGGCGTCGTTCATTTTTACATACAGTAGCCCAACAACTCGCAGGAACGCCGTAAGCCGTTTGCAGACTTCATCCGAGGCAACTGTGCAAATTTGCAGGCAAAGCTTCTCCTGCTCCACAGAGGTGTTGCCTCAATCACTGCTGCCTATAGACTCTGACTTACCTGCCGCACTTGCTCTAGGTAGAGCGTCAGTTCGCCCTTGTCACCTTTTTCATTCCCCAGAGCCACTTTCGTTTTAAACAAAAGCACACTCGCTTTTACATAAAACCTATTTCGTACATTGTTCCTAAGAGTGGCCATTTTCTAAATTGTCAAATCTACATCAGCTTGAACAACTTATACACACAAATATCTTTAAATACAAAATGTCACGAGAAAATTATTTAACGTCATAAAAAATGTTCATAGTATTTTATATGCATTATTCGCATACAATGCAAAGAACTTCAGTCTCCAGTATAGCACGCTTTACTTTACATCTACAGAAAATATAGTACCTATAAGCGAAAATTTTAAAGCAAAAATGTGGTAGTGTGGACGAAAGCAAGACAAAAATTACAGTAACGATGGTCTCCAAAATGCATACCCTAAGAGCTATGAGCACTTTTTCATCTTTGCTACTGTGAAACACATCTCTTCTATTGAACAAGTATATAGATCTTAAGGTATTCATTTTAGGCACCATGTTTTACTTGCTTTGGTCCATACTAGTACCGTTCAAAGTACGGAATACTTTTTTAACGCCCATATGTTTCTTTTTACTTAATCTGGCGTGCATGTACCATTGCAACACTGATCCACAGATGAATAAAACTAAATTATTGGTATAAGGGCGAAGTGTAATAGCGGACATGTGATACACGTGTCGGAGACGCTGTGTTCACATGCCCTTCCTACCATCCTTAGTTTGGTTCTCCGGTCTTTATTTAATCAGTTTGGACGAATTCTGGGACGGTTTCTTCGCTGACAGTGCGGGCAGTTTTCTATCAGAACGTAGCACATTCTGAGCTTGTGTTCCGTGTAGAATAACAACGAGGTTATAATACCACTGATATTCTTCCATTTCGAATCATTTTTTTCTGTTATCGTGATGATAATTTACTGCCCTATTGTCATCAGTCTTTAAACTGGTTTGATACTTTCTTTACATTTCTTCCTATTTTTTACTATTCTTTTCATCTCTCACAATCATTCATAGTCCGTTTAGAATATTCTTGCCTTTAAATGAAGTGTATTCGCAGCTGCGATTATGGAAATCCACCAGCTGTATAGTGGAATGATGACAATGAAAATTTGTGCCGGACCAGGACTCGAACCCAGATTTCCCGCTTATCCCGAGCGGTCGCCTTGCCTTTTAGCTATACGAGCACGATTCACGGCAAGACCCAAACTTCCGTATGTCGTCAACCATGTGTCTACGACCTGCACTCGTACATCCATTACGTATATTCCCGTTCAGGGGAGACATTTTTCTTGAAGGTCGCTTTCCCGGTGTCGGCGGATAAATACGATATTGCGGTGCCTGTGTTATTCCGAATTACGATGCAATATTCCTTCGGACATACATGCGTGAATACATGCATGCATGTCCGAAGGAACATTGCATCGTAATTCGGAATAACATACGCACTGCAATCTCGTATTCTTACCTTTGTCTATGACTACAATTTTTTCCCTGTAATGTTTCTTCTTGCGCCAGTTGACTATTCTTGAATGCCATAGCAAATATCTCAGTAAATCTTGTAGAGATCTGTTTTGCCTAGTACATCTTTCTTGCATGTTTTATGTGTCTACTTTACATTTAATATCCTCTTGTACTAGAACCTTTGAAATGCTGTTAATTTGTAGTTCTCCGGACTTCCCACACTACACGATTAATTTGCTTACGATGTTTTTAGGAAAGTATTCTTTAAATCTGTACTAATACCTTGCGGGCTTTCAATCAATAATACAATGAATGAAATGAGGTCTGGTGGCCCTCAACTACGTACCCTGAGACTCAAGGTTGCAATATTGAAAGTTTTGGCTGGTTTCGTTGTCTAGGGGCTGGGATACGTAGTTTCCGCATTACAGGCCAAATACTGCTGAGGCTACAGTATACGATAAGAATACACACATGAGTCGAATGGACGAAGGTTTCTATCACTCGGCAATTGCGAATAATGAATGTAACATATAAATTTATAAATTAAAGATGCCAATTAGATAAAATCTGTAGGTACTATCTTAACGACTTTATATGATGAATACGACAGTAGAAGTCCTTTTAAGAATGCTGTATATTTCTGCAAAACCCTTATTGATGTCGATGGTCCAGCAGTTACATAAAATATAAGCTGAATAACAGGGAAACAATAGATTCCTACTACACGTAATTAGTTATGAACAACAACATACACTACTGGGCATTAAAATTGCCACACCAAGAAGAAATGCAGATGATAAACGGGTATTCATTGGACAAATATATTATACTAGAACTGACATGTGATTACACTTTCACGCAATTTGGGTGCATAGATCCTGAGAAATCAGTACCCAGAACAACTACCTCTAGAAGTAATAACGTCCTTGATAAGCGTGGGCATTGAGTCAAACAGAGCTTGGATGGCGTGTACAGGCACAGCTGCCCATGCAGCTTCAGCACGATACCTCAGTTCATCAAGAGTAGTGACTGGCTTATTGTGACGAGCCAGTTGCTCGGCCACCATTGACCAGAAGTTTCCAATTGCTGAGAGATCTGTAGAATGTCCTGGCCAGGGCAACAGTCGAACATTTTCTGTATTCAGAAAGGCCAGTACAGGACCTGCAACATTGGGTCGTGCATTATCCTGCTGAAATGTAGGGTTTCGCAGGGATCGAATGAAGGGTTGAACCACGGGTCGTAACACATCTGAAACGTAACGTCCACTGTACAAAGTGCCGTCAATGCGAACAATAGGTGACCGAGACGTGTAACCAATGGCACCCCATACCATCACACCGGGTGATGCGCCAGTATGGCGATAGCGAATACACGCTTCCAATGTGCGTTCACAGCGATGTCGCCAAACACGGATGCCACCATCATGATGCTGTAAACAGAACCTGGATTCATCCGAAAAAATGACGTTTTGCCATTCGCCATTCGTGCACCCAGGTTCGCGTTGAGTACACCATCACAGGCGCACCTATCTGTGATGCAGCGTCAAGGTTAACCGCAGCCATGGTCACCGAGCTGATAGTCCATGCTGCTGCAAACGTCGTCGAACTGTTTGTGCAGATAGTTGTTGTTTTGCAATGTCCCCATCTGTTGACTCAGGGATCGAGACGTGGCTGCACGATCCTTTACAGCCATGCGGATAAGATGCCTGTCATCTCGACTGCTAGTGATACGAGGCCGTTGGGATCCAGCACGGCGTTCCGTATTACCCTCCTGAACTCACCGATTCCATATTCTGCTAACAATCACTGGATCTCGACCAACGCGAGCAGCAATGTCGCGATACGATAAACCACAATCGCGATAGGCTACAATCCGACCTTTATCAAAGTCGGAAACGTGATGGTACGCATTTCTCCTCCTTACACGAGGCATCACAACAACGTTTCGCCAGGCAACGCCGGTCAACTGCTGTTTGTGTATGAGAAATCGATTGGAAACTTTCCTCATGTCAGCACGTTGTAGGTGTCGCCACCGGCGCCAACCTTGTGTGAATGCTCTGAAAGCTAATCATTTGCATATCACGGCATCTTCTTCCTGTCAGTTAAATTTCGCGTCTGTAGCACGTCATCTTCGTGGTGTAGCAATTTTAATGGCCAGTAGTGTAGCTCGTGAGATATTCGCTTCTAAACGCACACAACGTCTTCACAGTAGAAGCCACGGAGATCTCACAAGTGCACAAGTCGGCACTCGAAAGTATTTCTATCTGCCGCGACTACGCGCAAACCGCTTCACACTCTCCAAGTCTCTGCCGCGAGCGAGCGTCCGTCGCGCCGTCACGTCCACCACTCCCCGTGTCCTCTGCCGTCCTCCCCTGCCCTCCCTCGCGAACTTGCTTCCATCCAGTCTCCCCATTCACGAGCGCTGTGATTGGCTAAAGCGCTCGCGCCATGTCTTCAATTCAACGCACGCGCACAAACATAATGAAACACATTTGAAATACTGGATTTACATTTAAATAACTTGAAATTAAATAAATATTCCTATGGCTGGACCATAAACACGCTCTAACACACATTATTAGATACATAAACAAATTAAATAAACATATATTAAAGGAATAGAACAAAAGGTAGGCCAGTATCCTAATGTCTCTGTGCTGTCTAAAACACAATAAATATTTAACCAATTTCTTCATGAGTAATATATATATTGGATATAAACAAAGACATAGACAAATAAATATATTTATAAGCATGCTGCTACCGTTTCTTCGTGTCACTGTGGAGTACTTGTGGCCTGACACAGCCGCGCGGGACTAGCCGAGCGGTCAAAGGCGCTGCAGTAATGGACTGTGCGGTTGGTGCCGCGCGGAGGTTCGATTCCTCCGTCGGGCATGGGTGTGTGTGTTTGTCCTTAGAATAATTTGGGTTAAGCAGTGTGTAAGTTTACGGACTGATGACCTTAGCAGTTAAGTCCCATAAGATTTCACACACATCTGAACATTTGCCTGACACGATCGATAGTAAACGGCCATTGACCTCCAATAACTCATGTGATATTCAAGTTACATGACTGTACTTTATACCAATTTTGGTTTGCACTAATAGCTTTCTAAAGATACGTCGATCGACGAAATCGGATGAAGCGTTTAGATTTCGTAAATTCGTTGCTAGGTGTTACTTGTATAATTTACAGTCAGATACTAAACTTCAAAGTAATAAAGATATTGAAAATCTGATTACACCAACAGAATCGTCGCGCAAATAATGGTAATGTACATGTATCTTTTTGAGGTATCATGATTCATCTGGCTACTATTAATTTCTATACGAACTGTGAAATGTCTGCCATTAAGGTTTCACCAAGTCCGCCATCTTTGACCCACCCGGCGCACAGCGCCACCAAGGAATTCCCAGCCATGTGCTCGATGGACCACGCGCTGGGGCTAATGCTCTCGTCCGGCTGACGTTCAGCACCATGTGTTTGATGCCGGGCCCCGGCTGGCCGAGCGGCCCGTGCGGCCACTGGTTCCTCCGAACTTAGAATATTTTCAGGGCGCCGCGACTCGCCCGTTACCTCACAACCTGACACTAGTAGATCTGTTTTCTTGATGAAACCTGTCTCCTCCTGCACCAGTCTATTTATAATATATCTTCTCGGTTTTCAGACGCAGTCATTTCGAAAAGAATTGCCAACTGCAGTTAAAATATATAAACAATTTTTTCTGTTAAAACATAAAATACAGTAAAAAATATTCCTTTTGATAATTTGCTACAAAACAAGATGACGATGGTGTGGCTGGTGCTACGATGTCGATAATGCACTCACTAGGCTAACTCCCAATAAATCCTGTGTGAGTAGGAATAAGGGACAATAGGACGACAGAGATAAATGGGTCGCTATTTCTGGGAGTGGTGGGGGGCGGGGGGTGTTCGGTTGTGAATAGGGATATATAAATGGAGTCTGAATAGAAAGGGACGTAGGTGAGTCGGTAGGCTGGGACAGGCATTGTATGTAACATTGATCTAAGGAAAGGAAATGGGGACTATAGCTAGCAGTTCAAGTCCATGTCCTACAGCAAGATAACCTGACGAGCAGGAGCGAGAGTGGGACGTGTAATTATAGGCATGGCAGTAGCCCAGGGTTGGAGACAATTGGGGAGACAATTGGGTTATGAACTCCTAGTTATAAGATTTACGTGGTTTGCGAAGATGATCTAGGATGTTAGAAGAAAGGGGGGCTATTAACTGCTAGGCTATAAATGTATAAGAAGTAAGATGGATATGGGGCACAAGAGAGAGAGAATGGCGTTCGAGGACTTTCATGGAGAGGCAAAATTTTGGGGATATGCAGATCAGGCTACGTTAGCAAAGCTTAGTATGGGTTGGGTAAGGTTTTTGTAGATGGTAGGACGTTCCATTCCTTTACAGGGGCAGCTGACAACTCCTGGATGGTCGTTTTTGCACGTGGACATGCTGCAATACATCTCCCCACTGCAACCCTTACGTGCTTGATGGGATATGAGTTGGAGGAACGGACAGGCCAGTCTATTATCTGAATGTCGTCTCATTCCGAAAGCTCACTGTGCGCTGTTTGATGTGTTCGAGCGTTGTCATCCACAAAAGTGAGGTGAAGATCGAACGAACCACTGAAATATGCACATTGGGAAGGAGTACAATGTCACAATAACGTCGAGCGGTGACTTTTACCTCCTGACTCATGGGGCCGACATTCGTGGCTACTAACCCTTGTGTACCCCGCTCGACATTTCTGGCTGCCTAAACCTTCTGTATTTCGTACTACTTGCCATATAAGAGAGGCGACGTCGTGGCGCTCTTCCACAACTGACGTAAGGATCACATTCGGGAGTGGATCATACCTCATTTGTCCGATCCTTTACTGTAACACGTCTTCGAAGCGCTGGCACCACTAGATGAATTATTCTGTTGTTGTGACATCCTATACTAGAAGAGCTTGGGTCACGTCTTCTGCGACTCCTTTCACAAACTGTGAGATTTTCTTGGCTTCTGACAAGCGGCATTGGACCAAAGCATTCTCTATATTAGACTGTGTCGTTTCACAATGGCACTGGGCCTTGTTCTTCAGTTTTGCTTCCACTAAGTGGACTTACTGCTGATTGACACCAAATGTTTCCCTGATTATGGCCTTGAATTTTTCCCAGCTATCGAGCTTCTCTTCTTTGTTCTCGAACTAAGTAAAACTATACATGTGTGAAACACATCTTATCAACTTGCATACTGTATTTGACGACTCGATCGTAGTCTTCCAGGCATTTTGTTGGGTTCTGACCAGCATCTCTGGAAAACGCTGATGGAAGTCTGATGTGCATCTGGTTTACTGCCGTTTCGAAATTAATTCAAAAAATGGTTCAATGGTTCTGAGCACTATGGGACTCAACTGCTGTGGTCATAAGTCCCCTAGAACTTAGAACTACTTAAACCTAACTAACCTAAGGACATCACACACATCCATGCCCGAGGCAGGATTCGAACCTGCGACCGTAGCGGTCGTGCGGTTCCAGACTGTAGCGCCTTTAACCGCTCGGCCACTTCGGCCGGCGAAATTAATTGGTCTCGTGAATATCCAGACCTTATTAATGAAGTACTGCTTGTATTTCGGTTCCTGGTTATGTAGGCAACAGCTTCTACGTTGCCTAATTGGATACACAATGATGTACGCGTTTCTCTACCAAAGTATCAAGTCATAACCACAGTTAGACCCAAATTTGAAAGTAGCGTTTAATGAAGTCAAACACTTAACACTGAAAGCACACTTATTACGATCGTACAGAATAGAACTGCCTCTTGGAGGGAAGGTGCTGCTATTTATATTAACATCGAATTTTCCACAATATGCAGACATGACAAAGATAAAAAATTTCAAGAATCTTGCAGAAATAATAACCTTTCTCATCTTGTTTCATAGCCAGTCATCAAAAGGTATCTTTTCACTGTATTTTGAAGATATTGTTCATATTATACATAGATTGATGCTAGTGAGGACAGGTTTCTTTGAGATAAGACATCCCCTCATGTCAAGTACTGGCATAGATTTGAAGCAAGGAGAGTATGTGTGTATGTATCTGGGATCTCCTCCCAAACCTATCAACCGATCTCAGCCAAATTTTTCACAGATATAGCAGACCTCACAAGTATCGAGATTGTGGGATTTATAATCTCCTAGCTCCGGTGGAAGCGGAGATAAAGGCATAAACGTGTTTTCTTTGACCTCTGCTTTATAGACTGCCCTGCAA
The DNA here is from genome assembly GCF_021461385.2 of Schistocerca piceifrons. NCBI lineage: Eukaryota > Metazoa > Arthropoda > Insecta > Orthoptera > Acrididae > Schistocerca > Schistocerca piceifrons. Next base: position 630,917,823 of record NC_060139.1, on the reverse strand, counting down.
AACAGTGGGATCAGTATCAGTATACCAAATCAACCTGCCTCTGCAGGGCAGCTTACACGTCAGCGGCAAAAAACGATTTTCCAGGCCGCAATATGTAGGCTGCCCTGCATGTCAGGCATATTACGTTGGTGTAGTATCGACTTGATTTTATCTACCAGCTTATACATCAGGGGCAGAGCACAGTTTTCAATTTCCTGACATATAGGTAAATTATTTATATTTTGTGGTTCATTAATATTCCACAAGTTCGTTATTATGGTAATAAACCAACTAGCTAGAATTTGTATCTGATGATTATTCCATTAGTGAATAATTCCCGTATCTTTTGCAGTAAATTAAATAGTAAAATTGTGGTTCCATCCATGTTGTTGTTGTGGTCTTCAGTCCTGAGACTGGTTTGATGCAGCTCTCCATGCTACTCTATCCTGTGCAAGCTTCTTCATCTCCCAGTACCTACTGCAACCTACATCCTTCTGAATCTGCTTAGTGTATTCATCTCTTGGTCTCCCTCTACGATTTTTACCCTCCACGCTGCCCTCCAATGCTAAATTTGCGATCCCTTGATGCCTCAAAACATGTCCTACCAACCGATCCCTTCTTCTAGTCAAGTTGTGCCACAAACTTCTCTTCTCCCGAATCCTATTCAATACCTCCTCATTAGTTACGTGATCTACCCACCTTATCTTCAGCATTCTTCTGTAGCACCACATTTCGAAAGCTTCTATTCTCTTCTTGTCCAAACTAGTTATCGTCCATGTTTCACTTCCATACATGGCTACACTCCATACAAATACTTTCAGAAACGACTTTCTGACACTTAAATCTATACTCGATGTTAACAAATTTCTCTTCTTCAGAAACGATTTCCTTGCCATTGCCAGTCTACATTTTATATCCTCTCTACTTCGACCAGCATGAGTTATTTTACTCCCTAAATAGCAAAACTCCTTTACTACTTTAAGTGTCTCATTTCCTAATCTAATTCCCTCAGCATCACCCGATTTAATTTGACTACATTCCATTATCCTCGTTTTGCTTTTGTTGATGTTCATCTTATATCCTCCTTTCAAGACACTGTCCATTCCGTTCAACTGATCTTCCAGGTCCTTTGCTGTCTCTGACAGAATTACAATGTCATCGGCGAACCTCAAAGTTTTTACTTCTTCTCCATGAATTTTAATACCTACTCCGAATTTTTCTTTTGTTTCCTTTACTGCTTGTTCAATATACAGATTGAATAATATCGGGGAGAGGCTACAACCCTGTCTCACTCCTTTCCCAACCACTGCTTCCCTTTCATGCCCCTCGACTCTTATAACTGCCATCTGGTTTCTGTACAAATTGTAAATAGCCTTTCGCTCCCTGTATTTTACCCCTGCCACCTTCAGAATTTGAAAGAGAGTATTCCAGTTAACATTGTCAAAAGCTTTCTCTAAGTCTACAAATGCTAGAAACGTAGGTTTGCCTTTCCTTAATCTTTCTTCTATGATAAGTCGTAAGGTTAGTATTGCCTCAGGTGTTCCAACCTTTCTACGGAATCCAAACTGGTCTCCCCCGAGGTCCGCTTCTACCAGTTTTTCCATTCGTCTGTAAAGAATTCGCGTTAGTATTTTGCAGCTGTGACTTATTAAACTGATAGTTCGGTAATTTTCACATCTGTCAACACCTGCTTTCTTTGGGATTGGAATTATTATATTCTTCTTGAAGTCTGAGGGTATTTCGCCTGTCTCATACATCTTGCTCACCAGATGGTAGAGTTTTGTCATGACTGGCTCTCCCAAGGCCATCAGTAGATCTAATGGAATGTTGTCTACTCCCGGGGCCTTGTTTCGACTCAGGTCTTTCAGTGCTCTGTCAAACTCTTCACGCAGTATCTTATCTCCCATTTCGTCTTCATCTACATCCTCTTCCATTTCCATAATATTGTCCTCAAGCACATCGCCCTTGTATAAACGCTCTATATACTCCTTCCACCTTTCTGCCTTCCCTTCTTTGCTTAGAACTGGGTTGCCATCTGAGTTATTGATATTCATACAAGTGGTTCTCTTCTCTCCAAAGGTCTCTTTAATTTTCCTGTAGGCAGTATCTATCTTACCCCTAGTGAGACAAGCCTCTACATCCTTACATTTGTCCTCTAGCCACCCCTGCTTAGCCATTTTGCACTTCCTGTCGATCTCATTTTTGAGACGTTTGTATTCCTTTTTGCCTGCTTCATTTACTGCATTTTTATATTTTCTCCTTTCATCAATTAAATTCAATATTTCTTCTGTTACCCAAGGATTGCTATTAGCCCTCGTCTTTTTACCTACTTGATCGTCTGCTGCCTTCACTACTTCATACCTCAGAGCTACCCATTCTTCTTCTACTGTATTTCTTTCCCCCATTCCTGTCAATTGTTCCCTTATGCTCTCCCTGAAACTCTGTACAACCTCTGGTTCTTTCAGTTTATCCAGGTCCCATCTACTTAAATTCACACCTTTTTGAAGTTTCTTCAGTTTCAATCTGCAGTTCATAACCAATAGATTGTGGTCAGAATCCACATCTGCCCCTGGAAATGTCTTACAATTTAAAACCTGGTTCCTAAATCTCTGTCTTACCATTATATAAACTATCTGATACCTCTTAGTATCTCCAGGATTCTTCCAGGTATACAACCTTGTTTTATGATTCTTGAACCAAGTGTCAGCTATGATTAAGTTATGCTCTGTGCGAAATTCTACAAGGCGGCTTCCTCTTTCATTTCTTCCCCCCAATCCATATTCACCTACTACGTTTCCTTCTCTCCCTTTACCTACTGACGAATTCCAGTCACCCATGACTATTAAATTTTCGTCTCCCTTCACTACCTGAATAATTTCTCTTATCTCGTGATACATTTCATCTATTTCTTCATCATCTGTAGAGCTAGTTGGCATATAAACTTGTACTACTGTAGTAGGCATGGGCTTTGTGTTTATCTTGGCCACAATAATGCGTTCACTATGCTGTTTGTAGCAGCTAACGCGCACTCCTATTTTATTATTCATTGTTAAACCTACTCCTGCATTCCATCCATAAAGTTTCAATATTAGAGCTATGATCTTCTCTGCATATTTAAACTCGTTGTGTGTCTCACCAGTACTAGATCTTACGGTTGTGTCAGGACCAGATCCGATTAAGTAGCCATATTGTGTCTCACACAGGGGGTTTCGCATCGTTCTGCGGAACCTGATTAGCAGGGCTGTATGTGGGGATGGGCCTGTCTGGGGAAGGTTGAAATGGACAGAGGTGAGGATGGAGGGAGGTCAGGGACCCGGATGAACAAACAGAGAGGAAATGAGGGGGGGGGGGGGGGCAGAGAGAGGAGGAGGAGATTATGTGGAGGGGGCGGGGACAGGAGGAGATGAATAATGAAAGATGAGAAGAAGGTGGTGGTTGGGGTGAGGGGAGCACGAGGAGATGGATAGGAAGTGATGGGGAGGAGGAGACAGAGAGAGAGAGAGAGAGAGAGAGAGAGAGAGAGGGGAGGAGGAAAAGATGAACAGCAAGAGAATGGAGAGGGGATATGGATGAAGACGAGGGGACAAGGAGACAGCAGATAGGGATGGGGAGGAATAGATGAGCAGAGGAGGGGGGAGTAGATTGGGAGAGAAGGGGGCAAGGAGGATTGGGCAGAGAAATGGGGTAGAAAGGTGTGTCCGGAGAGAGGAGGAAGAGGAGATGATCAGAGTAAGGGGGAGGAGGAGATTGGCTGGGGAGGGGGGGGGGAGATGGACCAAGAGAAGGGGAGGAAGGGATCGTTACATGTGACATACATTATCCAAGAACGAAGTGCTCGTATCCAAAATGTGTAAGCTAAGGATGTAGTGTTTCGCCCCTACTGTTCAATCTTATGTCGAAGAACCAATGAGGGAAATAAAAGAAAGGTTCAAGAGACAGATTAAAATTCATGGTGAAAAAATATCAAGGACCAGATTCGCATATTACATTAATATCCTCAGTGAAAGTGAAGAAGAATTGCAGGATGTGTCTAATGAAATGAACAATCTAATGAGCCCAGAATGTAGATTGGGAGTAAATCGAAGAAAGACCAAAGTAATGAGAAGTAGCAGAAATGAGAACATGGAAAAACAACTAGCTCTTTAGATCACAAAGTGTTGAGTGCTATTGACAAGGGATTTCAAATTTATTCCGCATTTCTAGATCTCAAGAAGGCTTTTGACTCTCTACCACACAAGCGGCTTGTAGTGAAATTGCATGCTTATCAAATATTGTCTCAGTTATGTGACTGGATTCGTGATTTCTTGTCAGAGAGGACACAGTTCCTAGGAACTGACGGAAGGTCATCGAGAAAAACAAAAGTGATTTCAGGCGTTTCCAAAGATAGTACTATAGGCCCTCTGCTGTTTCTTATCTGTATAAATGATTTAGGAGACACTCTGATTAGCGGTCTTAGGTTGTTTGCAGGTGATGCTATCGTTTATCGTCGGGTAAAGTCATCAGAAGATCAAAACAAACTGCAAAACGATTTATAAAAGATATCTATATGGTGCGAAAATTGGCAGTTGGCCCTAAATATTGAAAAGTGTGAAGTAATCCACATGAGTGCTAAAACGAATCAATTAAACTCCAGTTACACGATAAATCAGTCAAATCTAAAAGTCATAATTTCAACAAAATACCTAGGAATTACAATTAAGAACTACTTAAATTGGAAAGAACACACAGAAAATGTTGTGGGGAAGGCAAACAAAAGCATGCGTTTTATTGGCAGAACACTTAGAAAATATAGCAGACCTACTAAAGAGACTGCCTACATTATGCTTGTCTGTCGTTTTTTGGAGTACTACTGCGCGGTCTGGGATCCTTACCAGATAGGATTAACGGAGTACGTAGAGAAAGTTCAGAGAAAAGCAGCACATTTTGTACTGTCGAGAAATAATGGAGAGAGTGTCACTGATAGGATACAGGATTTGGAGTGGACATCATTAAAACAAAGGCGTTTTCCGTTCCGGCGGAATCATTTTACGAAATTTCAATCACAAACTTTCTCCTCCGGATACGAAAATATTTTGTCGACGCCGAACTATAGGGAGAAACGATCATCGTAATAAAACAAGGGAGATCAGAGCTCTCATAGGTGTTGTTTTTTTCCGCGCCGTTCGAGATTGGAATAAGAGAGAATTATTGTTAAGGTGGTTCGATGAACCCCCTGCCAGGTGCTTAAGTATGGTTTGCGCAGTATCCATGTAGATGTAGATTGGGAAACTTAATATTGCAATTGGGGATCAGGAAGTAGACCAAGCGAAAAGCCATTTGACCATCTTCTTCTGTGCTGATGCACAAACAGTGCCCGAACTCTTACGGGAATCGGCAGCAAGCCACGAGTAATGAATATAATGGGCACTACGAATATAGTGTGGAACAATAAACTGGGAATGTGGGTCTCACGGGAGGCGTGCCAGAGATAAGTCCCTGCAGTCGCACTATCCTCTGTGTCCTTGGTGGCTCAGAAGGATAGAGCGTCTGCCATGTAAACATTAGATCCCGGATTCGAACCCTGGACGGGGCACAAATTTTCAACTATCCCCGTTGAGTTATATCAACGCCTGTATGCAGCTAGGTATATTCATTTCATTGTAATTTCATTCTAACGAGCTGCATGGTCACCGATGGTATCTGTTCTTTCGGACATGTGCGAAAGAACAGATACCATCTTCATATATAAGAAATGAGGAGGTTATCTGTAGAATTGGCAAGGAAAGGAACATATGTAACACAATGAAAAGAAGAATAGACAGGATGATGGGACATCTATTAAGGCGTCAGGGCATAACTTCCATGGTACAAGAGGGACCTGCAGCGCGTAAAAACTGTAGAGGAAGGCAGAAATTGGAATACATCCAGCGAATTATTGAGGAGGTCGAGCGCAATTGTTACTCTGAGCGAAAATGTTGGCACAGGAGAGGAATTCGTGGCGGTCCGCATCAAACCAGTCAGAAGACTGATGACTCAAAAAAAGACAAACCACTTAAGCATCTGTAGGAATATACTTTAAATAAGTTAGAAGCTCTACAAATGAGAATATTAATTGTACATTTTTTTCTATTCATACAAGAAAACAAAGCAAGAAGACAAAGTGAAGCTGGGCAGTGAATTCCCACCATTATTATAACTAAACATGTGTTACGTGGTATACGATCTCTCTTATAGTTTCTCCATTTTCGTAGTACTGTTACAGTCTTATTCACTTAAAGAGGGGCTTCGATTCGAAAATAGTAAATAAAACTATTTACTACTGAAACAGTCTGTTATCTGAGTCCACAATATGCAGTTGTAGATATTCTATTAACCAAATTTTATGCAATGAAATATTTGTTGGAGATGGATGAAGCGACTCCACACTACATGCAGGGCAGTTCACGCAGTACTAGCGGTAGCGCACTGGGGACAGAGGAGGCGATAAGCCGCCAGTATCGGCAGCCGGCGAGGCAGCGACAGGCAGCCAGGAGATTCGGCTGCTTATCTGTGGCCGGGCTGCGAGGAGCGGCTGCCAGCGCAGATGGCCGACGGTCGGGTCGCGCCCACGGCTATGCAGATAACGCCCGCAGATCGCTCTCACAGCATGCCCAACTCTCTCCCCAATGTTTCTGGGCGAACGTAATGAACCTGCGAGCAGCAGATATCATTTCAACAGCCGTTTATTCCACGCCAGTGTTATAACACATCAAACTAAAGTCTTTCCTATTGCCCCTCCTATTTCATTTTCCCGACTGCTGAGCTGGCCTCTGTTCGCACTCGGTAACGCAGAGTAGCATTTGATGAGCGATGATATTTTGAACTGATATAGGCGTACGTTATGGAAACTTTTATGTATTCTTACTAAACCAGATACAAATGCGATCGTGCTTCCATCTTGCGTCCTGCTCGACTGCCACAGAAAAAGAGACCGATCTCAATTCTTTCTACATCTACATACGAGTAAATAATCTACAAGCTACCATATGGAGAATGGAAGAGGGAACCTTGTACCATTACTAGTAACTTACTTTCTTGTTCGACTCGAAATGGAATAAGGGAAAAACGTGTCTCTATAAGTGCCTCCCTAGGAGGCCTCACGGCCTCATTTATCTAATATCTCGGTGGTCCTTGCGCATGTACGTTGGTACCAAAAGAATCGTACTGCAGTCAGGTGCAAAAGCCTGTTTTCTAAATTTACTCAATAGTGTTTCGCGAAAAAAGGACCCTCTTCCTTGCAGGGATTCCCATTTGAGTGCACGAAGAATCTCTAACACTCGAAGTGTTGATCGAAATCTACCGGTAACAAATCCAGCAGCACGCCTCTGACTTGCTTCTATATCTTCTTTGACCTCATGGTATTTCAAAGGCTCAACAGTATTGAAGAATGTATCGCACCAGTTTTGTATTCGAAGTCTCCTTTGGTATGATCATTCCATTTCGTATAATTTTGCAACGTTATACCTACATATTTCACCGACGTGACTGTGCGAAGCAACACAACATAATACTGTTTTCGAGCACTGCGGAATTGTTTTTCCTACTGCTTTGCATTAACTTACATTTTTCCATATTCAGAGCAAGCTGCCATTCATCATACGAAGCCGGCTGGAGTGGCCGAGCGGTTCTAGGCGCTACAGTCTGGAACCGCGCGACCGCTACGATCGCTGGTTCGAATCCTGCCTCGGGCATGGATGTGTGTGATGTCCTTCGGTTAGTTAGGTTTAAGTAGTTCTAAGTTCTAGGGAACTGATGACCTCAAAAGTTAAGTCCCATAGTGCTCAGAGCCATTTGAACCATTATACGAAATAGAACATCTGGTTAAGTCGTCGTGTGCCGCGCGGGGTTGGTCGAGCAGTCTAAGGCGCTGCAGTCATGGACTGTGCGGCTGGTCCCGGCGGAGGTTCGCGTCCTCCTTCGGGCATGGATGTGTCTGTTTGTCCTTAGGATAATTTAGGTTAAGTAGTGTGTAAGCTTAGGGACTGATGACCTTAGCAGTTAAGTCCCATAAGATTTCACACACATCTGATTAAGTCGTCGTGTATCCTTCTGCGGTCTCTCGACAACGATGCTGCCCCTTATACTACAGCTTCGTCAGCAAAGAATCCCAGATTGCTGCTCACCCTATCCGTTAGGTCATTTATGTAAACAGACAATAGGACCAGCCCTGTTACATCTCCTTGCGCTTCTCCCGACGATACCCTAGTCTCTCACGAACACTCGCCCTCGAGGACATCTTACTGGATGCTGCTACTCAAGAAATCTTCGAGCTACTTACATATCTGGGAACCTGTTCCATATGCTTGGAAGTTTCATTTAGTGATAACTAAAACTGACTGTGCAGCTAAAAATAACTAGGCAACGGAGGTATCCTTTGCTCAGTTAAGCGCCTAATCGGGAGCAAAAGAGACGTCAACGGCAAAATAATGAAGATTGCCTCCACATTTAAAACAATGACACTGAACAGATTTCGTTATGTTGCATTTAGAGAGAGGTGTTCCCTAATGGGAAGCATAATCTAAACATGTGTCTCCATTTTCTGAACAGGTTATCGAAAGGTTTCCCATGATTGTAAATCGCCGGCCGCGGTGGTCTCGCGGTTCTAGGCGTCAGTCCGGAGCCGCGCGACTGCTACGGTCGCAGGTTCGAATCCTGCCTCGGGCATGGATGTGTGTGATGTCCTTAGGTTGGTTAGGTTCAAGTAGTTCTAAGTTCTAGGGGACTGATGACCTAAGATGTTAAGTCCCATAGTGCTCAGAGCCATTTGAACCATTTGATTGTAAATCCTAGTAACATGACGTAAGGTATGCAGTAGTGTCGGAATAAGTGGTTAGACATTTCTGAAACAAAAGATAACAACTAAAACAGTAACCAAACTGCAACAAAATACGTGTAAGTAAGGACAGGAAAAAATAGTTTTATCTTATGGCCAATTTTAGCGTTATTTGTTTGTTATTTATGGTTCTGTTTTCTAATTGCTTACTTGTCATCTATAGAATTTTTGTCTCGATTATTTTTTAGTATTATCTTGAAAATATACGCATCAGTTAATTTATATTTATGGACGTCCTGTGCTGTAGTTGGCTGATGATTATAAACTGAGTAGGTGCTATCTTATTATTTTTTCCCAGAAGTAAAGTGCAGTATTTAACAGTTTTCATATTTGTATTTGCGTACTTAAAATATGCAGTGTATCTCATAATTGTGGCCATGTTTTAGGAATCATGCTCTCCTTTGTTATAATGAACAAATAAACACTGACTGGATCACAAATCCTTATTACTACTTTCGATTACAATCAGCGCTGCAAATCTTCCTCAAGTCTCGCGCCGCAAACTGCAGTTTGTCAACAGTGGTGTGTGTTTTTGTATTGTTGGCACACCACATTCAAGATCTCTCCAAAAGGTATCATTTTTGGTCGGATCTGCTGTGCAAAACCATCGGGAAATGAAACGTTGGCGGATAAAACTTATACTGGAATAAAATTCGTTGCAAGTAACGTATTTTCGTCTAAGGCATCAGTTCTTTACGCGGAGTCTTAACGGTTATTTCTTTGTTACATGCAAACCTTTGTCTTCAGGAAAAAGAATCAAGATCCAATTTCAACATAAGGTAACTATCAGTTACCAGTGTTAGTAAACTGATGTCCTCAGATTTACGGCAGTTTTCCACGAAACAAAAAAATACCAAAGTACGCGACATTTCTTAAAAACCGCCGATTTCCCTTTATGTCACTATAAACCACCCATTTCGCACTATCACTTACACGATATTTTCATGTTCCTAGATATAGGATATATCATTGAAAAGCGACAAGCCATTTGGCCTGTCTCTTTTCATAATCAATCACCCTTCACATTTTTTCAGTTGCATAGTGAGATCAGACAATAGTAGGTTACATGGGCGCAGACATGGGATTAACTATTACAAATATTTATTTGTATAACGGTGATTGATCATATAGATTTTCATTTTCCAACGGATGCTCGAAATAACCTGGCACTGATAACTTTACCCTCTGAATCTGGAAGCGAGCCACGAGCTTCACGGGCACTGAGGACGGACACGCTAACGGTACGGCTCAGGGCGGCTTCGCGAAAGTGACCCCCAAGTGTCCGTCTGGGAATTGTTGCGTGGAGAGCAGGCCAGTGACCGCGGCTGGGACAGGCACTGTGCGCTGTGAATCGGGCCACGAAACACCCTTCGCTCTGGTGAACGATACGGCGCTTCGTCCTTGGTGTGTCGAATTCAACTGGGTATTCTTCCGAAAACGGCCAACACAGAGTGGGAATGTGTGAAGTGTTGGAAGTGGGAATCGTTAGCGCTAGGATTTCACCCGGAACAAGTCCCGCCCATTCACCCCTCCGAAACAAGTCCTGCCCATTCACCCCCCCCCCCCCCCCCCCCCGGTTTTCCCGGTCTTTGTTCGGCGCCTGGGCATCGTTTCAGTTGACGTACGTGCTTTACCGCGTTCGCCTGCACTTGGAGTGAATGTTAAATTAATATCTTGCTAGGTCTTAAATTTTGCCAGATAGTTAAAAGACACGTTACAAAAAACGTGTGCAATTGGCCTCAGCTCTGCCAGGTACTTCCACAGCAAACATAACAGAAAACAATTTAGCACTGAATTCTTTAAATACGAGAACTCAGTATTCAGATGAATAGCCTATGAAGAAACATACTTCTATGTGAGAAAAAGCGCCCAAAGGTAAAACAGGAAAAACCTACCTTCAAAGAATAATTTGCTTGGATAAAGAGGAACCACAGTATACTTGACACTTAAGTTTCAGAACTCAGACAGTGTATGTGAACCAAGCACCAATCTTCACTATACTTCCAAAGGGCATCACAATTACTTTGTTCTTGCTAGATCGATCCAAGCTGTTTTTGCGTGCTATTCACTGAATAGTTTTCCTGAAAAGTTTTAGGGGTCGAAGAAGAACTAGCACAGTATGAAGGACGTTTTACAGCCGTGAAACACTGCAGCATTTATTTGCTCCATAACTGCTCTGTGATAAACAAACACATCATCATTATTATTTTTAAAAATGGTTTGAATCACATTTACGAAATTAATAAATCTTTTCGTTAAAAACAGAAAGGACAAAGAATAACGACAGATTATTTCCCTGGGACGTTTGCAACAGCATATAGGACACTAATCACACAGAAACAGCCACAAATCGTTATAACCTCGTTTATAGTGCGCAGATATGGCATTGGAAGAATTTACAAGTTCAAATTCACCTATTACCCATGCAAATACTAACGAAATATGCCATATAAGCAAATATCTTACTGCTTTCATTAGGCATTTCTACTTTATGTCATTCTTATATAATTCTTTAATTTTCGTGAACTACTATGAGGTCCTACATAAATAAAACGACTTTGACTTATTTCTATATGACGTTGATTTTAGACAACAGAGTTATTCGACTGCGTCCGTGGCTTCACTACCGACATGACAGACTCAAGACCATTGTTTTCGCATTGTATGTTTGCTTTTCAGTTTCCCTCAAATAAATGTATTATAATAAGTGAATTAGTTAATGAAAATCTGTCCTTATTGCCCTTAAATAACATCACGTTATTTTTTTGTATTCTATTGCTGACGATGCTTTCAATTCTCTATAAATATTTTTATTTCTTTAATAATGCAGATTCATATTATATTACTATCCATAAAAACTTAAATTTCTTATCATTACTGAATTTCGTCACAGTGCAACATGTGTTGGACCGTGACGATAACAATTTTGATGTAGCTTCCAGTTTGCGGAACTGGAGGCTGTTTAGGGGAGGGCCTTACACTATGGATAGGCGTGGATGGGAGTGAATGGGCGGGACTTGTTCCGGGTAAAATCCTAGCACTAAGGGCACATTGGAAGTGTGAGGAACTAGCCTCTCGCCCAGCATTCCTGCTTTCTCGCGGACTCCGTAGCGAGACTAGCTGTTTAACAGGAGGCACAGGTGGTCTACGGCTCTGTGACTTCAAATGAACGTTGGAAATCTGTTTAACAGATGGTTTTCTCTCGCAACACTTTGGTGGGACAGTAACGGCAAGGCAGCTTTGAACAAGGGAGAATAGAAGAGTCGTTTCCGGGGCAACGGACTGTGAACATCTTCGCGAGGACCGCGGGCAGGCAGATCGTACATGATTCTGATGAGCATGAACGGAGCACCGGCAAGATAGGAGATGGGATATTAGAACCCATCGGTAATTAGGATGCGTACTTGCAGTCCATCAGCGGATCCTCAGATCCATGGCTCACTTATCCCTTCATCTAAGAAACAATCAGCCACTGTAGGCAATCAAGAGGCGAGACAATCATTCGGCACTATGTTAAAACGCACGAGCAGCTAATTCCACCTTCCTCCTGTACTTTGTAACTTTTCTTGAAACTTCATATTCAACATTGTAAAGTAAAATCTTTAAATAATTTATGTTATGTGGTTAATCAATATTCCACAAGTTTGTTTTTATGGTAATAAAGCAACTAGCTAAAATTTGCTTCTTACTCTTATTTCATTAGTGATTCAAATGGCTCTGAGCACTATGGGACTCAACTGCTGAGGTCATTAGTCCCCTAGAACTTAGAACTAGTTAAACCTAACTAACCTAAGGACATCACAAACATCCATGCCCGAGGCAGGATTCGAACCTGCGACCGTAGCGGTCTCGCGGTTCCAGACTGCAGCGCCTGTAACCGCACGGCCACTTCGTCCGGCTATTTCATTAGTGAATAATTCCCTTTTTATTTCAAGTAAATTAAATAGTAAAATTGTGCTTCCCTTCATTAAGTTTCAATGCTAGAGCTGTGTTCTTCTCTGCGTGTTTAAATTCGTTGTGTGTCCCACCAGCACTAGACCTTACGGTTGAGTCTGAACCAGGATCAGATCCGATTAAGTAACGATACCAACGCTCACAAAGGAGGTTTCGCATCGTTACCTCTTTCTGCCACACTGGCTTTGAAGCGAAACGCCCCTGGTGCGTAGGCTACTTCAGCTAAAAAGTTGGCGCCACTTTTGATGTCTAGTGTGAGGATCTGTCCTTAATGAAAATCTGCCCGTTGCAGAGAAATTAATTAAGGTAACGGGGTACACCTCCTACAAGAAGGTGTGACTGTTCTAGTAGATACACAATTTAACTCTTAGAAACAGTAAGAGCCGGTAATGTTATAATAAACAAAAGAGACGTTGGAAGAATCGTTACTAAATTCGTAAACACCCATATATTCGGTCTGCTACCATGTTCATTATGCGAACATGTCAAGCAACTAAAAATAGGCGAAGGTACTAAAATATATATTTGCGTCGAAGCATCTAAACTTGCAAACAGCACTATCAGGTGTATTCATTAAAAACGCAATAAAGTTAGTTGACCTGGTGCTCACTTACGAAAATGAATACTCTGAAAATCGCAGTGTGTGGATTCGCCCAGGGAGCCTGAGATCTCATATGAGAGGAAGCGAGCGATGACTTGATCCAAGGGAGACAATAGCACGGCTCCGTACAGACGGAGTTTCGCATCGTTCGCTCATCTTAATAAGCAGCGCCGTCGTCTCTAAATATTTTGTGAATAAAAACGTATAGATTGCTACCGACATCATCAGATTAAATCTTATAACTTCAAACAAGGTTCAGTGTCAGCATCAAGAACTTGTTTTTGCAAGTTTTAAACTTTGATGTGACGATGGCAGTAACCGAAACCCCGAAGTACAAAAAGAAGTATAACAAGTGATCCAGAAGTTTTTATTCAGAAAATATTCACAATGATCGCGAACTCGTACAGGAAAATTTTTCCTTTATTATTATGTTTCTAAAAACCTGCATGTTACATTTTGTTGTTCTAAAGATTGGCCAAGGTTTGACGTCCAGAGCTTAAAAAGACAGGGGGAGTTCACGAAGGAGCATTATGTTTCGTTGCCATCCAACTCGGAGGGCACCATAAAATGTTCTCCCTGGGAAGTCAGTGGAATGACATGGGTGGCACGTTTTAAGTTGCCCTCCCCTGGTCCACTTCACAAGCCAGAACGGTAATTAAAGATTTATCAAATAATAATAGCCGGCCGGAGTGGCAGAGCGGTTCTAGGCGCTTCAGTCTGGAACCGCACGAGCGCTATGGTCGCAGGTTCGAATCCTGCCTCGGGCATGGATGTGTGTGATGTCCGTAGGTAAGTTAGGTTTAAGTAGTTGTAAGTTCTAGGGGACTGATGACCTCAGAAGCTAAGTCCCATATTGCTCAGAGCCATTTGAACCAACCAATAATAAAAATTATAAATACTCGTACTACGGAATGTTCAAATATATTATTACTTTAGAATTATAAGTCATAAGCCATCTGATACATCCGTCTTTAGCCTGAGCAGAAGTTGTAACATTTCCGTACTGAAAGGCTGTTCCATTCCTAGGAATTCCGTGAGGGCGGAAGAGCGCTTCTTTGGGGTTTATCGGACTACTGGGCCTCCCAATGAACCCAGATGTTTATACTGTGCAACTAGAATTTTTATACTGTGCACATAGATGGCTCAGTAAGCATCTTAACGTAAATGGAATGGGCTACAAATGACAGAAGATTCCTAATACGACGACTGTGGTTTGAGTTGCACATTGCACCACCCGTACTATTCAATCTGTATGACTGCACGTATTTGGGAATCAACAGTTGTGGCACTGTTAGTTAGATAAGACCATCCAACGTCATACCACTTCGGATTGAAAGAATCGGTTTTTTTCCTGAGTGCAAAAACCGCATAAAAAGCAAAATGACATCGGTTTGTAATTGTTCTTGGACCAAAAAACGCTTAAAAAGCAAAATAACGTCGGTTACTAATTGTGAGACTGGCACAAGAATGTTCAGTATGCTGTCCACCGTTTTCTGCCGCAAGTTGAAATCGAAAAACATGTTCCAGAACCGATCGGAGTGTCTCGGGGGGTCACGTTCAGAATACGTTGCGCAATGCATGCTTTCCATTCAGCTACGTTCGTAATTGGAGCGCTGAACACAACATCTTTGGGATAACCCCACAGCTAGAAGTCATGCAGATTAAGATCAAGTGATCTGAACGGCGAGGGTATAGAGAATTATTAGCTGCTAATAATTAAAGCATTTCTAAAATGTATCTGCAGCAGCCGCTTTACTGGCTGTGTAATGTGCGGAGAAACGCCATACTGTATAAAAATGATCCTACAGTTACGTCCACGCTATTGAAGTGTTGGAGTGACATAGGTGCGAAAAAGACTCTCATAGCGTTTACCAGTGACGGTACAGGTAACAGGATGCACAGGACTCATCTCCTCGAAAAATTATGCCCCAACGATAAACAAGGCGCTGCAGTCATGGACTGTGCGGCTGGTCCCGACGGAGGTTCGAGTCCTCTCTCGGGCATGGGTGTGTGTGTTTGTCCTTAGGATAATTTAGGTTAAGTAGTGTGTAAGCTTAGGGACTGATGACCTTAGCAGTTAAGTCCCATAAGATTTCACACACATTTGAACATTTTTTGAACGATAAACAAAGCTGTCAACCCGCATCAAACAAACACCGTTGCAGAATGAAGTGTTACCGGTTGATGAGCGTGTGGATTTTCCGTTGTTCATATTCTGCAGTTCGGCGTATTGACATGTCCTTGCCACGCGGAGTGGCCACGTGGTTTTAGGCGCCGTGTTACGGATTGCGCGGCCCCTCCCGCCGAAAGTTCGAGTCCTCTCTCGGGCATGGGTGTGTGTGTGCTGTTCTTAGCATAAGTTAGTTTAAGTTAAGTGTAAGTCTAGGGGCCGATGACCTCAGCAGGCTGTCCATTAGGAATTCACAAACATTATTTTTTGACATGTCCTTGGAGACGGAAGTGGGCTTCGTCTGTCCACAGAATGTTGCATGGCCATTCATTGTCCACGTCCATGGAAGCAAGAAATTCCAGAGCGAACGTTTGTCTTGCGGGATCAACTCCTGAACATGGGTGATTTTGTATCGATCGCAATGCAGGATGTTTCAATAGGATTTTATGCACCGTGCTCGCAGGCATGTCCAACGTTCGGGCAGTTTCCCGTGTACTGCAAGTCTGCACACCACCGCTTGACCCCTCCTACATTGCTGTTCCAATATCTTCGACAGAGGTCGGATCAACTGCTTTCCTCCCTCTGCCACATTGCACGTCAAAAGGACCTATCTTTTCTAATGTTGTAATAATTTTCTCTAGATCCTTACCCAGACGTCGGACCAATGCCTTTTTTCATACCCTTGAATGTCCGTAACCTCTACAGGGCTACTGGCGCGCCGGCCGTTGTGACCGAGCGGTTCTAGGCGCTTCAGTCCGGAACCGCGCTGCTTCTACGGTCGAAGGTTCGAATCCTGCCTCGGGCATGGATGTGTGTGATGTCCTTACGTTAGTTAGATTTAAGCAGTTCTAAGTCTAGGGGACTGATGACCTCAGATGTTAAGTCCCATAGTGGTCAGAGCCATTTGAACAATTTTTTGGCTACTAGCGCGCAGTCACCGTTTTTGTAAAAGAGCTCCACCAGCAGCGCACTGTCTTTCATGGAGACAAAAAAGTCTCTCATCCCTTCCAAACCATCGAGCTTCATGCTATCGGCTTCGCTTTCTGTGCCAATTTACCGTTATTTGACACAGCACTTGTGTAACATCGGTGATATGTCACTAAAGTAATAGGTGGTGTGTGGTTGTTATGGCAACGATAATAATTAATTAATGAAGGTTACTGTTTTGCGATGAAAGCTGCATAATATGTAGTTATTATGTAAATGTTTTAAATTACTCGTTTCTTTTCAAACTGAGCTAACAATTTTTAAATTTTAATTTTTCAGCTGATATTCTCGAAATAAAAGGCTGCTGTTTTCATTAAGAACGATACGAAACATAAAAACTTCAAAGGCTCGGGTTTCGGATTTTTAGGGGATGCTATGGATTTCTTGGAAATCCGGTTCTAGAAATTTTACAGTATTGTCCCGCGCGATCGGGAGCTTACTCGC
The DNA here is from genome assembly GCF_021461385.2 of Schistocerca piceifrons. NCBI lineage: Eukaryota > Metazoa > Arthropoda > Insecta > Orthoptera > Acrididae > Schistocerca > Schistocerca piceifrons. The sequence goes on along the minus strand of NC_060139.1, from coordinate 630,900,837 downwards.
ATAGATGTGAGTAATGTTAGGTTAGGCCGTAGACGGAGAATTTCGCAACAGGAGCTTCATTAACCGTGAGACGTCCAAATGTTTAAGATCAGGAACTGCCAGTAAGCCATCTGCTGCGATGGTACTGTAGATGAGCAACAAGTGTAGCACCGAGGGTTAGGGGCTTTAGTTTCACCCTGTTGTTATAAATGCTTAAACTAAATTACAACTCGGGAAGCAAGTGTTTAGTCACAGTTGCATACAACTTTCTGCACCTATGTTGAAGTACGACCCCATTAAATTACAGGTGGCGGCTTTGGAGATTATAAGCACTAAAAGGCAATAAACACTTTCTCATGTTATACAACACGGCATAAAAACAAACAAACGTTTAATTATTTACATAGACTGATCACATCTCCAAGAAGATAATAATAAGATAATACAGCCGACAGAGCGAGGTGGCGCAGTGGTTAGCACACTCGTCTCGCAATCGAGAGGACGATAATTAAAACCCGCGTCCGGCCATCCAGGTGGAGATTTTCTGTGATTTTTCTAAAGCGATCCAGGCAAAGGCCAGTATGGTTTCAGTGAAAAGGCACGGCCGATTTCCTTCCGCATCCTTGACACAATCCGACCTTGTGCTTCGTCTCTAATGACCTCGATGTCGACGGGTCGTTTAACCAATCTTCCTTCCTTCAATATAACCGAAAACAACGTAGATTTATACTACCCTCCAAAAATAAAAGAAAATAATACACAAACAACAAAGGGACATCAGAAAACATAAAAACAATGGTATGATCTGCCACGACTAGGCATTCGCGTCAGCCTGAATAAATAAAACAACGATAAAGAAAAGGCAACAAACTACGGGGTCACTGACACGTTACCAAAGACATCTTCCCAGATCTTCCCTGTAACAATTAGCTGGCGCTGTTTACTATCTGCTTGTGGAGCTATAGATCTGGCCATGTTTCGAATATACACGACGAGTTCTGCGAAGTGTGAACTCCCGAAATTCTGTATCATTCCCCACGTGTGCTTCGCTTACTTGTTGATATTGGCATTTTTCCACTGGCCTCCCGATAGTGCTTTCGACACGTGCTATGGACTATGTCCACGACTCAGCTCTTAACTTGCTGCTGTATGAATGGCTTATCCGTGAGCGAGACTCAGCCAGTGACCCGAAACAGGGATGGCATTTATAAGCTATTCTGAGAAGCTGATAAGATTTATTTTTCGTTGTGTCTGCAGCTGCTACGATACTGGGATATAAATTGTTTTTGCAGAGGTCAAACATTGCTTTGCAAGGAAATTACTGACCACTCCGCAGAATATGACTTCGCAAGAAAACAAATTGCAGTTGATACGTGGTTGTTTTAGATTTGACGGTAATTATATCGTTTTTAGCTCATAAGTGAGCAAGGGAATGATGTAAGTGCATTTCATCGAAGGATATGAAAGAAAACAGGTCCCGTATTCCAGAGGAGCTGGGTGTAAATCCTGACGATCTTTATATAGCTTTTATAATCCTCTTCTGTGTCACGTTTTTCAAACGTAACTGGTTAATAACATGTGTTTGCCATGCTCCAATAGTCTCTCCTTGTTTGTGTGTACAATACATTGTTACAGTTTTTTCTGTTTGTATGTACAATACATAGTGACAAACGGTTTGAACAGTAATTTACGGCTTTTTGCTGTGACGCTGAGTTGTATGGTAAGGTGTCGTCGGTGAGTGACTGTAGAAGGATACAACGTGACTTAGAATTTCTAGTATGTGTCATGAATGGCAGCATGCTCTAAATGTAGAAAAATATAAGTCAATGCGGATGAGTAGAAAAAGCAATCCTATAACGTTCGAATAATTAGCAGTATGCTGCTAGAGACACTCACATCGATTAACTGTCCAGATATAACACTGCAAAGTGATATGAAATCGAATGAGCACGTCAGGTTTGGGATCCACACTGGTCGCATTAAAGGAAGACATCGAAGCAGTTCAGAGGCGTGCTGCTACATTTGTTACCGGTAGGTTCGATCAACACGCAAATATTACGGACATGCTTCATGAACTCAATTGCAAACTCCTGGAGGGAAGAACACCCTCTTTTGGCGAGACATTTTTGGGGAAATTTACAGAACCGGAGTTTGAGGCCGACTGCAAATGATTCTGTTGCTGCGAACGTACATTTCGCGTAAGAACCACGAAGGTAGGAGGACAGAAAGTAGGGTTCGTAGGGGGGCTTATAGACCTGTTTTTCCCTCGCTCTGTTTGCCAGTGGAACAGAAAAATAAGTAACTAGTAGTGGGGCAAGGTACGATCCACCACGCACTGTTTGGTAGCTTGCGGAGTATGTATGTAGATGTAGATGAGTGATATAGCTCAATCTTCTGACATGCACATGACTTTCCAATTAGATCAAATTCAAATGGCTTTAAGCACCATGGGACTTAACATCTGAGGTCATCAGTCCCCTAGACTTAGAACTACTTAAACCTAACTAACCTAAGGACATCACATACATCCATTCCCGAGGCAGGATTCGGAACTGCGACAGTAGCAGCCGCGTGGTTCCGGACTGAAGCGCCTAGAACCGCTCGGCCACAGCGACCGGCTCTAATTAGTTGATTATGGACAGAGAGAGAGAAAGAGAGAGAGGGAGGGAGAGAGAGAGAGAGAGAGACAGGTGACCCTTCATACATGACGCATAGCATCTTGGCATTGAAGTGGTGTGTATGTGCCAGTCTGTTATAAGGAATCAACGCAGTAAAAGGGGTCGACGTCAAGACGTCACGATTAGCAGAAAGAAATTAAGGGAAATGTCGTGTGGCTAGGGAATCTCGCCGAGTAGACCGGACGCTTGGTGCAAGTCTTTCCAGTTGCCACTATTTCGGTGACCTGCGTGTCGATGATGATGATACGACGATGAAGACAGCACAACACCCAGTTCCCGAGCGGGGAACTGAAAATTTCGTAGTATCTTTCTCTCTTTAACTTTAATGGTTTAATCAATGAATTACGACGGTAATCGTCAAGCAAGCACTCTCCAAATTAATTTTAACTCCTGTAAGTAAATTAATTCCAAGTAAAAAGCCATTTGTGCGGGTTACCGTAAAGTCAATGACCACTATTGCGGGCAGTCAAAGATCCTATGCCTTTGTTAACTTTTGGTCGATTTGATGAAGAAATGTCGATCGCTGCGCTGAATAATGTAGCGATCGAAAATAAAGTTCTCACAGTTTAAGATTTGAATTAATTCCTGTCCACTGAAACTCCCTATTTCCCTGAATCCACATAAAAAATTAGTCGTCAGTTTTTTTAATATTTAAATTTTTCCCTTTCACTAAAGTAATTACTTTTAAATAAGGTGGAAGGCACTTCTGAAATTAAAGTTCTGAGTACTTTCACACCATATACTTTCACAATAAGCGCTCACGCGAGCGAACACATTACAGACAACGTGAAACAAGATGAGCTGAGACAAAATGACAAAACGAGAGCGGGACACTGTTGTCTCGGCTATTTATAGACTTATACAAAACAAGAACTGCGTAACTGTAACTTCTTACGTCTAGAAGTTCTTAGTACACTACTTATTGTTTTGAAATGATTATTTTTAAATAATCCACTGTTATAAAAAATATTAAAAAACTTATTTAAATTTGTGGCGTATGGCCGTATAAGAGTGGCTTCACCAGCCGGGAATCGAACACGGACCCATCGCAAGGCAGTCCGCTGCGCTGACCACTCAGTTCTGGATGTGGACAGCATAAAGGAACTATTGTGTTTAGGTGCACCCACAATAACGCCATGAATGAGTTTGCCAGATATGTTGGTGTATCGACGCGGACTGACCAGCGTGTCTACAAGGAATTGTGCAACACTCGCAGCCTTGTAACACGGTCGTAAAATGATCGTAACCAACAGGGACCGGCGCCACCGTCACGCCGTGTCGGTGACAACGGGTTTCAAACCCGACAGGAACTGCTGCTGTTACTGAATGCAGATCCGTCTTAAACAGTTCCAGAACAAACACAGAACTTGGGGAGTGTGGAAGGACAGCTGACGATTTTGCCTCTTTTCAGATGTAGCAATTCGTCGAGTGGACTGACAGCCCAATTACAGCGCTGTGTTTGGAGGCTGTGGTCCAGGTCTGAGATTTACGGGGATACTTTTGGGTGTACTATGACTTGTTCGCCTTCATTGAGGTTACCATTAAGGTGAACCAGAATGTTTATTTCGATATTCTAACTAAGTGTGGCCTTTCTTTTACACGTTCATGATGAGTATACTGTGGGCACTTCCGACTTTCAGGATAACAACCGTTGTGTTCGCAGACAGCGCTTATACTGTACGTTCGTGGTTTGACGGAACACTTAGGCACTCTGCGGTATCTTGACGGGCCAGCTAAACCAGCATATAGCACTCGCGTAGAAAATATCTGTTTAGAAGAGCGGGTGAAATGCAGCATTTAATATCCCTGGCATTCGGAAACTCATCATCAATGTGTGACTTCAGCGAGATGTGGCATATCTGAAGAAAATTGTGGACTCTATTCCTCGCCGGACTGAGGCCCTTATCGAGGCTAGAAACCGTGTTATACGGTATTACTTCGGTGCTTCCTAGGGGTGAATAACTTATTGTCTGGAGTGAAAATGTTACTGATAGATGCAACTGAACGCCCAAGAATTCCATTTAGTAAAATAGATCATACAGAAATCACAGATATTCTTCCAACAACTAGACGAAAACGGGAGCAATAGACTTGGACGCCTCGTTGACATGAGAGGGTCGCCTGAGTGGATCTGCAATCGAGGAGATAGGGGAGGTGTGGGAGTGGGTGGGAACTGCACGTTGCCCACTAAACAAAAGCAATCCTGCGTGCGCTAGAGGAGATTCAAAGTAACCATGGAGAAATGTACCTGCATAGCAAGGCGGCAATTTGAAGATCGTTCCTGCCGGATGTATGTTCGATGACTTAAATACAGGGCCACTTCGCTCTTTGTTCGTCCGACAAAGTCATGTCTCATTTCAGATGCTGTAAAGTATTCAGCTTCCAAATTATCACAGTCTGCCGTCGGATGCACAGGTTCATCTGAAACGTCCGCATTGTCCTTAGCCGTGATTATCCCTTCGAGAGTAGAAATACCGTCCACAGAATTCCATGAAATTGCTGCCCCACCATAAACCGCTACTTCCATTAGGTAATAAGGAGTGCCGTATCTGAAAACTTTCTTTGGGAGGAACGACGTAATAGTGTGATGGAGACTGTTTAGCTTAAATTCTTTTTAAAATGAGTATTGTACAAGATAACAACATAAAATTCCAAATGGAAATTACTATTTATTTTTTATATGACTCTCACGAAGGCAAATCATAAGCAAAACTGAATCTACTGATGGAACCGCTTTGGGCCATGTTACTATCGTAGTATTACTTTTAGTGCATATTGCCTGGTCGCTGCAACATTCGCTTGGTAATCGTAATAAAAGCTTTAGAGATTTTCGCTTGTCCGTGATTATTTGGTCTGTGTAACCCAGTTGGGACTTTGATCGCAGAAACTATTTGTTCTAAATAGTCATGACTTTTATCGTACTAGCTTTTTGTTTCATTGTGGCAGTCCTACCCAGTGTTCACCGATCCCCATCATAACTGGTTTTCATTCATTGTTACTTTTTCGTGCATATCAGAGTCACCTTGGTCTAACACGGCTCTCAGATGCCGTTTTCTCAGCTCTGCCAGTTTGCCTCTCATTGAAAGTCAGAGGTACAACATTTGCGCTACCCGCCTATCAATTTTCATGGGCGGTATGTAGAACTGCGCCTAGCGACGCAGGCTAACTTTTGTTACTGCAGTAACGGGACACTATCACAGTGTACAAATGGCTAGTCTTGCCACCTCAAAAGGAAACTGAATTCTATCTGATATTTACCCTCACCCGATCTGAAGAGAACGCATTGAAGCTAAGTGTCTCTTCACAATAACGGCAGTTTACTGACTTTGGATGATTTTCGAGGACATCGTGACATAGGTTGAATGTTTTAGTTCTCGTACCGCGTCATCTCGCATACCGTTACAATCTTGTCAAAACTTCGCCACCTCCAGAGAAGTTTCTTTCCTGGTCATCTAGGAAAGAGGACACCTGTAACGGAACCTAAGGTGTTGTTTATGATTTAATTACATGAGAATTTTGGATCACGAAAAATTTAAGGTACATTTGTATATATGATTGTGCAATGCAACTGCAATGTAGCTGTTTTCATATATTTTCGTAGGTATTTGTCACATACGTATAGTCTTACGATGGATAACGCTATACGTCAGGATTATCACTGAAGATGATGCAATGCAATTGCCTAAGCTAATTAACTGTCTGTGGTTTAAAAAAAATCTACCCCCATTTCGCAGATGGAAAGTAGATCTGTAGCTGCCAACAGTAATAGACACCCTTAAAACCGAAATGAATGACACATAATGTAGGCCAGTAGTGTATGGTTTCAAGTGCTGGTATTGCAAACATTCTAAACGATGGCGCAGTGATATATATGATGATTCCTTGCATAAAACTTCTGTTGCAGAGTACTATTAAAACTTTCGAACCACTGCTTCAAAATTATATGTTAGTGAAAAACACAATATAACATTGGAATTCCCAATGCATAAATCTGATGACTGATTTTCTGAAAATGCAAAGAGCGCGGAGAGATAATATGCTACACATGGAGCGGACTAAACCTGTATTTGGTGTGCTACACGTATGTTTGAGTCTGACTGGATCGTGTAAGACGAGACGTTTACGATGCTTTGCATACCCGTTAGGCGCATGCCGAAGCCGCTACTTGTTCGCACTTTAGATGATCAACAGAGAAACAGCAGGAACAAATAGACTGAGATCTTCACAGGCATTTGTCAGCTCTGTCCCCATCTACCTCATCCCATCTGTCGCTGATGTAAAGTAATTGTTACGCCAAGAGAACTGTATTTGACAACAACACGAAAAATAAACGATCTTCGAAATCACATGCTAATGTCTTGAGACCTTCCAATACAGAGAATAAAAGAAACTATTAAAGGGCTAGGGTATTATTCAATAACCTCGAGCATTATGGAATTAGGAGTAAAGCTAGCTAATAGTTCTTGTCGTATCTAACACACAAGATGCAGATGAGAAATCTACCTATGGCACCATGGGGTTCTATTCTAGGCCCACGACCTTTTATATAGATGAATGACCTGACACTAAATGTATCAGATAATTAAGAAAAACATTTTATTTGCAGGTCACTCGACATTGTGAAAGATGTGAATTGCAACGTAAATGATTCAATGGATACGGTACTGGGTAATATCAGCTCATGGTTTATAGAGAACAGATTGCCGTCTCACTGCAAGTAGACAGGGCACACAGTTATTGACTCAGAACTATCGTAAAAACGATGTTTTGCTATTGCACAATGATCAAGTGTATAGTGAGGTCAAGCATTTTAAATTCTTAGGACTGAAGATTAAGAGAACGAAAAAAAAAAGATTTTCACTAGGATAAAATTTTCTTATGTGTTACAAAGAAAGCTGTACCAATATGCAGCACTAGTTAAAACCGGAAAGTATTGAGTGATAAATTGCATATTATAAGCAGCAATGCTTCCTTGTGGTACAAAATTGTTTTTTTGTACAAACGTTCCTCGCAGCATTTTAGAGTCTTTCGACAGTATGTATTATTTGTTTGTACATATTACAGTATATCACACAACACAACACTCTATACAATAACATACAAGCACATACACAACACACATACAGAATAATAATTTTTGTCTGGGCTATGAAATGCCGTTTCCCTGGAAATTAATTAAAGTAGTCTCAAACCCCAGCTCCTACCGAGATTTTCGAAAGGTTTTCCTTCGTTGTCAGCTAAATACCGGAACTGATGAGCTCCTCACATCTGTTCGCAATTGGAAACCTCCTTGTCTTTCGCTACCAGCTCAACTGCTAATTGTCTGAAAAGAACCGAAGCTCAGTAGTGGTCCGGGTCTAAAACACCTCGCTCTACTACTTGGAATGAAGAAAAAATACAGCACGTGGACAATACATTCACAAACACAAATTTATAAATTTTTATAACAGTAAGTGGATATAAAAGAAATATATTTCCTTTCCCCTGGTTCCGACCAAAGTTTCTAAGAGGTGGCTGTGAGGACATCCCAGAATTGATAGTCTCCCTCCGTTTATGCAAAATGGGACCCACTTCCGACCTACTTCTGGCTCGCGCGGTATTTGACTGAAATGAACTGAGGCTACATTGGCCGAATCTCAAACAGACCACCCTACCGCTTGGAGTACAGAATAATTAAAAACAAAACAAAAAAAAAAAAGAAAACGGACAACTGCGAGTAGAAGTCCAGCTCTGAGGGTTTTGTACACAGTTAATTATATATACCAATAATAATAATAAAGGATGAGGGAGTAAAATAAGGTTGGGAGGGGGAGGGGGGGGGAGGGCAAAGACTACACTGCTGGCCATTAAAATTAGCCTTGCTTGCATTATTAGCCGTAACGTCAGAATTGCCTCTCTCGTCCCTTTACTTTTCCTAAAGCCAAACTGATCGTCACCTAGCGCATTCTCAATTTTCTTTTCCATTCTTCTGTATATTATTCTTGTAAGCAACTTCGATGCATGAGCTGTTAAGCTGATTGTGCGATGATTCTCGCACTTGTCAGCTCTTGCTGTCTTCGGAATTGTGTGGATGATGCTTTTCCGAAAGTCAGATGGTATATCGCAAGACTCATATATTCTACACACCAACGTGAATAGTCGTTTTGTTGCCACTTCCCCCAATGATTTTAGAAATTCTGATGGAATGTTATCGATCCCTTCTGCCTTATTTGGCCATAAGTCCTCCAAAGCTCTTTTAAATTCCGATTCTAATACTGGATCCCCTATCGCTTCTAAATCGACTCCTGTTTCTTCTTCTATCACATCAGACAAATCTTCACCCTCATAGAGGCTTTCAATGTATTCTTTCCACCTATCTGCTCTCTCGTCTGCATTTAACAGTGGAATTCCAGTTGCACTCTTAATGTTACCACCGTTGCTTTTAATGTCACCAAAGGTTGTTTTGACTTTCCTGTATGCTGAGTCTGTCCTTCCGACAATCATAACTTTTTCGATGTCTTCACGTTTTTGCTGCAGCCATTTCGTCTTAGCTTCCCTTCACTTCCTATTTATTTCATTCCTCAGCGACTTGTATTTCTGTATTCCTGATTTTCCCGGAACATGTTTGTACTTCCTCCTTTCATCAATCAACTGAAGTATTTCTTCTGTTACCCATGGTTTCTTCGCAGCTACCTTCTTTGTACCTATGTTTTCCTTCCCAACTCCTGTGATGGCCCTTTTTAGAGATGTCCATTCTTCTTCAACTGTACTGCCTACTGCGCTATTCTTTATTGCTGTATCTATAGCGTTAGAGAACTTCAAACGTATCTCGTCATTCCTTAGTACTTCCGTATCCCACTTCTTTGCGTATTGATTCTTCCTGACTAATGTCTTGAACTTCAGCCTACTCTTCATCACTACTATATTGTGATCTGAGTCTATATCTGCTCCTGGGTACGCCTTACAATCCAGTATCTGATTTCGGAATCTCTGTCTGACCATGATGTAATCTAATTGAAATCTTCCCGTATCTCCCGGCCTTTTCCAAGTATACCTCCTCCTCTTGTGATTCTTGAACAGGGTATTCGCTATTACTAGCTGAAACTTGTTACAGAACTCAATTAGTCTTTCTCCTCTTTTATTCCTTGTCCCAAGCCCATATTCTCCTGTAACCTTTTCTTCTACTCCTTCCCCTACAACTGCATTCCAGTCGCCCATGACTATTAGATTTTCGTCCCCCTTTACATACTGCATTACCCTTTCAATATCCTCATACACTTTCTCTATCTGTTCATCTTCAGCTTGCGACGTCGGCATGTATACCTGAACTATCGTTGTCGGTGTTGGTCTGCTGTCGATTCTGATTAGAATATTGGTATAGCATAAATATTTATAGCTTTTGTCTTGTTTCTTGCTGTCAATTCTGTTTTCAGTATTTTTGTTAGTCTTTGTCTATATTTTTCTTTTAGTTCTTCTTTAATATTTGTCTTATCTATTCCTATTTTTTGTCTGTATCCTCGATATTTATAGGCATCTGTTTTTTCCATCGCTTCTATGCAGTCGCTGTGGTTATCCAATATGTAATCTTCTTGTTTAGTGTGTTTTCCCTTGACTGTGCTATTTTTTTTACTCTTGTCTGTTCCAAAAGCCGTATTTATATCATTGCTGAATACTTCTGTTATCTTTAGTAATTGGTTGAGTTGTTGATTTGTTGCTGCCAGTAGTTTTAGATCATCCATGTATAGCAAATGTGTGATTTTGTGTTGATATGTTCCAGTAATATTATATCCATAATTGGTGTTGTTTAGCATGTTGGATATTATTATTATTATTATTATTATTATTATTATTATTATTATTATTATTATTATTATTATTATTATTACTGTTACTAGTTCATGCGGCTGAGTGGCCTGGTGCAAGTTTTATGTTTTGTCCGCCACTTCGGCCACTTGCTGCCCATAACCTACCCGTTATGCAGCCGGGGAAAGGAGAGCTACAGTTTAACGCGGAATCCGAGCAACGTGATGTCTCTGCCGACTCCTCACATCATTTAGAGGTGAAGGCTAGATTAAAACGAAGACTGAAAAAAATCTTTGGTCCGACAACTATTTGATCCCGCGACCTCTCGGATTGCCGTCACGCGCTTTACTGCGAGATTTATCTGGCGCGATGTGTGTACAGATAGGTTATTTCTAAGTTTTGATGAGTGAGTTTGCGCGTAGCAAAAATATGTGACCTAAATCGCCATATCTTTTGATTGCATTGATGTAGAAACTTAAATGTTTTACACCGCCAAGTGACCGTAGACCTTAGTACCTGACATAAATTTCACCTTGATACCTATGCCCGTTCCTGAGGTGTCTTACAGACGGACAGACAGATAGACGGACAACAGATGGCAAAGAATATTTTCATATGTGGTATAACTACCAATTAACCATTTTCGAATTTTTTCCGTTACTTGTACTGTGAAACCTTGCTTCTTGTCAAATTTGTGACTCTGGATCAACGGGAAGTTCCATATAGGTTTTGATGTCAGAGTGTGGGAGTATCAAAATATGTTACTTAAACGGTCGTATCTTTTGACTGCATTGACTTAGAAGCTTAAAGTTTTTACACCACCAAGGGACCGTATACCTTTAGTAAGTGACAAATTTCAATTTGATACTCATATACCGTTCCTGAGAAAAAGAAGTCTGAACAGTCGGACAGACAGATGGACAACAAAAAGATCTTACATGGGTTCCGTTTTTGTCGACTGAGGTAAAAGAACCCTAAAAACCAAATATTTTGCTTTAGTTCCTCTTAATTTTTAGTTTATCAGCATTTGATGATATATCGTTATTTGAATTTCTTAGGCTGAAATGGCACAACGAAACCAGAGGAAAAAATACATGTAATTAAAATAAGAGCTTAGTATTTTGTCTGGAGAAGGGAGCAGACCATAGCCTTGCTGAACAACCGATGTTGGTCTGAGAATTAGGAAAGACAGAATCCCGGATGTCCTATGTGAGACTCGACCCCTGTCCTCCCCAATATGCGTCTCTCAGCCAACCTGTTATAATAATATTAAGAATGTAAACTGTCAAGGAAGTGACAAAATAAAAACTGAAGAATGTATGAAAAAGTTCCTAAATTCAAAACAAGTGATGGATTATTGGCCACTCAGAAAAGGCTCCACAGGAGAATTTAGAAAATGTAGAAAGATTAATAAAAGTAGAAATGAATAGAACAAAATTCCTGAGGCTTGTGAGGACGAAATGTGCGACGTTGTCATATAGAGGTACGTAATTAATTCCCCAAAGGTGTTCAGCCACAATTAAACCGTTAAAACATTTTGGGACACTCGGAAATGAAAATAATGAACTGAACCCACAGCACATTCGCAGGTCACACAAATGTTATCATAAACGGGTTCGACGTATTACCAAGTCGCGAACAAGTGATCTGTTTAGAAAAGAAAGAAAAAGGGATAACTAAATACTAGGAAATTAAATTGTAAACTAAAATAACTTCTGTACACAGCTATACGTACTCGAACCCGTTACATATTAACTCTTCGACTGAACAGGCCAGAAACGCACGATTACGTGTTCAGTTAAAGAGTTGCTATATAAAGTACTCGGCTATTTATACGTGTAGCCGTGTGTAGAAGCTCGATTTATGATGTAGTTTTCTAGTATTTTGGTATTTCTTTTTCTTTATTTCTTAAACCGATCATCTGATGACGATGATGAGTCGAAACAGGTTATAATACCATTTGTGATGCACAATAAAAAGTTTACGAGATGGTATCTGTTTCTCCTTACGGCAATATTCCTTGTCTGTGTGCATTCATATCAGTGTTACTCAAGTACAATTTGATTTTGAAAATATTGGAAACTTTCTCTGTTGTCTCGTGCCTATTGATGTAGATGATTACTGTAACGACTCTGTGAATGTTGCTCTTTTTTATGTTAAATGACTCGCATGTGGTATACAAAATTTGGAATATTACTGAGTTAGTTTTTTCATTTTACAGAATTAATCTTTTCACTGATTGTAGAACTATATTCCACATTCGATTAAGAAAGAAGGAATATGCTGTAATCAGTAGTACACATTTTGTCTGCGAATATTACCAGATCGGACTGCGCTGAAACACAAAGAACCTGTGCAGTTTTCCTGAAAGTATTCGAGCTTCAACGCGAACCGACGTCGCCACTGTCGCTTAGAATGGCAGGAATGCTCTCGGCAGTTTGCCGTTGTCCTCGGTGGCGGACAGATTCCACGCACGTAGCCGAGGATAACCCGGTTTGCATACGAGCAAGGGGCGCGCTGCCTCCAACCCCACCCCAGTGGGGCCAACTTCGCCCGCGCAACAGCCGCCTTTCCGCTGCCCGCGCTGTGCAGCTTTCCCTCACGCTGACGTGCAGACAAGGAACACGCCGTGCAGCAGCACACACGTCAAGAGCTGCATTAGAGGACTGTGTCGCGCAGGCGCTGAGCTCAACGGCAGCGCAGACCAGCATCTTGTTATCTCCGACGTCTCGCAAGGGTGTTCTCGTAGCAGTATGGAAACGGCGTATCACTGTGCTTAACGAGAAAGAATGTGTGTGTAAAAAGCTTCAGGCATCCATTGTCGGTCGACGGTAGCTATGTGAGTGACAGTTGATAGGACCTCCACTACATCTACATACACTACTGGCCATTAAAATTGCTACACCGTGAAGTAGACGTGCTACAGAAGCGAAATTTAACCGACAGGAAGAAGATGCTGTGATATGCAAATGATTAGCTTTTCAGAGCATTCACACAAGGTTGGCGCCGGTGGCGACACCTACAACGTGCTGACATGACGAAAGTTTCCAACCGATTTCTCATACACAAACAGCAGTTGACCTGCGTTGCCTGGTGAAACGTTGTTGTGATGCCTCGTGTAAGGAGAAGAAATGCGTACCATCACGTTTCCGTCTTTGATAAAGGTCGGATTCTAGCTATCGCGATTGCGGTTTATCATATCGCGACACTGCTGCTCGCGTTGGTCGAGATCCAATGACTGTTAGCAGAATATGGAATCGGTGGGTTCAGGAGGGTAATACGGAAAGCCGTGCTGGATCCCAACGGCCTCGTATCACTAGCAGCCGAGATGACAGGCATCTTATCCGCATGGGTGTAACGGATCGTGCAGCCACGTCTCGATCCCTGAGTCAACAGATGGGGACGTTTGCAAGACCACAACCATCTGCACGAACAGTTCGACGACGTTTGCAGCAGTACGGACTATCAGCTCGGAGACCATGGCTGTGGTTACCCTTGACGCTGCATCACAGACAGGAGCGCCTGCGATGGTGTACTCAACGACGAACCTGGGTGCACGAATGGCAAAACGTCATTTCTTCGGATGAATCCAGGTTCTGTTTACAGCATCATGATGGTCGCATCCGTGTTTGGCGACATCGCGCTGAACGCACATTGGAAGCGTGTATTCGTCATCGCCATACGGGCGCATCACTCGGCGTGATGGTATGGGGTGCCATTGGTTACACGTCTCGGTCACCTCTTGTTCGCATTGACGGCACTTTGAACAGTGGACGTTACATTTCAGATGTGTTAGGACCCGTGGCTCTACCCTTCATTCGATCCCTGCGAAACCCTACATTTCAGTAGGATAATGCACGACCGTGCGTTACAGGTCCTGTACCGACCTTTCTGGATACTGAAAATGTTCGACTGCTGCCCTGGACAGTACATTCTCCAGATCTCTCACCAACTGAAAACGTCTGGTCAATGGTGGCTGAGCAACTGGCTCGTCACAATACGCCAGTCACTACTCTTGATGAACTGTGGTATCGTGTTGAAGCTGCATGGGTAGTTGCACCTGTACACGCCATCCAAGCTCTGTTTCACTCAATGCCCAGGCGTATCGAGGTCGTTATTACGGCCAGACTTGGTTGTTCTGGGTACTGTTTTCTCAGGATCTATGCACCCAAACTGCGTGAAAATGTAATCAAATGTCAGTCTAGTATAATATATTTGTCCAATGAATACCCGTTTATCATCTGTATTTTTTCTTGGTGTAGCAATTTTAATGGCCAGTAGTGTACATACTCCGAAAGCCATCGTAGTGCGCATGGTGGAGAGTACCACGTACCGCTGCTTTTCGTTTCCTATCCGTTTCCACTCGCGAACAGAACGAGGGAAAACAACTGTCTATATACCTACATACGAGCCCAAATTGCTCTCAACCTTATCTTCGTTGTCATTCGCGAAATGTTCTCTGGTAGTATCAGAATCGTTCTACAGTCAGTCTTAAATGCCGGATGCCTAAATCTTCTCTATAGTGTTCTGCGGAAAGAACGTTATGTTCACTCCAGAGATTCCCATATGAGTTTACGAAGCATCTCCGTAATACTCGCATTTTGTTCAAACCTACTGGTAACAAATCTTGCAGCACCTTATAAAATGACTTATCTTAATAATATGAATATTTATATATGTGTTTGGAAGAGAGAGAGAGAGACTGATTTTTGATTGAGATTTTTATTTTAAGTCGTAACTGGTACCTGAATTTTGGTTGCTGCCTCTTTGAATGATCAGCTTCTGCGCCGGTTGGTGACGTATTACAATTTGGAGGAAGCTATTGTTCTTTAAGGTTTAAAATACGACTCTGTTAGTTACTTGGCCGTATTGCGGATAGCTTTGAGCCCAAGTTTTCGTAGCTTTTCATACCTAAGGGACCACTGTTGTAAGTAAATAAGATCAAACAGCGATCTGCTTTTCGTGAGAAAAGGAGATTGCTTGGCACACACACTTCGTTCAAACTACACGTCCTGCTACATCAAAACTGGTCAGTGGAGTTCAGGACCATACTATTGTACAAGAACATAATCCAATTACTGTAATTAAGAAATTATGAGAGGTTGATACTTATTGAATGAAAACTATAGAAATGCATTTCTTTTCCTGTATTTTAGTGAACTTTGTACACTTACAATTCTGTCGTTTGGTAGCCAGAGACGACAATGAAGTCACCTCCTTTTCGAAAAACAAGATATTTCTATTCTTCACTTGCAGAAAATTTGTATACATAAATGTTTGGTAACTCTTACACATACTTTACTCGGTTTTATCACTAAAATATCGATTTTCATTAACTGTAACAATACGTTCTGAGCGACGGCCTAGCAACACGTCCTCTTTCCACAAGATAAAAATTAACAGTCCTCTTTTTTTTAATAAAATCAATTGTCTTCTTTTTAAGAGTTCATACTCAAAGATTCACAACTACTATCGTTGCGGGGATTGCGCGCTGAAGAGTTTGTTGCTGTCCAGCTGCGCTTCACTTCACTTCTAGTACTTTTTGAATCAAATTTACATTTACGGTATTTACATACGTTACTGAGCTTCTCAGAATAAAATCAAACACAAATTAGTTAAAATAAAGGGGACAGTGAGGCTCACATAACATTACAACCTGTCTAAATTGCTTCGATGTCTTCCTTTAATCCGAGCTGGTGGGGATCCCAGACGCTGAAAGGGTACTCAAGAATGGGTGGCATTAGCGTTCTATAACCTGTGTAGATGAGCTACACTTTCCCAGAATTCTCCCAATAAAACGAAGTCGAACATTGGCCTCCCCTACTACAAACCTGACGTCTTCATGTCATTTCAAACCACTTTGCAACGTTACGCCTAGATATTTAATAGATGTTACTGTGTCAAGCAGCTCCCTGCTGATGTATTAGAACGTTACAGGATTGTTTCTCCTACTCTTCCGCATTAACTTAAATTTTTCTACATTTAGAGCAAGCTGCCGTTCATCATACCAACTAGAAATTTTGTATAAGTCTTCTTGTACGCGTATCTTCCTACAGTCTTCCAACCACGACACATTACCGTACGTCACAGCATCATCAGCAAACAACCGCAGATTGCTGCTCACCCTGTCCGGTAGGTCATTTATGTACATAGAAAATAAGAGCGGTCCTAGCACACTTCCCTGGAGAACTTTTGACGATATTCTTGTCTCTGAACACTCGCCGTCGACGATCACATAATGGGTTCTATCATTTGAAAAGTCTTCGAACCACTCACACGTCTGGGAACCTAACCTGTATGCTGGGACCTTTGTCAACAATCTTTTGCTGCTATTCTTCAGGGATGCCATTCCGCCACGTTACCATACATTAAACGCAGAATTACTTTCCAGTCTTCCTCAAGCGTGAATAACAGTTGTGACGTGTCCGCAATGAATTTTCACTCCGCAACGGCGTGTGCGCTAATACAAAACTTCCTGGCACATTAAAACTGTGTGCCGAACCGAAACTCGAACACGGAACTTTTACCTTCTGCAGGCAGTTGCTCTGTCGCTGACGTCTCAAAGCACGAATCACAACTCGCCCTCACAGTTTCGCGTCCGCTAGTACTCTCACCTCACCTCACAGTGAAGCTTTGATGGATGATCCTGAGTCGCTCCTGGATAGCTCAGCCGATACAGCAATTTCCCGGGAATGACTGAGATTACGGACTCGATTTCTGGACTTACACGCAGTTTTAATCTGCCAGCAATTTTCAGTTGTAACGTGTCTTTCGCATGCGGAAAGATGCAATTACTTTATTATTTCAATCCGGAAGGTAATATTATGTGCTTAAACTAGTTGTACCGACCATGTGCTGTTGTGGATCACTCTGGTTAGTCACTATGGTTAAATGGGAACAGAAGGAAAGCACACGTTTGTAGTACGTATGGGAATTGGATACACGTCCTGATCTTCTCCCCCTGTCTCTGTTCATCATTTTCTTCTCCCACTCTTCGTTAATTTACTCCTCCTCTACTACTCACTGTCCATCACCACCTCCCCCTCTCCCTGTCCTGCTCCTCGTACTCCCTCCCTATATCCAATTTTTACATCTCCTCTTTCTCCATCTTCTCTTCCACCCTGTTTCTGGCCTCCAGCCATATTCATTGGTCTCTTCCTCCTGTTCTCCCTACCCTCGTCTCTGATCTTGAGCCTAGTTTATTCTTATTTTAAAGTCAAATTCTGTACTAGTGTTCTAAGCATAAACCGATAAGTCACAAATAAAACTTCCCAGTTCTCTGCGAAAACCGTCTGCGAGGAAGAAAACAAAACAGCTCATTTTTGTGTTTAGAAGTTATATTTAAAAATGTATATAATAAAAAGTAATATATATGGTAGAAACAGTCTTCTAGTGGTTTAAATGCCCCACTATAGTAGTTAAAACTGGCTGTGACAATGGAAACACGGACCCACATTTTTTACAGCAGAGCATTTTCTTTCTCGCAGGTGATTTTAACAAATAACCAGTATACAGTACGTAAATAAAAGTACGTGCGTATTCGAATGCAACATTGGTATGAAGATGGAGGTAGAACCCAAGGCATCCGATTGTTGCAGACGTTGCAGCGCTTGTGCGTGGCCCACCTGGAGGGGAGAGTGTTCCATCGGACCTCCCTTGCGGCATATGGCTGCAAATATGTAGACATGAGGGATACAGGTGTAGAATGTTAGTAACGTTTGTTTTATTTAAAAAGCTTTAAGACTTTTCGCATAAAAAATTCGAAGACAGTGCTTTCCTACACGCCCTCGTATGCAACCCGCAAGACCGACATGTCTTGGGGTAGCGAAGCGCCCCTAGACCGGGAAACGATTGTGCAAGAGTTAGGTGCTGTAGATACAATATTCGATCCAGTGACTGCTTTGCTTATGCGTTGTGCGGGTATATGTGGCTGGACAGTTTTCCATGGCGTGGTCTGGTTAAATTCATAACAACCACTCCGGCTTCAATATTTTACATGAGCATTTGTCGCGGAGAGCAAAAGGTAACTGCCTAATACTGACCGGAAACTGTTGCTGACACTAACAATGGAGATACATAACGAAACGTACGTTGCTGTTATAACAGACAATGCTCGAAATGTGCTGGCTTCAGGTAACATTTTACACCAACGATAACCGCATATTGCCAGCATAGGCTGCGCAGCGTACACCAGCCAACTGATGAAATATGTTGCGCCTCTGTAGTACTTCATGAATTTAACCGTGTTGCCAAAACGACAATTCTTTGAGTACGATGTTCCCAATATAATACTGGAGGCTAAGAGGAAACACAAATTCGGTACATTATTTGTATACATACATCTCGAAAGAGCTGCTGTAGCCATGTATTTTGATAGGTTGTTAAAGAGCAAGGAAGTTACACTGGAAACGATTGTTTGTCCCAGTGCGCAGTTCAACAAGGCCGAGAAGACCGTCGTGCTAGAGAATAATACAGAACAGATATTGGGAGAGGCTTTGTGGTTACTGCAGACAATACCGCTTTGTCGGAAGTGCCTGAGCTTTTTACTGTAGTTTCGGCTAGTGTAGAAACAATGTTGAAGCAGAGTAAAATATTTTCTCCAGAAGACCAATGATAAAATCTGCTGTGAAACGTAAAAAGTTATCCACTTAGTAGCAAATCTTACGGATCTATGGTATTAGGGAGGAGCTCTTATTGCAAATGAGGGAAGTCAAGCTATGGACTGCGTAGCAATACGACGTAATTTGCTTCAACTTTATTCAGGAAACACTGCGGCAAATTTAGTGGAATTTCTTTTCGAAAGCATATTTTATGGGATGTTGCTAATCACTTGGTTCCATCGAGCTGGTGCTGAGGGCTGTGCACTAAGCACCTTATGTGCACTTTGGCAACCACGATTTCAAATGTGCCACTAGCATCAGCTGCGGTGGAACGCAACTGGTCCGCTCATTGATTCACACAAAATTCCGAAACAGATTGGGTTCACATGGGACAGAAAGACTTGCGTCAATGCGGTGGAACCTCAGATACTCTCGTGTTCACAAAAAAACAGAACACCTTGAATGAATAGAGATAGGACGTTCATATTCACAGTACTTGTACTTCAATATGTTCTGCAGAAATGATTTGCATTTGAACCATGTCGGCCAGCGGGTTCAAGGTCAACATCAATGTCGAGGCACAACACTGCCTACCGGTAAAATGTGCCTGCGGCAGTCGTCGCTATAAACCGGAGGTAATGGATCAATGTAACCTGAGCAGACGTGCAGAATGCCTCTCAGACGTGTGCGCGAACCGCACCGTTCAATCAGTAAGTTTGAAAGAGGGCGCATTATTGGCATGAGAGAATGTGATACATCCGTCCGGGAAATTGCTGCTTGTGTGGGCCCATGTGTTTCGGCAGTGCAACGAGTGTGCGCAGAACGGAAAGCTATAGAACACGACGAGATGGATCAGGTCGCGCCACCCAGACCAGCTCCCGAGGAGACCGACACCTAATCCAAGTGGCATTGTAAGACACATCTGCCTACTGCTCGGCTGGCGCAACAGTGGAACAGTGTAACACATCGTACTCGTACACTATCGGAGGTGACAGTTCGTCAACGTTTATTACGGCATGGGTCACGTGTGCGTCGCTTACTTCTCCGCTAACCTTTGACGAATACGCGGAAACATGCTAGACGGCATCAGTAGGTTCTGTTCGAAAATGATAACCGCGTTTTGGTTCGCCACAGACCGGGAGCGCATTCGCACAAGACATACCGCACCGACTCAAGGCCTTATGGTGTGGGTGTTATCGGGTACAACCACAAATCACAGATGGTGAGTGCCCAAAGCACTGTGACCAGCGTGACCTACATGGATGACATCCTGATATCCTAGCCACTCACTTTCTGCACAACACCTCAGCCGCCATTTTTCAGCAAGACAATACACGACCATATGTTACTGCACGAACACGTGCCTTTTTGGAGTCACAGGTTTTCTGCCTTTTGCCCTGGCCTGCCAGATCACCGACCTTGTCGGCGATCGAAAAAGTGGGGATGTGGTGAAACGACGGGTGCAGCTCTGTGAGCGAACGCCAACCACCACCGATGAAATGTCGAACCAGGTGAGTGCAGCATGGATGGCTATACCACAATACACAATTCGCGTCTTATACGAGTCGATGCTATCATGCATGGAACAAATTATCAAGGCCCATGGCGGACTCTGTGCCTACTAGGCAATAGGACACATGCTGAACTGAGATGACTGAAATGCTAATCGTTTCTGCAGAACATAGGAATGTACATTTTCTGTGAATATTGTAAAGACATTGCTTTCCACGAAAGTCTGTAATATTTTTTTTTTCTTTTGTGCATTACCTTGTCATAGCACGTATGTATCATTTATTTCAACTATTCTTTATTTGTTAATATGTCACATTGTTTCTTCATTCATTTTGCTACAGTTTTATATTTTATATTGTACGAATATGAATGTTCTGGTTTTATATACTTTGTAAATCTTTGGTTAGGCTAGGAGAAGTACTGCGTCAGAGAGAGAGCGAACGACTATCGATAGAGAGCGTGCGAGTTGTTGTGGTATCATGGCCGGTTCGCGGGTGGAGGAGAAACGTTGCAAAGATCGGCGTGAAAGACGGTGATACGCGGAGAAACAATTAATTACAGTGCGTCCTCGGTGTTAATAGGGGCCGGCCGCGGTGGTCTCGCGGTTCTAGGCGCGCAGTCCGGAACCGCGCGACTGCTACGGTCGCAGGTTCGAATCCTGCCTCGGGCATGGATGTGTGTGATGTCCTTAGGTTAGTTAGGTTTAAGTAGTTCTAAGTTCTAGGGGACTGATGACCACAGATGTTAAGTCCCATAGTGCTAAGAGCCATTTGTTAATAGGGGATCGTGCATTATTAAGTGAACAGTAAAACCTGAAAAGTATATCGAGTGTTTGTGGTGACGATTTTACATACTGTGTAAACTTGTGACAATTAGCCGTGAACCAGACACCATTATCGTGTGGAGATTCTAACTGTTAGAATTGCGTGAAAGTGGAACAAACCAAAATGTTAAGTAAAAGAACAGTGCTGTGATTTGATCAAGAAACATTTATTATATCATCCAAACTGTCTTAAAGACGACGACGTAATTTGAACTGAGGTTTAACGGACTGTTATAATGATAAACACGTGTGACTGTTTTCCTTTGGCAACACGGTGAAAGAACTGAGCGAAGTATTGGCATTAACCCACTATATATCGTAAATACTAAAGACATTGCACAATTCCGACCTATCGGCACCGCGTGGTTAATAAACTTTTAATAATAAAACGTCGCGCGCGTAACGACAACGCACACACTGGAACTATTATTATCGCGCTAGTGCTGCCAGCTGATTCGACTACAACGGAGACGTGGACCACTGCCGTAACTGGAATATTAATGAAACAGAAGGATCCATCATTATCTTCATGCCACGAACCGTGATTAACTTCACACATCGTCCGCGCGGACCACCGCTGACGTCATCGCACTGCCTGCAGCAACAGTTAAGACATTAAAAGAAAATTATTACGCTCTCTCTCATTTCAAAATTAAAGACAATTGCAGTTAAATTATCTATTTTAAAAAATACTGTCACAATATCAAGGTTCACTTTCGTTTAGTTCCAATAAATATTCATTCCATTATTTCGTCTTGTTGACAGTGTTGAAAACCAGCCAAATTAAAGTTCAACTAACAATTTTCTTTCAAAATTCTTCTCAGACATTTTGCTGCTCATCATAATTTTATTTTAATGTTCGTGTGTAACTTCTTTTGGAGGGAGTACATATTTTATTTTTTGTGCAGTAAAATTAGCTACCATAAAATTAAGTATATTACCAGCTGATGCTGCCCGCTATTACTGCTTGAGAACTGACCAATAGTATTTTTGAGCCTATTTTGTCATTGGCTGTCAGCTTCAAAACAAAATTTCGTATTTCGTGGGCATCTAGCAGATGCGCGATGTCTATGTAGGCCCCTACAATAATTTTGTTTTCCTTTTGCAGGTTTACTGGAATTATATTGACTTTAATTGTTCATTTGGCCCCCGCTTTAAGTGATTTATCGCATCTATATTATAATTGTACTGAATTACCTAATTTATTTTTTTATTACATAAACATTGGCATTCCATATTTAGATTAAAATTGACGTCTTATTGGTCCCACATAAGGTTCTGCACGCTCTGACAAAGACTATGCCAATTTTTTTTTTCGTCCATGACTAACAGGGGTAGTCAGATTCGTTGTATAGGTCATGTTTTATTATTTAAAAGGTTTTTTTCCGAAGTAGAGAACCAGTTTCTTTACAGATGGCGACTGTTTATCGTCATTACAGTATTGTTTCGATGCTGTCTTGTCGAATTTTTGCAGTCTTTGGGTACGAGTTCAGAGTTTGACAGAGTAATCTTGTGTGCTTGGGTTAACTGTATTTAATTTTGTGGGCAACATGACGATCAAAGAGGAAGAAAGAGTAGCTAGCTTTCAGATGTGGGTGTTACAGTCTCAGGTTCGAATCCTGCCTCGGGCATGGCTGTGTGTGATGTCCTTAGGTTAGTTAGGTTTAAGTGGTTCTAGGTTCTAGCGAACTGATGACCTTAGCAGTTAAGTCCCATAGTGCTCAGAGACTTTTTTTTCGGATGTGGGAAGATAAAGAAAATGAGGAAAAAGACACAGAATTTGTTATGGAAAAAGTAGACATGGGGACAGCCATTAAATTATAATCGGGTGTCAAAAGAGAAGTAGATGAGAAGGGAGGAGTAGAAAGTATGTTAGCATTGCTGTTAACGAATATGAAGGAAATGAAAAGGGACTGGGTGGTAAGAAAGAAGCTATTAGCAAAGAAATGGGTGAAAAAATTAAAAGGCTAGATGAAAAGTTTGAACAACGTCTGAAGGGATTTAAACAGGAATTGTAAGAGGAATTGGAAAAGAAAATTATAGATTTTAAGTCAAATGTTAATAAAGATTTTGAGAAGTTTAAAGATGATGTTAAAGAGACTTTTAAAGAGACAGAGTTTGAGTTAAATAAGAAGCAGGAGAAATTTGAAAACAGTGTAAAGAAAAGTGTAGAACGCTTGGATAAAAACAGTAAAGCCGAAGCTACCTAATGTATGAAAGGGACGGAGGAAATTAAAGATTATTGCAAAGGAATTTTCCGTGAATATAGGCAAAAGACTAAGACAGAAGTGGAAGATATTAAAGAGACCATTTGAGAATAGAGTAGGGCGTTTAGAAAAGACGGTACAGGATAAGCAGTTTACTGTATAACCGATAGTAGTGCAGATAAAGGATGGTAGTTGTTTCAACAATATAAATTTTGATCCTAATGGAGACGTACATCCTGTGTCCTTTGTGAATAGTTTGAGGGGTCAGTTTTTTACAGATTGGACAGAAAAAGATAAGCTAAGCAGGGCAAGTGTTTGTTTAAAGGGAGAAGGTTTAGACTGGGGAGCTGATGCACCAGAAAAATATGAAACATTTGAGGATTTTGTGTCAGCGTTTTTGAGAGTGCTGGTTGAAAGAAAAACAAAGTAATATCATAGAAGCTTTTAAGAAGGCCCCATGGTATGATAGGAGGAGTAGGGAGAATGTGAGAGAATATTGTGAGAAGTGGATCAGTAAACTGAAACATTTGGACAGCCCATGGAGTGACAAAGGCACTATGGAAGTATTGATAGAGAAGTTGCCTCCTAATAGAAGATGTGGGTTGATAGGAAATGTTAATACTATTAAAGAATTTCTGAACAGTGTGAGGGATGTAGATAGGTAGCAAGTGGGCTGTTCATTTAATGAAAATGGGCATGTAGATGGTCATCATGAGAATCAGGATAGAATAGGAAGAGTGAACCAAGTAAATGTTAGAGGTAGAGGAAGAGGCCGAGGAAATTTCAGAGGAAATAGCCAAGGTTATCAGACAGTAGGGGAGTCATGAGAGGGAAACGGAACCCTGCTATGGTGATGGCCCGTGCTGGGGTGGGTCATAGGTTAGGGCCTGTTGAATTTTCAAATCACCATGGTAATGTAAGGGATACAGTGATGTGTAATAGTATTAGAAATGATTATGGTGATAGGGTGTGTAGTCATCATGGTCTGATGATTGAAGAAATTGGACCTGAAGTTAATGGTGAAGATGGTAAGAAATTAGGGGACCCATGTATGGAAAGATTTTCCCAGATGTATGAGGGAGTTGAAGAATATGAAGGGTAGCCAAAGAGGATGATAAAGGAACACAAGATACTGCAAAATGCTAGTGATAATAGTCAAGGGAAGAATATGAGTAACGGTTGCAGTAGGGGAGGAGAGAAAGAATGTAGTGAAAAGGGTGCTTTCCATGAATGTGATGGTTTAAGAAAAGATGTTAAGCTAGGAGAAGGGTCAATTTCTGAGGTCAATGGAGAAGCGATGAATACACATGCTTTGAACCATAAAGAGAGAGTAATTAATGAGGAAGAAGTTAATGTTTTTATTATTCATAGAGATGTAGAAATAGCAACTGATGATAAGGAGGAAGTAGGTGTTTATGCTCTTCAGAAATGTTTAGAAAGTAATGAAGGCTCAAAGTTGAATTGTGATGACTGGATTCATAGAAATTGAGCAGGATTTGTTACGTTAAGAAAGTAGTGATGAGGATGATAGGATTAAACAACCTTTTGTGAGAATTGGAATGTATGGTGGGGAAGAAAAAGATCTTTTGGATATAGATAGCGAAATTGGTGCTATTTCTGAAAGTTTATTTAATAATGTAAAGGAGCATAATGAAGTGATGAATCTACCATTAGTAGGTTTGAAGATAGTGGGTGCTACAGGGAAATTAAGCAAGGTTATTAAACATCAAATAATTCTGCAATTTGAGGTTGGGGGCATAGGTCTAGTACATAATTTTTTGTAGTACCTGGGTTAACAGTGAATATTATATTGGGCATGAATTGGTTGACAGAGTGCAAAGCAGAGATAAATCGTGGGGAAAGTTTTGTTAATTTTGAGGGTGATGGATAAAGGATCAGTGAGAAGTTTGATGGATTGGTTATAGACAAGGACCACTTATTAGGGCAGTTGAAAGTGAAGATGATGCCTGTAGGGGCTAGTTTGGGTGATGTTAAGCTGAACTTGGATTATAGAAGTGAGGAGGATACAAATGATTGACGAAATGGAGAAACCAAATGTCTAAAGTTGAAGGATTTGATGAATGGCAGAAAGAAGAACTGAAAGAAGTTTTGTGGGTAAATAGAGAAGTTTTTCTGACAAATTGGGAAGAGTAAAGAACTTTGAATCTAAGTTGGATATCAAACCGCATGAACCTTTTTCGAAAAAACCATACTCGATACCGTTCGCGCAGAGGGAAGCGGTGAATAAAGAGATTGAGAGGATGTTGGATTTTGGTGTTATAGAGCGAGGGAAGAGTGAATATAATTCACCTTTGGTCGTTGCGGGCAAGAAAGATGGTAGTGTGAGACTAGTTATTGATGCCAGAATGTTAAATGAAGTACTAAGGAGAGAAACTGATAGTCCAGAGAGTATGGAGGGGATGTTACAGAGGTATCACGAAGCAAACTATCTTAGTAGTCTCGATCTGACCTCCGGATACTGGCTGATGCCACTTGCCAAGGAATATAGGAAGTATACAGCATTTTTGGTAAACAGGAAGTGTTATCAGCACACTGTTGTCCCATTTGGGCTGATTATTAGTGCATCTGTTTTTATACAAGCCCTTGATCAACTATTAGGTTCAGAGTTGAGTTCAAAACTAACAATATATGTTGATGACCTATTAGTTGCCATGGAGTCATGGGAAGAACATTGTTGTTTATTAAATGAGTTGTTTCAAGCCTTAAGGAAAAGGGGCATGTCCCTGAGAGTCAGAAAGTGTGAGTTTGTTCGCAAGGAGATAAAGTTTTTCGGTAGAATTTTGTCAACTACTGGTATTAAAGTCGATCCAGACAAAATGAAAGAAATTAAAGAGTGTCCATCCCCGAGAAATAGAAAAGAGTTGAAATCAGTTTTGGGTATGTGTAATTTTTACCTTAATTTTGTGTCAGCACAAGTTTTTAACAATCCATGTTTGAATAAGTTATTGAGTCCTAAAGTGAACTATGTTTGGACAGAAGAGTGTCAGAAAGCCTTTAATGAACTTAAGGAAGCTTTGAAAGAGGAAAAGATTTTACACCATCCTGATCTTAGTAAACGATTTTGTTCGGGGACTGATTTGAGTGGGTACAGTATTGGAGTGGAATTGTTTCAAAATTTTGGGGATGAGGAGAATGAAGATAATAGGGCCAAAGCCTTTGCAAGTAGGTCATTGACCAGATATGAGAGAAATTACACTGTGACTGAGTGTGAAGCATTGGCAATAGTTTCGGGATTTCAAAAGTTTAGAGATTACCTATGGGGAAATAAAACTATCATTTACACTGATCATAGAGCCCTTATATTTTTCAAAAAGTTTCGGCTGGTACATAGACAGAAGATGGACTTTGTTCTTACAACAGTTTCCTTTTGAGATAAAGAATGTTAAAGGTACACAGAACAAAATTGCAGATGCTTTATCCAGGTTACCGTTGAGTGAAGGTAATGTGGTAGGGTACGATGTGCATGAGGAACATGTCAAATTATTTTATATAAAAGGTTTTCAATGGGAAAAGAAAACTGAAGGGATTTGTAAAAACATGAGAAGGTACCAGAATCAGGATGAAATATGGAAGATGGTGAAACGTGAGTTGGAAAGGAAGGTTAGTAACAAATTGCCAAAATATTACAAAATTCATGATGAGGAATTGTTTAGGCGAACTGATGAAAATTCGGATGATTGGAAAGTGTGTTGGCCTTGGGAATATATAGATGAGATAATAGATTATATACATTTGAGTTTTGGGCATGTAGGTGCTAAGAAATGTGTACAGAAATTCAGGGTAAGTGTGTACAGTAAGGAGAGTGAACAACCGAATCAAAACCTGTGACAAATGTCAAAGAGCAAAAGTTACAAATCAAACATGTAAGCTTCCTATGCAAAGTATTAAACCGAATGATGTGATGGAACTGTTATCTGTGGATGTTTATGGTGCATTGCCGAAGATTAAGGGAGGTTATGCGTACATTTTTGTGGTCTTTGAAGCATTTTCTAAATTTTAAAACTCAATCCGTTATGTAAAGCTACTGGGAAAGCCATTTTGAGCAAATGGGAAGGTGATTATTTTGTGAAATTTGGGAAACCTACGGCCATATTGTCTGACAATGGGTCACAGTTTGCATGTAAGAAGTGGAAAGAAGGTCTTACTAATCAGGGAGTTACAATAATTTACAATTCAACATATCACCCACAGGGGAACCCCGAAGCACGTTATATGAGGGAGATTGGCAGATTCTACCGTACCTACTGTAGCAGTAACCACAGTTCTTGGGGAGATACAGTAGGAAATATTGAAGAGGTTATGAATACTGTTGTTCATGATGTAACAGGGTTTACTTCTCAGGAGATATGAAAGGTGAGAGACAGAAAAGTTTGGTGGAGGAAAACTTATCTTTCCCTACTAAGGAGGAATTAAGTTGGGGCAAAAAGAAGAAAAGAGTAAGAGAGCTGGTAGAGAAGAAACTGTTGGAAAGGAAGAAAAGCATGATGACAAAGTAAAAGTTTAATAAAAAATAGGGGATTTAATTTTAGTTAAAACATATGATAGGTCTAAAGAGATAAATAGTGAGATTTCAAAATTCTTTGATGTGTGCAAAGGTCCATTTGACGTGGCTGGTATACCCACCTGAATGCATTTTATCTGGCTTACCCAAAATCGAAAAAGAAGTTTGCTCTTAAAAATATAGTGGATTTAAAGCCTTATAGTGCAATGAAGATGAAACCTTAATTGGATATTTGGTTAGTAAATAATTTTGTGAGAAGCAGAGTATGACCTGTAACTACTGAACAGGGTCAAATGTTAATGAGATGGTAAGATGAAAAACTTTATGTATACATATGTCAGCCCATGAAATTTTAAATCGTGACCATATTGTGACAATTAAACCAATTTATGTCAAAGAACACAGACAATATGATGTGGTAATCTGCAATTTTACAAATTATATTTAATTATATG
Source organism: Schistocerca piceifrons (assembly GCF_021461385.2). NCBI lineage: Eukaryota > Metazoa > Arthropoda > Insecta > Orthoptera > Acrididae > Schistocerca > Schistocerca piceifrons. Next base: position 630,872,279 of record NC_060139.1, on the reverse strand, counting down.
ACACACAGTTAGGGAATGCTTACTCCAAAAGATATATATATATATATATATATATATATATATATATATATATATATATGAGATATGTGCAATTGATATTTGGCAGGCAATATATACCATATTTATTTTGTATCTGTGACAGTGAGGGTAAATAAAAAATATGACAGTGGTTAAAACGTGAAAAGAGACAGAGAGAGAGAGCAAGCGTTAAAAACAATAATACAACGACAAGACTTTGTGTGGGGAAAATACGAATGCTTATGTGTATATATTCAGGTTCATAGTGTATGATTGTAGCTGTATATATTTTCTTGAACTGAGAACATAATGTTTGTTCTTCTTTTTCATTATGGTCTAATTTGCTTAGTGTAATGAATTAGTTATTTGCTTCAGTGAGAGATATGTTTTGCTTAATATGTGATAGTTATGTAATTTTTTTTTTGCTTTTAGATAAGTTAATCTCTTTTAATGTTGATTGACAATACATAATGCAAATCTGACAAAGTGCCAAAGTTAAATATAAACAAATCACTTGTAACATATGGCTTATATGTGTAAGGACATTTTATCATAAGATGTACTGTGGAACATCTCATGATGAAATGGGGGGGGGGGGGGCAAACGTAAAGACATTGCTTTCTCCGAAAGTCGATAATATTTTTTTTCTTTTGTGCATTACCTTGTCACAGCACGTATGTATAATTTATTTCAACTATTCTTTATTTGTTAATACGTCACATTGTTTCTTCATTCATTTTGCTACTGTTTTATATTTTATATTGTACGAATATGAATGTTCTGGATTTATATGCTTGGTAAATCTTTGGTTAGGCTAGGAGAAGTACGGTGTCAGAGAGAGAGAGCGAACGACTATCGATAGAGAGCGTGCGAGTTGTTGTGGTATCATGGCCGGTTCGCGGTTGGAGGAGAAACGTTGCAAAGTTCGGCGTGAAAGCTGGTGATACGCGGAGGAACAATTAATTACAGTGCGTCCGCTGTGTTAATAGGAGACCGTGCATTATTAAGTGAACAGTAAAACCTGAAAAGTATATCGAGTGTTTGTGGTGACGATTTTACATACTGTGTAAACTTGTGACAATTAGCCGTGAACCAGATACCATTGTCGTGTGGGGATACTAACTGTTAGAATTGCGTGATAGTGGAACAAACCAAAATGTTTAGTAAAAGAACAGTGCTGTGATTTGATCAAGAAACATTTATTATATCATCCAAACTGTCTTAAAGACGACGACGTAATTTGAACTGAGGTTTAACGGACTGTTATAATGATAAACACGTGTGACTGTTTTCCTTTGGCAACACGGTGAAAGAACTGAGCGAAGTATTGGCATTAACCCACTATGTATCGTAAATACTTAAGACATTGCACAATTCCGACCTATCGGCACCGCGTGGTTAATAAACTTTTAATAATAAAACGTCGCGCGCGTAACGACAACGCACACACTGGAACTATTATTATCGCGCCAGTGCTGCCAGCTGATTCGACTACAACGGAGACGTGGACCACTGCCGTAACTGGAATATTAATGAAACAGGAGGATCCATCATTATCTTCACGCCACGAACCGTGATTAACTTCACACATCGTCCGCGCGGACCACCGCTGACGTCATCGCACTGCCTGCAGCAACAGTTAAGACATTAAAAGAAAATTATTACGCTCTCTCTCATTTCAAAATTAAAGACAATTGCAGTTAAATTATCTATTTTAAAAAATACTGTCACAATATCATGGTTCACTTTCGTTTAGTTCCAATAAATATTCTTTCCATTATATCGTCTTGTTGACAGTGTTGAAAACCCGCCAAATTAAAGTTCAATTAATAATTTTCTTTCAAAATTCTTCTCAGACATTTTGCTGCTCATCATGATTTTATTATAATGTTTGTGTGTAACTTCTTTTGGAGGGAGTACATATTTTATTTTTTGTGCAATAAAATTAGCTACCATAAAATTAAGTATATTACCAGCTGGTGCTGTCCACCATTACTATTTGAAAACTGACCAATAGTATTTTTGCACCTATTTTGTCATTGGCTGTCAGCTTCAAAACAAAATTTCGTATTTCGTGGGCATCTAGCAGATGCGCGATGTCTATGTAGGCCCCTACAATAATTTTGTTTTCCTTTTGCAGATTTACTGGAATTATATTGACTTTAGTTGTTCATTTGGCCCCCGTTAAAGTGATTTATTCCGTTTACATAATAATTGTACTAAATTACCTAATTTATTTATTTTTATTACGTAAACATTGGCATGCTATATTTAGATTGAAATTGACGTTTTATTGGTCCCACATAAGATTCTGCACGTTCTGACAAAGACTATGCTAAATTTCTTTTTCGTCCATGACTGACAGGGGTAGTCAGATTCGTTGTATAGGTCATGTTTTATTATTTAAAAGTTTTTTTTTCAGAAGTAGAGAACCAGTTTCTTTACAATATGAACGTCCTGTCTCTAGTAGTTAAAAGTGTTCGGCTTTCTCTGTACATGAGTGTACAATTTTGATCGAGCAGGTGTACAAGATTCTTTAGAAAATACTTCTGTCTATCCCAAAATGAGTCAATAACTTTGTGAATTTATTTAACATATCAAATGATATCTCTGTTCAGGTTCTGAGAAAATGCTGTTATCTTTTGTTTGCTACAGTTGCTTTAGATCAGATGTACAACTGTTGTCTAGAGTAAATGAAACAAATCATTTAATTGACACTTTTGGATATAAAATAATTACTTTCCGCAGAAATTGTAAATTATGAACCTGAAATACAGAAAATAAATTAGAGAAACTTTTTTTCTTATGATTTTATACTTTTCCTAGTCAGAATAGTTGTCCCATTAAAATCCATTATTAAGCTTTGTTACCAAGTTATTGTTTTGAACCAATCTTACTGGAACAATTTAAACCATCGGTGCATCTCTGCTAGGCCGTCTGTCTCGATGAACCAGTCCTTAGTACACACTGTGCAATTGTTATGCAATGAACATATTACTATAAGTAAGCTGCCCAAATACAAAATACGGACACAGAACTTTCTAAAGGTCGCACTCAAATAAGCTATGCAGACAAAGCAAAACTCCTTCACTTAAACAGTGTGGTGAAGCTCCAGAAAGAATTTTTATGGCTCAGAAGAGTCTGTATTCGAACGAGCAGCACCATCATCTCCTCGAACATGACAGTGGGAAAATTCTCTTGTAAAATGATAAAGAAATTAGACTAAAAGTGCAGACTATTTTGAGGATATATTTGAGAATGCAATGGATACAAGGTTTTTTATGTAATGTTAGAATAGTTATTTTATTTAAAGGATGTGATGATAATGAATGAGCTCGTATTATCATCTGTGAAACCGCATACCTTTTTGTAAATCAATAAAACACAAAAAAGCGGTTAGGCGTCCGACTATGGATCGAAAGGTCTGGGATTAGATATGTGATAATTCAAAGAATTTTTATCTGTCAGTTATCACTTCTTTGACCCCTGGTAATGTTTATTAATGTGAAAAACGCCAGGTTGCACAGTGGTTCAGAATTCACATTAGACTGTAGGTCCCTTGTAACTGGCTGGGAAGTTAGTGTAAAGACAACGGCTTACCACTTCCAACAGGACAATGCGTATGGTGCTCAGTCCAAGCTTCGGGTTGACGACATTTTTACTTTAGGCATTCACAGATAAGGAGGTCACAAATGATGCCGATGATTTGACAGCTCCTAGCGATGTTGCATATTCGCTTTTATGGGCAATGAAGGATTGAGCAAGTCGATCATGAAAACGGACTACTGACAGATCGTTCTGTCGATGTTGTCCGCACGCTGGGAACAATCAAAGTATTCGGCAGTAGTTGGTGAGGTTATTTTCGTGCAATAAGCTTTACGCTATTTTCTTGCGGCACAGTTTTTGCCGTCACAGCGAAGTGTTATTTCTGTTAACTTTTCTCACGTCGCGACTAATTATGGAAGTAATTGCTTAATACAAATAACGACTTATTACGATAAATGTAAGTATACAGTAGCGGGTTGTTTATTATTACTCGCCTCCTGTACAAGGCAGTTATGCCGTGTGGTGGTGGGAGGGTGGCACGTCGTCGACACGATCGCCGTAGGCCAGTTATTCCGTCCCGGCCGCTAGGTTTGGCGTATGAAAGCTCCTAGAGAACGCTGTTGACTATCGACAAGCCGGGGATTTCTCATGATACTGAAACAGTAACGTGGTCCATAGTGTTCCCGTTGATTAAATCCTTCTGTACGTCATCCACAGTATCCACGTACTTAACGGAGAGGGTGCTGGAAGCGGTTGTACAGAATTTATCTATTCCTTCGCTCCCAGCATCATCCATGCGAAGTTGAAAGTTACTGCAGGCGTAAAGCAATGGTCGCATGGCATTTTCACTTCACAATAACATTTTGGACACTGCATCTGGCAAATGTAACTGCTCTGAAATAGTTTTGATGGTATGCCCGACTTCCTGGCAGAAATTTTTCTTGATAAAGATTTGTCCACTGTTTTAACTAACCGTAGATAAGTGTGAAAAAGTCTGTAAGATTTTGTGCGTTGTTAGAACTCCCCAAGTTATTGTAATGTTTCTAAGAGAGAAAGGTTTGTCCTTTTTTAGACAGCAACTAAGCCAGCCACGATTTTCATCATTTTTACGATCTTGACCATGAGTCCATTTCTTTAAATTCGTATTAAACTGAGACCCAGGTTTTTATTAAAAAACTTTTTAACATCCATATCTACTCGTTTTTAGAGTGACTGGCTCTTTCGCTGTTTTAATGAGTGGTTAGCCAGCTAAAAGTACCGTGGAATAACGTTTAGCAATTTCTTCAGTCAAGTCTCTTTTAATTTAGTATTTTATGTCACGACTATATTACAGTTTTATTCAAGCGTGACGAAACTGAATCAAGATGCAGACTTACACGCTCCCACGGGTGATTTTTATTATCCGTTTTAATACGTTGATAGAAAACACTGTCGCTGTTATCATTGGCAGTGCGCCCGTCTTTCAAGTGCTTAATAAGCGTCTACAGGCCAGTCTCGAAGAGGAAAACTTTTTTCTCACTAAGCGTCTAATTCATTTTCTACAAGGCAGCTGGTTAACATGCCGTTGAGCACCCTTAAACCAACATCATCATCATCGTCAAAATCGCATGTGTGAGTGTAACTTAAAGAGCTGGGAATTGTGGATGTGACAACTGCAATGCGAGCGTTCCCCAGTGCTTCAAAAAAGATCTCAGTCTAGGAAATGAAATGCATATCAGTATAACTACGTATACAGGCATTTCGGCTCAAGTGAGACGGCGAGCTGTTCCCTTGGTAGCGGTATAGTAACATTTAAGATGCATCAGCAGGGACTGAAGCTGTTCCCTAACTGTGTATTGTCTGTCTATAGAAACGTTTAGTCCGCCTCCGCAGTTGAGCGGTCTGACTCCCTTGCGGAGGAGCCAGTTTCAGTTCTCGGTTCTGCCAGGGAATTTTCCGTGGTGGACAGACTGTAACGGTTTTTGTATGTCCATTCTTTTAGCAGGAGGTCTCTGGGACGGCGGCCGTTTACTATCCTGACAAAAAATAAAAACACCTACAGCCGTCCTTATGATTTTATTTTATTTTGTCTCTACCAATTTCAACGCTTCATTGCATCATCTTCAGGCTGTTTTTGATGCGGTACAGGTTGATATGATCCGCATGCATAACCCACCATTTGCCAGCATTACTGGATACGCAGATAATGTGTCAGCACTCCAATCATCAACTGCCTACTACTATGTTGCAACTTAGTTGAAGCGTTGAAACTGGTAGCGAAAAAATAAAATAAAATCATAATGACGGCTGTAGTTGTTTTTATTTCTTGTCACGACTGTGACAGTGTCCATTCAGCCTCGCGATGGCGATTGAAGAACTGTTTGAATGAAAAGTAATGGCTTTAAATACTGGAAAGCCTCCAACGGCCGGGCGAACGGTGACCTGACGCCCTCCAAACTGCCTCCAAATGACGCCATTAACAGAAGATGACGCGGCGGCCAGTAGGCAGATACTAAAACAGGGATCCGATGATGCTGTAATTATACTCAACAGTGAGAAGACATTCAGAAAGTGAACAAAGACGGTGTAAAAAAACTTACTTTTTAACAAAAATTACTTTCCAAGAGGCAATAAAAAGACAAAGGCGGCTGTTACTTGATAACAGTGGTGATGATGACCGACACAGTATGAGTCAGACTGCTTTAAATTACCGTCTTGTAACAATAAAGGTAACAGATTTCACAAAAAAAACTTTAAAAAATCAGGTTCTACACTCATGAACAAACATTATACTACATTTATTTTATGTACCTTCATGTTTCTATAACGGTAACAGAGACGTACTCTTTGAGTAGAAACAATTAAAAAGTTTACGAAACTAACATATGACTAAAATTTCAAATCTCTGTATCAGTTTCTGATAAAGGGCCATGAACACTGGTAATTTGACAAGGGTAAGATAAGACCTACTAAAAGCCCTGTGGTCTAGGGGTAGCGTCTTTGATTCGTATTCAAAACGTCTTCGATCCCCGCCACTGCCGAAATTTTGATAAATAATCAGCATTGGCGGCCGAAGACTTCCGGCATAAGAAGTCAGCCTTATTCTGCCAACGGCCTTGTCAAAGAGGGCAGAGGAGCGGATAGAGGTTCAGGGCACTCTCTTGCCCTAGGGGTGGGAAATTGCCCCTGAAGGTGGAAGAATCAGCAATGATCAACGACTTGAGGATGCAGAAGGCAATGGAAACCACTGCATTAAAGACACGTAACGTGTATCCACAGGACATGTGGCCTGTATTTGAAGAAGTGTCATGATGATCTCTCCATTGGCAAAAGATTCCGGAATAGTCCCCCATTCGGATCTCCGGGAGGGGACTGCCAAGGGGGAGGTTACCATGAGAAAAAGATTGAATAATCAACGAAAGGGTAACGTTCTACGAGTCGGGGCGTGGAATGTCAGAAGCTTGAACGTGGTAGGGAAACTAGAAAATCTGAAAAGGGAAATGCAAAGGCTCAATCTAGATATAGTAGGGGTCAGTGAAGTGAAGTGGAAGGAAGACAAGGATTTCTGGTCAGATGAGTATCGGGTAATATCAACAGCAGCAGAAAATGGTATAACAGGTGTAGGATTCGTTATGAATAGGAAGGTAGGGCAGAGGGTGTGTTACTGTGAACAGTTCAGTGACCGGGTTGTTCTAATCGGAATCGACAGCAGACCACCACCGACAACGATAGTTCAGGTAGAGAAAGTGTATGAGCATATTGAAAGGGTAATGCAGTACGTAAAGGGGGACGAAAATCTAATTGTCATGGGCGACTGGAATGCAGTTGTAGGGGAAGGAGTAGAAGAAAAGGTTACAGGAGTATATGGGCTTGGGACAAGGAATAAAAGAGGAGAAAGACTAATTGAGTTCTGTAACAAGTTTCAGCTAGTAATAGCGAATACCCTGTTCAAGAATCACAAGAGGAGGAGGTATAGTTGGAAAAAGCCGGGAGATACGGGAAGATTTCAATTAAATTACATCATGGTCAGACAGAGATTCCGAAATCAGATATTGGATTGTAAGGCATACCCATGAGCAGATATAGACTCAGATTACGATATAGTAGTGATGAAGAGTAGGCTGAAGTTCAAGACATTAGTCAGGAAGAATCAATACGCAAAGAAGTGGGATACGGAAGTACTAAGGAATGACGAGATACGTTTGAAGTTCTCTAACGCTATAGATACAGCAATAAGGAATAGCGCAGTAGGCAGTACAGTTGAAGAGGAATGGACATCTCTAAAAAGGGCCATCACAGAAGTTGGGAAGGAAAACATAGGTACAAAGAAGGTAGCTGCGAAGAAACCATGGGTAACAGAAGAAATACTTCAGTTGATTGATGAAAGGAGGAAGTACAAACATGTTCCGGGAAAATCAGGAATACAGAAATACGAGTCGCTGAGGAATGAAATAAATAGGAAGTGCAGGGAAGCTAAGACGAAATGGCTGCAGGAAAAATGTGAAGACATCGAAAAAGATATGATTGTCGGAAGGACAGACTCAGCGTACAGGAAAGTCAAAACAACCTTTGGTGACATTAAAAGCAACGGTAACATTAAGAGTGCAGCGGGAATTCCACTGTTAAATGCAGAGGAGAGAGCAGATAGGTGGAAAGAATACATTGAAAGCCTCTAAGAGGGTGAAGATTTGTCTGATGTGATAGAAGAAGAAACAGGAGTCGATTTAGAAGAGATAGGGGATCCAGTATTAGAAACGGAATTTAAAAGAGCTTTGGAGGACTTAGGGTCAAATAAGGCAGAAGGGATCGATAACATTCCATCAGAATTTCTAAAATCATTGGGGAAGTGGCAACAAAACGACTATTCACGTTGGTGTGTAGAATATATGAGTCTTGCGATATACCATCTGACTTTCGGAAAAGCATCATCCACACAATTCCGAAGACGGCAAGAGCTGACAAGTGCGAGAATTATCGCACAATCAGCTTAACAGCTCATGCATCGAAGCTGCTTACAAGAATAATATACAAAAGAATGGAAAAGAAAATTGAGAATGCGCTAGGTGACGATCAGTTTGGCTTTAGGAAAAGTAAAGGGACGAGAGAGGTAATTCTGACGTTACGGCTAATAATGGAAGCAAGGCTAAAGAAAAATCAAGACACTTTCATAGGATTTGTCGATCTGGAAAAAGCGTTCGACAATATAAAATGGTGCAAGCTGTTCGAGATTCTGAGAAAAGTAGGGGTAAGCTGTAGGGAGAGACGGGTCATATACAATATGTACAACAACCAAGAGGGAATAATAAGAGTGGACGATCAAGAACGAAGTGCTCGTATTAAGAAGGGTGGAAGACAAGGCTGTAGCCATTCGCCTCTACTCTTCAATCTGTACATCGAGGAAGCAATGATGGAAATAAAAGAAAGGTTCAGGAGTGGAATTAAAATACAAGGTGAAAGGATATCAATGATACTATTCGCTGATGACACTGCTATCGTGAGTGAAAGTGAAGAAGAATTAAATGATCTACTGAACGGAATGAACAGTTTAATGAGTACACAGTATGGTTTGAGAGTAAATCGGAGAAAGACGAAGGTAATGAGAAGTAGTAGAAATGAGAACAGCGAGAAACTTAACATCAGGATTGATGGTCACGAAGTCAATGAAGTTAAGGAATTCTGCTACCTAGGCAGTAAAATAACTAAGGACGGACGGAGCAAGGAGGACATCAAAAGCAGACTCGCTATGGCAAAAAAGGCATTTCTGGCCAAGAGAAGTCTGCTAATATCAAATACCGGGCTTAATTTGAGGAAGAAATTTCTGAGGATGTACGTCTGGAGTACAGCATTGTATGGTAGTGAAACATGGACTGTGGGAAAACCGGAACAGAAGAGAATCGAAGCATTTGAGATGTGGTGCTATAGACGAATGTTGAAAATTAGGTGGACTGATAAGGTAAGGAATGAGGAGGTTCTACGCAGAATCGGAGAGGAAAGGAATATGTGGAAAACACTGATAAGGAGAAGGGACACCATGATAGGTCATCTGCTAAGACATGAGGGAATGACTTCCATGGTACTAGAGGGAGCTGTAGAGGGCAAAAACTGTAGAGGAAGACAGAGATTGGAATACGTCAAGCAAATAATTGAGGACGTAGGTTGCAAGTGCTACTCTGAGATGAAGAGGTTATTCCGCAGCTCGTGGTCGTGCGGTAGCGTTCTCGCTTCCCACGCCCGGGTTCGATTCCCGGCGGGGTCAAGGATTTTCTCTGCCTCGTGATGACTGGGTGTTGTGTGATGTCCTTAGGTTGGTTAGATTTAAGTAGTTCTAAGTTCTAGGGGACTGATGACCATAGATGTTAAGTCCCATAGTGCTCAGAGACATTTGAACCATTTTTAGATGAAGAGGTTAGCACAGGGAAGGAATTCGTGGCGGCCCGCATCAAACCAGTCAGTAGACTGATGACCAAAAAAAAAAAAAAAAAGATAGGACCTTGGGTCTCCCTTGGCAGCACATTTTAGGAGCTATGGTATTCCGGCTGCTATTTTAACTTGAGGCCTGCGTCCATTATGTGAATACTGGGCAAGTCTTTATCACTGTTTTGTAGCGGCTTGTCAACTTGTCGTTACAACTTTATTTACACGTTTTGGGCATAGCCCACCATCAGAATGCCAGATAAAAGAATATAGAGTATCGTGTCATATGATTTCAATCATAATACTGGTACTCGACTACTAAGATTGACATCATTTGACATGGTACTCTGCATTCAGTAGATAAATAAAGTTTTAGCAGCAGGTGGTCTGTTGTTATTAGCAGTCAAAGAGCGGTGATAAAGACGTGCCCAGTATTTCGGCTACTGTATCCTGATGCTGTTTCCCCTACTCCTGTTCAGGCAGCTAACTCTCTATGTATAAACTGAGTCACCTCGTTGCGTCTGTCTGTATGTGCAAGCTTGTAATATTGCTACTGGAATTTTGCTATGCTGATATCGGTGCTAATTGACAATGAAAGTGGGTTAAAAGCTGTGATCTGTCTGGGGACGTTAACCGTGGATTACTGGGCAACTGTTTCATCAGATATTTAGTCTAGATTTACCAAGCAGACTAACATTAATAATAATCTTTTAATAGTCATACAAAACCGGTAATATATATACATAAAAAGAGAATTTAAATAAAAAGAAAGAAATCAGTTTATATTTGGAAATTTATTTTAAGATTGTTCATTGAAATTTCAGCATATTATACGTGAGTTATAACTGAGCTGGTGCCTTATTTACGATTGAAAAATGTGAGATTGTAATCTTACGGAACACATAAAATATGGAGCCAAGATTGGGAGACTGCATACGACACTGCATTCATAAAATAACTCACGAAGAACATTGAAACATAAGCAAGAAGAAATTAACCACAACCAACAGATTCAGTTTTTATACCCAAAGAAATTACGTTCATACCACAATCCTGTCCGTCATGTAATTACCACACACTGGTATACTAAATTCATATTAACTCTTTGTGAAGTCTTCGCAAAAAGAATAGCTGAGGGCTACTTTGATGATTACACCACATGCTCCACGTGGTCAATTTGGTTTACACAAAGCGTACAACTCCACAATAATTTTGATAATTAAAATACATTAGATCGAAAAGCAATTGACAAAAGCAAAACCTTGAACTGGTTACTAACGTCTTACTATTAACCTGATGGGTCAAACAGTTATATAAGCACGTGGTACTGGTCTCGCAAAGTACACTCCACGTGGGTTGAACATAAAGAAAAGCATAAAGAAAAGTTGCTATATTGTAAAATATTGTCCAGACGAGACGTTATAATCACACAAGCATTCACATTTAAGATTGATGAACTTAGTTAGAGTTACTGATCAACACGTGGTTCCACTTTACTCGCAAAGTAATGACAAACCAACTACCCCAAAATAATCTGAACTTCACACGAGAATTACACTACGCTGCAATTTAAGATAACCTTAGATATTTTAGAGCTAAACCCGAGATAAAGATGATTAAATTTTCAGTTAGGCTGAACTTAACAAATCCATTGTCCTATGGACTTAGCAGACACGCGCTTAGCCGGAGATCTTACCACTTCAGACGCTCGCCACCGCCAGACTGCCACAGCCTGCTTCCTGAGGGTGGCTCACAAAGACAAACGGAAGTGGCCAGAGGGGCAGCTTCCTATACCAACATGACAACGGACGGACAGAACCATACTAAGGATAGAAACCTCTTTGCTTTTAGGAAGCGTAGCTACCTGTTCCGACGTTGCTCCTACTGTTCTCTAGCAGACAGGCTTGTCTGCTACCCTCAAGCATGCAACTACAAATACATTTGCTCATTCATACTCTCACACAGAAGGGAAGGGGGATGACAGTATCTTATCATATACAGTATATAACAGAAAGCGGATGTAGGTTCCGTATGAGACTGTGTGACATGAATTACATATAAACTGTGTTTTAAAGTGTAGTAGTGTGACAGATCGTTCTTGTTTATGTGTAAAAGTAACACGTTCCACTACTCAGTCTCCTCCCAGATAGTCAGAAACGCCACAGTAAATTTAGGAGAGGAATTTACTCCATAAATGACAACAGATTTAAGAAATTAAACATGAAAGGAATCCAACAGAGACCTTTCAAGCTAATCTCAGGAGCTGCTATAGGAATTTTGATCCGGTTGTGACTAATAGATGCGATGATTCACGAGGAAGGTTTTTGTATATAATTTACAAATATTTCGCACAAAATGTCTGAATTATGATGAATTTAAGTCGTGAAGCGACGCCATTGCCACCTAGCGAGCAGCCGCCATAACTTGAGAGAGCAGCAGTTCTTGTGAGAGCGGAAAGCGTGGGCCAATTTGTATGTGGTGTAGTGGTCTAACAGTAAAGCGTTCGGACTAAATACCGAAAGGTTGTGGGGTCAAATCCCGGCTGGGTTACTTTTTTCCACTCTGCCTTTTTAACCTAGCATCCACCTCTCAATGATGAGACTCGCCAGAAGCGAAACGTTGCCCTACACTTTTTCCCACTTGGATAACTGGTTAGGGACATATAAATCGCCTTAGATGACGTCCAGTTGATTGCAGTTGTTTCGGAACAACTGCATTGAAACAAAAACATGTGACTCAAAAACCTGTGGTTTTGAATTCTTTATGTGTAAAGTAAAGTGCAACACCAGGTGGAGTTGTGCTTCATTTACCGGGTGATCAAAAAGTCAGTATAAATTTGAAAACTGAATAAATCACGGAATAATGTAGATAGAGAGGTACAAAGTGACACACATGCTTGCAATGACTTGGGGTTTTATTAGAACAAAAAAAAAAACGAAAGTTCAAAAAATGTCCGACTGATGGTGCTTCATTTGATCAGAATAGCAATAATTAGCATAACAAAGTAAGACAAAGCAAAGATGGTGTTCTTCACAGGAAATGCTCAATATGTCCACTATCATTCCTCAACAATAGCTGTAGTCGAGGAATAATGTTGTGAACAGCACTGTAAAGCATGTCCGGAGTTATGGTGAGGCATTGGCGTCGGATGTTGTTTTTCAGCATGCCTAGAGACGTCGGTCGATCACGATACACTTGCGACTTCAGGTAACCCCAAAGCCAATAATCGCACGGACTGAGGTCTGGGGACCTGGGAGACCAAGCATGACGATTGTCATGCGCAGTCACTGACGTTTTACTGTCCAGGGCTATCTGTCGGACATTTTGTGAACTTTTTCCGTGATTTATTCAGCTTTCAAATTTATACTGACTTTTTGATCACCCGGTATATAAAGAAAGTCTTACAGCAGCACAGCATATGACTCAAATTTAAGCTTTCTGCTTTCCTTGAGTCAAACAGGGATGCAAACACGATACTGTGCTAGCCTGTTATTTGTCTGGACACTTTCAAGTTATACTGAAGACTGGGAAACGAATCTCCACTGGCGAGAAGGAGATTTAGGCCTTCTATAAATCATAAAGACATGGACACGATGTTCTTGAATTAGATTCAGAAATTTCTTGCGCATGAGTTCACAAGATTTTGAAATACTTCACAAGTGGTTGAGACAATTTCAACTGGTTTCAGACTGCCAGTTCCTGCTTCCCTCACATCAGCAATGGCAATTCGCACCCTTAATTCACTGCAAATTCTTCGAACAATGGGCAGTGAGTTACTCTGCTTTGAATTATTCCAGTACATATGACCGATAACGAAACGATAACCACCTCATCATGTGATGTGAGATTTACAGTTTGCAACAATCAGATATGTTTAACCAATAATTTCCTGCAGTCGTTTGAGAAAAATTGCATAGCGAATAAACATTCGATCCAAAATATGTCGTGTTTAATTTTGTGTTTCAAGTAAAACTCTTTCCGAAAAACTACTTCAGTAACTGTGCTTCGTGTACATACAATGCGTTCTTTCAGTAGCGCAGTGGATGAGTCAGCTTTCAGCGTCGTGCTTTCCCAGATGTGGACACGATTCTTTGGTGGCCTAGCGCAGAAGTCTGCCATAAAGGGTTCAAATGGTTCAAATGGCTCTGAGCACTATGGGACTCAACTGCTGTGGTCATTAGTCCCCTAGAACTTAGAACTAGTTAAACCTAACTAACCTAAGGACATCACAAACATCCATGCCCGAGGCAGGATTCGAACCTGCGACCGTAGCGGTCTTGCGGTTCCAGACCGCAGCGCCTTTAACCGCACGGCCACTTCGGCCGGCGCCATAAAGGGTCCACGACAAAGAATTGTGACAATGAATCTCAACAGAACTTCACAGTGCGTACTTAGATTCACAAGAAGTGTCCTGTAACACGACCTCAACATATACATCATGCGTGTTTTATTATTATTATTGGTGCCACATCAGCCAGAATCCGTTACATATTGACTCAGTCTCTCTCTCTTCTTAGTTCAGAATACCAGGGAGGGAATAGCCGTTCATTTTTTCTTGAGATAAAGATCAATCTTTGATGACTATAAAGACACTTAGTGGTAATCTGTCACCAACTTACGGACGAAAGTGAGCTGTGATAAGGGATTTACGGAATCCACGTCATAGACCTCGAAAAAGCCTCTAGATCAGCGATGATTAATACTACAAAGCTGGGCGGAATATACAGATTTCGCTCTTGCTCCTATCACTGATACTCCTCTTTCGTTTCAAAGTGATCTTCGATCAGTAAAGTGGCGAATACTGAAAAGTACTTTCGCAGTTAAGGCCTAGGTTGATTTCGTAGGCGAGAGACACGTCAGTGCTGAAACTCTACGGCTGGCGGTTTGACGTCAGTGGCCACAGGACGGACTTTCCCACATGCAAGATTCATGTCGCGTGCTGACTAATACATAGCCTCAAAAATGTCGGCATCCTTAATATTCCGCTACAGTGGCACCACATCTACGAGCGTCTACGTTTCTGTGGCGACACCATATGCAAATCATATTGTCAGGCGTCTACTGTCTTCACTGAAGCTCAGTGCAATAACTGCCCCCCTCTTAGAGTGACTCCGATTTCTCGCTTCTCCTGCATTTCCTTCGACGTAATTCATTTAGAAGATCGGTATTCACTTCATGGTGTATTACCAAGGAGTATGTTTTGCGATTTTTGTTATATCGTTATCGATTATTGAAATGGGTGATTCATTTCAGTTGGAATAAAATAATCTTGTCATTGACAGATCGCAGGGGCCCTGGGCAGCGCCGCCAGCGTGCAGCCACCTACGCTTGAGAAGACCCTGTACGTACCACTGCGAAACAGGCAACACAACGAACACACGGCGCTCGAGGAACAACTACGATTGGCTGGCGTCTGCCCCTACCACTCGACTCGCAGAAACGTCAGTCACAAAGTAATTTTTATAGAAATATAAGACACTGAAGGGTGTTCAAATCATCTATAGTATTTACAGTATGGCCTTTATGTTGTACGAATTTGCGGCACAATTATTCACAGACTGTACTACACATCAGCTGCTTGATCGTGCGTGACGGCCAACCGTGTTCCAACGTTGGAATGGTTCATCGTCCAAATAAATCCATGTACAACCAAACTCAAGTCTCCCATAGTAATTGAGCGAAGACTGTTGCGTAAGGGGTTGAACACACACGGATTGTGCCTGTATTGATAAATAATATTGGTGGACAAACACACCACAAGCATTGCTTGAAGAAAACAGATCAGTGGGTGCAACGTTATTGTCTGAGGCATGCTGTCGTGGTAAGAACATTGATCCACGCTTTTGTTCAATTCGATAAAGACTCTAAACTCAGAAGCAGTTCATCTGGACATGATAGTCGTGATCCTTGAGATGAGTGGAATATTTAACGTAATGCACCTTGCTAGATGGATAGATGTGTTTGCATGTGGCAGGAAGAGCGCGAGCAAAACGAGGCCCCGGACTGACCGAAAGTAGAAACCAGGTCTTAAGTGAATTTTATATCTTGCGTCTTTCAACAGTTGTTGAAAAGACTATAGCTAGCCTTACGTATTCAGACAAATGATCTCATGACTGTCTCTCTCCAAACTTGTCTGGCTGCTAAGAAATCGGCTTTCTCTGAATGGTGGCGGGCGATGTTAGTAACTTGAGTTTAGGGGATACCCATTAAAATCACTACATTTTACTTGCATCTGATTCTGCCTCATTACCTTCAAAATAATCCCCTTCTGGCACCGATGCTAACTTTTCTGCCAGTTTCAAACTACATCCTGGCAGTCTTTCTTTCTTAAGTGCCGATTCCACTTAAATCTCCTTCTCCGAATCAAGTATTCGCCCCTTCAACTTAATTTTCAGCTTAATACAAGAGAATGTAGTCATAAGGAGTTGAGTTTTTTTTTTTTAATTAGAGATGGGGCTCTTCCACGCCCGCACCAACGTGGTGACCAAACCAAAAGTTCTACTGTCACCTCCGTCAACATGTTGATTATGTCGTAAGTGGATCACAAGATGCTGGGCTGTGATTTTATCCGTGCGTCTGGGTAAGACTACGCATTAACACGGTCCATCAGGTGATAGATAGTGGACGAAACGCGAGTGAGGGTAGCGATTTGAAGAGCAGAGGGAAAGAAGTGCCAAGGCTCGTGCCGTGGGAAAAAAACCTTTGCGACAGTAGGATGGGTAGTAAGAGCAGTAGTGGCTTTCTAGCTGCGATAGTTCATGCAAGGTTGGATTTGTTAGTATGGGTGTCATGCATCATTACCGTGGCAAGCGACGGCGATGTATCCCAGTTGCTGCAGCCGCTACATTCCTGGAACAATCAAGATCGTTATATAGTAGTGGGAGATCGGCCATAGATCATCTCACTGTGTGAGGGATGTGTGGAGCTTGTCTGCATGCAGTGTACGGTACGGCTTCCCTGCGTGGTGCCAGTTATTCGGCAGTGTATTCCAGCTGGATATCCAGTAATGGCGTCTGATTAACAGGGGCTCACCTGTACCGTTGTGTTTGCGTGTGCTTGGCTTGGTTCAAATGGTTCAAATGGCTCAGAGCACTATGCGGCGTAACTTCTGAGGTCATCAGTCGCCTAGAATTTAGAACTAATTAAACCTAACGAACCTAAGGACATCACACACATCCATGCCCGAGGCAGGATTCGAACCTGCGGCCTTAGCGGTCGCTCGGTTCCAGACTGTAGCGCCTAGAACCGAACGGCCACTCCGGCCGGCGTGTGCTTGGCCATAGATGTTAGGTCCTTATGAGTATGTCTTTTGGTCTTTTATGTTTCCATCTATGGTTGTGGTCGTAGTTCCCCAGATTCAGAATAAACGGGTTCTGCGAATGTCTGGAGTTTCTGTATAGTCTCGGAGTTGAGTCTGGCGAGTACGATGGATGAGGAACATTTGTTATCTTGCTTTTAGTAAAAAATTTGTGAATACTGTAAGCTGCATATAGTAACATATTGTCGTTCAAATGCTACTTCTGTTCTACTGCTTTATAGACTGTTGGGCGGGTACGCCTTCTTCCCCTATAGTAGCGTGGCATCTTCTGTGTGAGCGATCGATGCTGCTGCACGTGCGGCTGCAGTAGACACAGGTGCCCAGGTGGATGCCGTGTTCCTTGACTTCCAAGGCATTCGATACATTTCAGCATTATCACCTAAACAAAATACGAGTGTACGCAATATCAGACCAACTGTGTGACTGGATTGAAGAGTTTCTCGCAAACAGATCACAACCTGTCATCCTGAACGGAGAGAAGTCTTCAGACGTGAAAACAACTTCGGATGTGCAGGACCATTACTCTTCACAAAGTGTGTAAATGATCTAATAGATAGCCGGCCGAAGTGGCCGCGCGGTTCTGGCGCTGCAGTCTGGAACCGCGAGACCGCTACGGTCGCAGGTTCGAATCCTGCCTCGGGCATGGATGTGTGTGATGTCCTTAGGTTAGTTAGGTTTAACTAGTTCTAAGTTCTAGGGGACTAATGACCTCAGCAGTTGAGTCCCATAGTGCTCAGAGCCATTTGAACCATTTTTTTGATCTAATAGATAACGTTAGAAGTTCCTAGCGACGCTAGAAACTTGCACCGAGATGCAGGAAGACCTGCATCGGATCGACGCTAGGTGCAAGGCGTGTGACATATTGCGAATACATAGACATAAAGACCCTTTATTGTATGATTAGATAAATGCAGAACAACCACCGGAAGCAGTTACGTACATGCAATACCTAGGAGCATGTGCACAGTGCAACGACACATAAAATTAATTTGAGTAAGACCGATGCCAGACTCAGACTCATTGGAAGAACCCTCAGAAAATGTTGTCCATGGGCAAAGGGAGTACCTTACGAAACTCTCTTTCGATCGATACTTGAAAGAACTAATAGAGGAAATAGATAAAATCCAAAGAAGAGCAGAACATTTCGTTAAGGTTTTTTTAGTAAGCACGAAAGCGTCACAAAGATGCTCAAACAACTCCAGTAGCAGGTCCTGTAATAGAGGCATTGTGCTTCACGTTACGGTGTTCCAAGAGCGTATTTTCCTAGAAGAGTCAACCAGTATATTGCTTCCTCCTACGAATATCTCGCAAAAAGACCATGAAGATAAAATTAGGAAAATTCGAACCCACACGGAGCCTTACCAGAAACTGTTTGGACTGGTACAGGAAAGGAGGCACACGAAGTATCCTCCGTCACACACCGCAGGGTGGCGTGCATGGCGTAGATGTAAACGTAGACATTGATGTTTTATTTTCAGATCGTTCCTCAAACTTCGTAGGACATGCTTACCAGCAACTAACCACGCTATTGAGCACCCAGCTACTTGCCACAGAGATATAAGGAAAGACACGTTAGGTTATTTCAGTGTAGTCGTAGTTACTTGCGCACAAAATTCAAATTTAGGGTCATGTTGGATACCAGTTTGTATAAATCGTATTCATTCGAGGCGTGCCTTCCACCCCTTCACGCTCCATGGCTCAAATGCATCATTAATCATAATGATGTGGAATGAGTCATTTTATATTGAGAATGTATATTTATTTGTAAATATGGCGACAAGCTGACCATTTACAAGCTTTTTTATACAAATGTAAATTAGTTATTATTAGCCACCATCCTTTACGTAACAGGCAAAAAGAAATTCTTCTACGGTGTAGAGAAGGTGTTATCACGGTAAAAGCTTTTTCGCTTTATTTTGAAATTTAACTTTGCAGGCTGTCAGATGTTTTATGTCATTGAGTAGGCGATAAAAAATTTTCTGGCAGCGTTGCGGACATTAATTGTACTCACAGAAACGTTCAACCGAAGACGGTTGACTGAATGGCCGGTGTTTTTTCCATTTGTTTACTGTTGACTCCAGCAAATGGACGAGTTATTTTACTCCCGAGTATCTGCAGTGTCTGCCAGAACGACTGAGTTAGTTTTGGGTTACGTACGTTTTTAATATCGTCATGTTTACATGAATGGTATGCTGTGAAATGTTTTTGAAGAAGGCTGTAGGGAAAGAAGTTGATTAATGGAGGGCTGTTCAAAAGAGACGTACTGCTATTCGTGACTTCGTTACAAACAAAGTCCTCGGCTAGCTCGCTTGATATTTTTTTTTTATTTTGCTGCTGGACAAAAAGTTGTTTAGGGTGATTAAGACAAATGAGACATTTATTTATTTTCCTTGTCCAGAACACCATACATTAAAATCTACGTAGTAAAATCAACTGTAATAAAGTTTGAAGTTTAAATATGTTTTGTCCAATAATCAGATACACAGATGGCCTTATCATTAACTAACTGTAAATATAGCGGTGTGCAACTTGTGCTGAGGTTTGGGTATGTCAGTAGGTGGTCGTCAGTTGGACAGTCCCACAGTCATATAGTAGTTCCCGCATCGAAATAGCTCTGTCGGGCAAGGTTATATTTACCTGTTGAGAGCCTTCCAGGTTGTGAAGGATTTGTTAGTTTCAGCCGCAAGGCGTTTCTTCAGAGAGGATATGGTGTTGCTTGCTTCCATAGATGTAGTCTCCCCTCTTCGACGGTGAGGTTGATTGGCTCTGACGTCCAAACGAAAAATGGTTCAAATGGCTCTGAGCACTATAGGACTTAACATCTGTGGTCATCAGTCCCCTAGAACTTAGAACTACTTAAACCTAACTAACCTAAGGACATCACACACATCCATGCCCGAGGCAGGATTCGAACCTGCGACCGTAGCAGTCGCGCGGTTCCGGACTGAACGCCGAGAACCGCTAGACTACCACGGCCGGCGTCCAAACGGAGCTCTTCCTTGAGTGAAGCCGCCTGGGCTGTTGTTGGTGGCCGTGTAGAGGGTGATGATTATCTGTCATCTGTTCCTTCCTCGACACCTCGGCAGCTACCTGCCACCGTATACTGAGGGGGGGGGGGGGGGGGGGGAGCTATCCCTATGAGAGGGTAGATCTCTTTCTGCCTCGAGCATTCTGATATGGTGGGCAGTGATCATTTACGACCACATCAATGTGTTTCACGCGGGCAGAATTCTTCCACACAGGCGCAGCATATTCAGCTGCTGACAGACTGAGTGCAATGACTGTTGTTCGAAGCACTTGTAGATCGGCACCCCATTTTGTGTTGGTCAGTTTATGAATGATATTATTCCTGATTTCTTGCTTAGTGTCCAAACAGTGGTGTTTAAGTGACAGAGTGCTGTCCAACTTCAGGCCTGAGTATCTGGGAGTTAAATTTCCTTTACTTCACGTCTATGGGCACAATTTTTTTTTAATCATCAGACTACCGGTTTCGGTCTGTAATGACAGTCATCAGATCTGTTTTATAAACACATGTCCTAATATACTGGAGCACAGTTTTCGTTTGGCTTCCTTATTCTTCGTATGGGAATTGCAAATTTTGCTGGGTTCGCTTTCATGTGATTTTGATGATGGTAATCCCCCAGTATTTCAGTGCTGCTAGTTAATTTCTCCTCCATTGGGGCATGCACAGTGGCCTAGGATAGAGCCTTGCGGAACCACATAAGTGATTTTATTTACGTCCCTGCTTACACTGGTCGAATAATCAAGTACAGTTTCCAGCTTTCTCGTACTCTGCGTGATGACCTCGTAGGCTAAGCAGGCCCTAAGGTAGTGTAATCGGCACTCGGTCGTGAAGCGCTCTTGTGGTTGTTGCACTCCGCGACTGGCTGTTGGCGGGACACGAGGTCGGCGGCTATCAGTTCCCAGGGCGGCTGCGCTGCGCAGCTTCCCCAAGGCCAAGGTCTCGCTGTGCGGCCTGCCTACACGCTCTCTTTGTCCGGCCACAGCGTCTTCAGCGGAACGAGACGCAGACGCCGATACGCTACTTCTGACGACAGTTTCTCACTATTTCTAATGGTTCAGAAGCTGTCCTGTAGCTATACAGGGAGGCTATGTGGCCATTGTTTAGCGATGATAAAGTTGAAGAAAGGTTGCTGTATCAACAGTGATCTCTACCTAAATTAGATTCGAATTGTAGCTGTCTGAGTGTGTTGACCAAAGATCATGGTAACTGCGTTCCTTGCCTAACTAGAACGTGGCGTCCACGAAGAGTCACTTCGTTGTTGTAGTAGTCTTCAGTCTGAAGACTGGCTTGATGTAGCCCTCCATGCTACTCTATCCCGTGCAAGCCTCTTCACATCCCAATAATTGCTGCAACCTTCATCCTTCTGAACGTGCTTGAAGTAGTCATTTCTTGGTCTCCCTCTATAATTTTTAAGCGTGACCACTTCGCGCCAATACTAAACTGGTGATCTCTTTTTGTCTCAGAATGTGTCCTATCAAACGACCATTTCTTTAAGTAGTGTTATGCCACAAATTTCTTTCCTCCCCATATCTATTCAGTACCTCCTCATTAGTAACGTCGTCCACCCATATAATCTTAAGTATTTCAAAAGCTTTTATTCTGTTCTTTTCTAAACTATTTATCGGCCATGTTTCACCTCCATACATGACCACACTCTACATAAATACGTACAGAAAAAGACTTCCTAACACTTAAATCTCTATCCAATGTTAACCAATTTCTCTTCTTCAGAAGCGCTTTTCTTGCCGTTGCCAGTCTACATTTTATATCTACTTCTTCCATCACTAATTATTTTGCTGCTCAAATATCAAAAGTCATTACCACTTTCAGTGTCTCGTTTCCTAATCTAATTCCCTCAGCATCATCTGATTTAATTGTCTTATACTCCATTATCCATTTTTTTATTTTGTTGATGTTCATCTTACATCCTTCTTTCAAGACCCTGTCCATTCCGCTCAACTGCTCTTCCAAGTCCTGTGCTGTCTCCGGCAGAATTACAATGTCATCGGCAAACCTCAAAGTTTTTATTTCTTTTCCTTGAACTTTAATTCCTTCTCAATTTTTTCTTGCGTTTTCTTTACTGTTTGCTTAATGCACAAATTGAATAATATTGTGAATTGGCTACAACCCTCTCCAACTCGCTTCTCAACCATTGCCTCCCATTCATGGCCCTCGACTCTTATAACTGCCATCTGGTTTCTACACAAATTGTAAACTGCCTTTCGCACCCTCTGTTTAACCCCCACAACCTTCAGAATTTCAAAGAGAGTATTCCAGTCAACATTGTCAAAAGCTTTCCTTAAATTTACAAATGCTATAAACGTAAGATTGACTTTCCTTAACGTATCTTCTAAGAGAAGTCGTGGTGTCAGCATTGTCTCGCGTGTTCCTAAATTTCTTCGTATTCCAAACTACTCGTCCCCGATGTTGGCTTCTACCAGTTTTTCCATTCTTATTCTCTAAAGAATTCGTGTCAGTATTATGCAGCCGTGGCTTTTAAAGTGATAGTTCGGTAATATTCTCACCTGTCAACGCATGCTTTCTTTGTTACTGTAATTGTTTCTTGGATTCTGAGGACCTTTCTACTGTCCCATACACCTTGCTCAACAGATGTCATTGCTGGCTCCCCCCAGGCTGTGAGTAGTTCCGACGGAATGTTCCTCTACTCCAGGAGCCTTGCTTCGTCTTAGGTCTTTCAGTGCTCTGTCCAGTTCTTCTCGTAGTATAGTATCCCTCGCATTTTCACTGTAACGCGTATCAAAATATTTTCTGTACCCAAATGAATGTATTACAACGGATGTTTCAAAATTCTGAAGAAGACCGGAACTGTGACAATTCTGTTGTATTATTTCAGAGATCGCGTCTGAAAGACTGAGCAGAAAACTGATTCTGCTTTATGTTTTTTCACTGATATTTTACTTATCCATTTTGATACCAACCATGAATACACTAGACATAAATAAGATGCTATTTTTAAAACGAACTGTCCTGTAGAATGGAGGCGCCTCTTACAAAAAGTTGACATCGCTTCAAATCACAGGTTTTCACGGCGTGATTGATTGATTATGTACTTCTGAGTGTTCTGCCGAGTTATTGTTTCCGTTTTATGGAAACAATAACTTGGCAGAACACCCGGAAGCACACCATTAACTGAGATTGTTTGCTCATACATACCACTACCGATGTCAAAAATTACAAACGAAGTATGCAGCTACACCTAAAGTGGAAACTGAAACCAACGTGAGCAAGGTCACTTACTTCTCACCCTAAAGCGAAATGCAAATAAACAGATATACTACTAAGTACATGAAGTGATGCAGTGCTTACCAGCATTTATGTAACCATTCAGTGTCATAAAGAAAAGTTCCGCACATGTACTTCTTTCAACAGGACGTCGAATGTTGAGTTTTCTGCTTCTACGCTATGCGTACTACACGTGGACTATTTTGACAGCGGAGAGACGTGTAGAGCGTGACCAATATTGTATTTCTGAAATGATTTTGCAAATGCTTGTAAATTTCCTGCAGGATATACCCAGTAAATAGCTTTTCACAATTTTAATTCAATAAGTTAGTCATTATTTTCTGTTCCCTTCTGCAGAAAAACTCAAGAACGATTGAAATATCCTGAGCGTATTTGATGGAAGTAATTATCTGTTATCTGGGGGTCGTCTAATAAGATATTGCAGTATTATGGTATGCTTCAGATACTGTTACAGTCAACGACATAAGCTTCACTAGCAGAAGTTAGTGAATAATGCTTCATCATGCACAGATCGATCGCAGCCCATTGCCTAGCGACAATATGGCAGACAGACTTCTCCAGCCGGGTAATGTAGGCATCACAGGACTGAATGCTCTAGCAACGTCAATGACATTACCAGGAAGAAGCAATGTTTTCGTTCATAGCAAAATAATACATTTTCGGAACAAAATCATTGCATTAAGTCACTAGCATCAATAACATGTTGCCCACTAGTGAACTCACTCTCTCTCTCTCTCACACTCTCACTCTCTCTCTCTCTCACTCTCTCTCTCAAGTTTTTAAGATGCCATTAACCGTGAATAAGGCCGAGCACTTAATCAAATTTAGGAATACGAGACATGTAACCATTCTATTACTAGCCTTATTTAGCGAACCCACTGAAAAAAATAAATCATTTATTATCGTTCATCATACCAGATGTTTCAGGAAAGCCTGAAACTTAATCACTAATTATTTAAATAATAAAAAATAAATCGGGTAGGAAGCATTTGACTTTTATTACACCTTTTATGAATAATTTTTGTCGCTCACAGTCATGTTTCACCATACGAATTAGCAATCTTCTTAACAACAGCGTCAATGAAATTACTGACGGATATGAGATGATAAAACAGAAAAAGTAAAATTATTCTGATATGTGTAGCAATATCACTAAAGGGGGCGAAACTAGGGAGACATACACTGAAGCGCCAAGGAACTGGTATAGGCATGCGTATTCAAATACAGAGATATTTAAACAGACAGAATACAGCGCTGCAGTCGGAAACGCCTATATAAGACAACACGTGTCTGGCGCAGTTGTTAGATCGGTTACTGCTGCTACAATTGCAGGTTATCAAGATTTAAATTAGTTTGAACATGGTGTTGTAGTCGGCGTGCCAACGGCCTTGCTGCAGTGGTAACACCAGTTCCCGTCAGATCACCGAAGTTAAGCGCTGTCGAGCTGGGCTAGCACGTGGATTGGTGACCATCCCGTTTGCTGAACGCTGTTGGCAAGCGGGGTGCACTCAACAACCTTTGTGAGGCAAACTGAGGAGCTACTTGATTGAGAAATAGCGGCTCCGGTCTCGGAAACTGACATACGGCCGGGAGAGCAGGGTGCTGACCACATGCCCCTCCACATCCGTATCCAGTGACGCCTGTGGTCTGAGGATGACACGGCGGCCGGTCGGTGCCTTTGGGCCTTCATGGGCTGTGCGGGAGGAGACAGTTATAGTCGGCGCACGAGCGATGTGACACAGCCTCTCCGAGGTAGCGATGAAGTGGGGATTTTCCTATACGACCATTTCACGAGTGTACTGCGAATATCAGGAATCCGGTAAAACATCATATGTCCAACATCACCGTGACCGGAAAAAAATCCTGCAACAACGGGACCAACGATGATGAAGAGAATCGTTCAAAGTGACAGAAGCGCAAACCTTCCGCAAACTGCTGCCGGTTTGAATTCTGGGTCATCATCAAGTGTCGGCGTGCGAACCATTCAACGAAATATCATCGATATCGGCTTTCGGAACCGAAGGCCCACTCACGTACCGTACGACACAAAGCTTTACGCCTCGCGTGGGCCCATCAACACCGACATTGGCCTGTTGATGACTGGAAACATGTTGCCTGGTCAGACGAGTCTCGTTTCAAATTGTATCGAGTGGATAGACGTGCACTGGTATAAAAATAACCTCATGAATATAGTGGACGCTGCATGTCATCAGGGTACTGTTCAAGTTAGTGGAGACTCTGTAATGGTGTAGGGCGTGTGCAGTTGGAGTGATATGCGATCCTTGAAACGTCTAGATACAACTCTGACA
Organism: Schistocerca piceifrons; assembly: GCF_021461385.2. Lineage (NCBI taxonomy): Eukaryota > Metazoa > Arthropoda > Insecta > Orthoptera > Acrididae > Schistocerca > Schistocerca piceifrons. Next base: position 630,846,406 of record NC_060139.1, on the reverse strand, counting down.
GGTGAAAAGTACGTAAGCATCCTGTCTGGTCACCTGCTTCCATTCATGTCCATTGTGGATTCCGACGGACTTGGGCAATTCCAGTAGGACAATGCGACACCCCACACGTTCAGAATTGCTACAGAGTGACTCCAGGAAATCTCTTCTGAGTTTAAACACTTCCACAGGTCACCAGATTCCGCAGAGATGAACATCATTAAGCATGTCTAGGATGCCTTGCAACGTGCCGTGCAGAAGAGATCTCCATCCGCTCGTACTCTTACGGATTTATGGACAGCCCTGCAGGATTCATGATGTCATTTCCCTCCAGCACTACGTCAGGCATTAGTCGAATCGACGCCACGTCGTGTTGCGTCACTTCTGTGTGCTCGCTGGGGCCCTACACAATATTGGGCATGTGTACCAGTTTCTTTGGCTCTTCAGTGTATAAAGCGAAATGATACATGGGAAGAAACCCTTCTTCTATGAGAGAATCTGCGTGTATGAATAAGTAGACTGAAAGACTATGTTGTAATAACTTGTTTTCGTGTATGAAGAGGACTAGCTTTCACGTTAGTAAACTAATCAGCCAGGGTTTTAATTCAGGTAGTGACCTTACAAACAGTAGATGTGACCGGATGAATCACAGCGCCAGGAGTGCAGTTTTTTCTCAATGGGAGATCGCCTGCGTTTCTGTTGTTCGCTAGCGCGAAAGGTCAGACGCCTCTTTTGTCAACACTCCGTTAACAGGTGGGTGGACTTCCTTGAGCTGGGCACAGGTGCCTTTGGGAAGGCTCGCACAGTACTCTTCTCAGAGCTGCTGCGCTGGCGTAAATGTCATGGGTTTCCTCGGTGTCAGTGAAAATGACGCTTCCAAGAAGTCCTTGTTAGGAGGCAACAGAAAGCTGAGAAATGGAAGCAAGGAGGAAGGTCCAATACGAATGCCCATCAGTGAGGCGAAGCTGCTGTGCTTATTGACTAAAAGGCCGAATGGGAAACAATTTTTTGGAGTTGTTCTGTACTCGAAATGTGGGGCAATCACAGTTATGACCCCTCGACGTGTAGTGAGCGGGGTGCTGTATGGTAGGGCGTGCAGAACTTTCAGTAATTCTGATTTTCGAAGGCGAGAACGTTGTGGTTTAGACGAGGTACGTGGCTGAGTCAATAAATAAGTCGCAAACGCCTGAATACGACATATCGTTTTAAATTTTGCGCCTATACGTATCTAGAAGGTGGCAGCACCTGTCGCGTGAAAGATAGCCGATACACAGTTTTCCGTGGCCAATGGTTAATGATATGCTTTTAGATCAATGTGGCTGATGTGGTATGAGTGTGTACCAGACTAGAACACCGGGAGTTTTGTAAGCCGAGGGAATGTGCGCAGAGCACGTCCGTAGCGAAATTCATGCCGTATGTGGTTAGATCTGTATTTCATTGGGATTTTTGTTCACTTATATACAGAAATTCAGCAACAGAGAAAAAAGACTGCAGACGCGTCTTGGCTGCCCAGGTTATTCACTGACGACACATCGTTTCCTCGTCTAAGTGTATTTCGCTATCCGCAGGACACATCGACCGTGTGGGTTGCAGGAATTTAAGGAACCAAATAACCATGTTACAAGGCTTGTCCAGAAAGTAAGTTCCGATCAGTCGCAAAATGGAAACTACATTGAAAATCAGAAATGTTTTATTTGAAACAGTTGGCTCCACCTTCCAGCTACTTATCTACATAGTCGCCGCTCCATCTAGGACATCTGTCGCACCGTTATACCAACTTTCCAATACCCTCGTCACAGAAGGCAGCCGCCTGTGCTTCCCGCCAATTCTCTAAGTTCATCTATAGTTCGTTGTCTGTGCGAAAATGTTGTCTTCATAGCCAGTAGTTAATGTGAGCAAAGGTGAAACACAGAGGGAGCCAATTACCAGCTGTAGTGCGGGTGATCAAACACTTCCCATCGGAAACGCTGCAGGAGCATTTTCATTGCCCCTGCAGATTGCGACCGAGAATTGTCAAGAAGTAGGAACCGTATGACAGTTCTGTAATGTGGGCTGCATAACATCAGGGGAAATCTCTCACCAGGACCGCATACTTGGCGGGAGACACTATTTTCTACTCATTGTTATGTCCCCACCATGTGCTCAGAACTGAAAAGAGCGAAGTGATGCAACCGACAGGGATACTAGAGACACTGTCGAACACATATGTGCAAAGATTTATTAGATTTTCACAGTGGTTTCCATTTATTGACCAATCGGAACTTACTTTCCGAATATCCCTCGTTTATCCCGAGAGGTCATTCTGTGCTACAGGCTTTAAACAACGCTTTGTATAGCGATCGGATAAATGTTTTAAGTTTAGAAGGGAACTATGTTGAAAAGGAAAGTAAATTTAAGGCTGGTACACACGGCTCTGATGTCTCTATCGCACTTTGCGACTTATTTATTGACTCACACTCGTATATAATGATCAGCCAAAACATTATGATCGGCTACCTTTTATCCATATAAACCCGCTCGGGCGATAGCAATGTCACCTAGCGAGGACTGACTGATAGTCAGACACAAACACGGTGCATGTGATATCAGTCAGCGTGCAGTCCATGTGTACAACAATGTGGAATGCGCATGACCTATCTGAATTTGGCCGAGGGTAGATAGTGATGGCCCCAGAGCCTTGGCACGAGCATTTTGGAAACTGCACGACTTCTCGGGTGTTCGATGAGTACTGTGATGAGTGTCGACGTCCCATGCAGGTGCCAAAGTTAACACCACGACATCGGCAACTATGACTGAAATGGGCACACCAAAATCAGCACTGAACGTCAGTGCAGTGGCAGAGTGTCGCATGGTGTGATGAATCCCTCTATCTTCTTCATCATGCCGATGGGACGGCGCGAATCCGTCGTCTTCCACGGGAACAGCTCCTTGACACCTGTACTGCGGTACGGAAGCAAGCTGGCGGCGACTGCATTATGCTCTGGGGAACACTCACGCGGGCATCCATGGGTCCAGTGGAGCTCGTACAAGGTGATGTTTCGGCCAAGGAGTATCATACACTGGTTGCAGACCACATACACCCCTTCATGACCATCATGGCAGTGGCATTTTTCATCAAGATAATGCGCCAAGTCACAAGACCAGGTGTGTGATGGAATGATTCGAGGACCACAGTGGCAAGTTCCAATTGATGTTCTGCCCCCCCCCCCCCCCCGACTCGTCAGAACTGAACCCTATCGAACACATCTGGAATGTGATTGAACTGGCGTCTGAGCTCCTCCTCCCCCCCCCCCCCCTCCCGCCGAAATTTACGGGAATAATGTGTCTTGTGTGTGCAGATGTGATGCCAACTCCCTCCGGTGACCGATCAAAGGCCTTGACGCGTCTCCACTGGTATCTATGCCAAAGGCGGACATACCGGCTGTTAGATGGGTGACCATAATGTTCCGGCTGATCAGTGTATTTTAGCTTTCAGGAGCAGCTTTCTATTTGATTGGCTAATACTAAGTCACGAGAAGGTTTATGGTTAGCTTTGTGAGAGATGAAATAGACTGTGTTGTATTCTAGAAACTGATGTATTTGTTTCTGTGTGACTGACTCTTGTATATACAGACGCCCCAGAAATGTCTTGCATTAGATCCAAGGAATCAGTTACGATTTTAAAGCTATATTGTTAGCGACGTGTGATTTCTCTGTTTGTAGGCAGATATAGAAACATTTAACCTATCTGACAGCAGCATTCAGTTTCACCTGGCTTGTCGCTCAAAGAGTGGCTGACGACCAGTGTCAAAACAGTTTCACATGTTTAGGCGTGTGTGAGAAGCTGATCCAAATCAATCAGTAAAATGTCTCCTTTCGAGCCGTGGCGTTTTTATGTCGCCTAACGAAGTCCCGGGCTTCGCAAATTACATGGAACACGTAGAAGACGGGAGCAGACGTTCTTTCGAACTCACGCGGAGGTACGTTTAGGTACACCCCTACGTAAGCAGTCGGACAGCTGGGAAAAAGACTGATGGTGTCTGGAAATGTGGTGTTACAAAAGGCTGTAAAAAGCAGAAACAGCTATTATTTGAGAAACGCTTACCAGGAGTTGTAATATGCAGTATTGGTGGGACATGAACTGAGGAATGCAGTGGGGCAAGAAAGGTCTTGTCATGAACCCGAAAAAATGCTGATCATACGTGAAACCACTAAGCAAATCAAAGTCATCTCTCCGGTCACTCGTCGACCACTGTGGGATGGCAATGGAAGACAGCAAGAGGAAAGCTGAAGTTTTAAATTTCACGTTTAAGAAATCATTTACGCAGGAGGATCGTACAAGTATACTGTCGGTTGACTGCCGTAGAGACTCCCACATGGAGGACATGTGGGAGTCCTGTGCCAACCTTTTCATCTCAGAGTAGCACTTATAACCTGCATCCTCTATTATTTACTGTATGTATCCCAGTTTCGGTCTTCCTGTAGTGTTTATCCTCTATAGCTCCCTGTAGTACCATGGAAATTATTCCCTGATACCTTAATAGATGTCCTATCATCTTGTCCTTTGTTCTTGTCTGTGTTGTCCTTATGTTCCTTTCCTCGCCGATTCTGCGGAGAACCTGTTCATCCCTTACGATATTAGGCCACTTAATTTTCAACATTCTTCTGTAGCAGCACATCGTCAATGCTCCTATTCTTTTCTGTTACGGTTTACCCAAAGTCTGTATCTTACTGCCAAACAATGCTGTACTCCTAATGTACATTCTCAAAAATTCTTCCTCAAATTAAGACATATGTTTGATACTACTAGACTTCTCTTGGCAATGAATGGTCTTTTTGCCATTGCTAGTCTGCCTTTAATGTCCTCCTTGTTCCGTCCGTCGTGGGTTATTTTGTCATCTTGGTACTTTTGATAAGGTGGTCCATCGCAGGCTGTTGACGAATGTCCGAACGAACGGATTAGGTTGTCAGAGACAAAGGTATCATCTCTCTCTCACCCCCCCCCCATACAACCCCCCTACCCCCATACAACAACACAGACAAGCTGTGAAGCAGTCCTAGGTGCCTGTAGGCAGGCGTATATATGATCTGACGGACAAGGTGAGCAGCAATTTATAGCTTTTTGCTGATGACGCTGTGATGTACGGAAAGGTGTCGTCGTTGAGTGATTTTAGGAGTGCATAAGATGACCTAGACAAAATTTCTAGTTAGTGTGATGTATGACAGCTTGCTTTAAATGAAGAAAAATGTTAATTATTGCAAATGAGTAGTAGAAACAATCCTGTAACTTTCGAGTACAACATTAGTTGGGTGCTGCTTGACATAATCATACCTAATATTTACGCGTAACGTTGCAGAGCGATGTGAAGTGAAAAGGGCACGTCAGGCTCGTAGTTCAGAAGGCGAATGCTGGACTTCAGTTTATTGAACAAATTTTAAGAAAAGTGTCGTTCATCTGTAACAGAAGACCGCTTATAGAACGTTAATGGGTATAACAAACAGAAAGAGCTTGGAAGTATCCGATTACAAGGTTACTGGAGAACATCTAGAGCACGTCACATCATGTAAGTACGCTGCACAACGCTCTCCACGGCACCCACCCTGTTTTGTTGAGCATTTTATAAATGTGCTTGTACGGATACGGAGAGAAGCTGCAAAGTAGTCCTAGGTGCCTGCAGACAGGCAACCCCTGACATCTCTCTGATTCGAGATGTCTCCCTGCAGGCGCTTAGGACCGCTTTTCAGGTTGTCCCTGTAAAGGCTCATTTTTAAAATTCTCGATAAAGGTGTAGGGGTCCCACCAAACTGGGCGGTCTTAGAGGGGTCCTTTGCCATTCTATTCATTCGTGTGTCACTGTGCCAACCCCCCCCCCCCCTCCTCCTTCCCCTTGATCAGGGCATAGAAAGGCGCGAAAGGGGAGGGATGAAAATGCATAAGCAGCCTTTGCTGCTTCGGATCACGTTCGGATTTCGTCGAATGCTTTTGAATGGTCCCTAGCGATTTTAAAAAGTTCACGAGAGCAAAAATTGTGGTCACGCTGCACTTCAGAGGGATGCGATCACGTTCATCTGGGATGTAGCCCCACAGTTCCCTCAGAGAATGGTCGTCTGCGAGCGTCAACAGCGTCAAAGGTTCGCAAGAACATCTACCTGTTGCTCGTCGCAATGTGAAATGTCGTTTTCGACCGTGAAAAGTGTCGGAATCAATGCCGCAAGAAATGCCATCCCCTGAGGCCATTTCGTGTCGATTCCAAGCGGCGGTGTGTCTGAAGTGTTTTCCTCAGCCATCCATAAGAAAACCATGTGAGTTCAACAGTGGGCGTCGCAGTGCTGACATCTGTCTCAGATTATCCCAAAGGGCTCGGTGGCACAGGTACGGCAGTGGAATGTTTACGACGTACGATGCTGGAAAAACTTGGATTTTCAGATCTAGTTCTGTTGAATGATTATGATGTATGTCAGTCTCCACTTGGGAAACGCTTCAATCAAGCTGCATTACATAATCGGTTCTCTTGGCCATGGTTACCGATGTACTGAAATGTGCCTGACACAAATCACGATATTTAGCGGATCATCGTTGACAATTTGAAATTTTGCTGAATTTTGTTTTATAGCGTCTTCTCCTTCATGTATTTTACGTGAAAAATTCGGTTCATTTTATGTGCATGTTGTTAGAAAAGTTTATGTTTAAGCATTTCCTTACAGATTATCATTATTGTCATTGTTTTCTATTGTAATAATGAGATACTGATTATTTCCAGTTAACAGAATACACGTACGTGAATCGGTAAACTAAAAAAGACAATGAATGTAAAACATGCAATAACAATTTAAAACATAAAACAAATATAAGTAAAATAAACAATTAGGATACTAATGAATTTTTGGATATTTTAATCAAGTATATTGAAAATACTCCGACAGCACCTTATGTACTGTTTGTTTTCCAAAAATCGTATTTCAAAAACCATCTTTACTACATAGGAATGAATGTGGCTTGAACGCTTCTTTAATTTAGGTTTTAACAAAAGTTTTCATTTTTCAAAGTAAGGTAATGGTAGTGGATTATTTTGCAAAAGTTCAAATCGTTACTGAAGTTGATTACACAGTTTTTACTATCATCAGTTACATATCAACTTTTATATGAAAAACATTTTTCATATATCATCATTTCGAAGATATTACTTCTAAACATAACATGCAAATTAACTTTCACTGTGTATTTTATTCCTTTTAAGGGAAATTGGGCACAAAGAAATATTGCACTATTCAAGCTGGTGGAGGCTCTATAATGGTGTGGGGTGTGTGCAGTTGGAGTGATATGGGGCCCCTGATACATCTAGATACGACTCTGACAGGTGACATGTGTAGGCATCCTGTCTCATCATCTGCATCAATTCATGTCTATTGTGAATTCCGACGGACTTGGGCAATTAGAGCAGTCCATAATTGCTACAGAGTGGCTCCAGGAACACTTTTCTGAGTTGAAACACTTCCGCAAGCCACCAAACCCCCCGGACCTGAACGTTATTGAGTATATCTGGGATGCCTTGCAAGGTGCTGTTCAGAAGAGATCTCCATCAACTCGTACTCTTACGGATTTATGGACAGCCCAGCAGGATTCGTGGTGTCAATTTCCTGCAGCACTACGTCAGACATTAGTCGAGTTCATGCCGCGTCGCGTTGCGGCACTTCTGCGTGCTCATAGGGGCCCTGCACGATATTAAGCAGGTGTATCAGTTTCTTTGCCTCTTCAGTTTATTATTGGAATGCAGTTCGTTGAAAGTAGAGCATTTTGTTTGATAGCTGCTCTAGAGCCATAGTTGTTTATGCAAAAAATGAATGGTAATTTTAAGATAACTGACGAACTACAGTCTCCAGGAAAAAAAGAATCAAAATGCAATTTAGAGCGTATCTATTTTGTAGATGTCAGCGCAATCTCTATGCTAGGCTGAGAGCTTTTAATCGTGCCGTTGTAGCAGATCCTATCACTTTCTCGTAGTGAATGTGTGTGTGTGTGTGTGTGTGTGTGTGTGTGTGTGTGTGTGTTTGTGTGTGTGTGTGTGTGTGTGTGTGTGTTGAGAACATATTTGTATTTTTTCTTAGGCTCGAGAATTGCAATCTGCAGCTGCCTTCTTATGGGAAGAATGGAATGCGTTATTCGTTTTTAGTTTGTTTTGTAACATTTCAACATATATATTGCTGGGTGCATTCAGACCTCAGGACGAGTAGTTCTGTTAAAGTGCTTTTCCTGAAAGTGCTCGTAAAACGTGCCTTTCGCCACTATCAGTTTTCGAGCATGTTCGTCTCTATCGCCGTATGTCCCTGACACTGACAGCGCAGTTCACATATTGACGTCAGAGCGCCAACAGTTCTCGCCAGGTAACACGGAAGCTAGTGGCGATCTTCCTACGGGGCTTCGACGTCAGCGTTTCCTTGGGGTGAGTCGCCGTCTGCTGATCGGACAGATTGATAGCTCCAATATCACTCTCACCTTCCAGTCTTTTTCTTATGCTCTTTTATTTGTTTGAACCACCATCACACCAGTGGAATTCAAGCTTGACAAGTGTGTGTGAGTTTGTTTTTGACGTCTTGTTTGAAGTGGAACTTTATAAGCTGAACTCTGTCTCCCTAATCTATTGCAAATTGTACACGACGCACCGGGTATAAGTGCAGATAGTTTTATATGTGGCATTTTAATATGTACACGCATCAGTGTGTTGATTGTTTTTTTTCTGCTTGGAACAGTCTTCCCTCAAAAACGTCATATAATTTACTACTTGATGTTTTCTGTGCAGTCGTAAATTCACCACTAAGTGGACTACGCCTATCAGTATAGACTAACTACTTTGTATTCACGCGTCCATGCCCCAGCACCTTGTCTGGTGCCCAGCGGAAGATACGCATTAATGACGTGCTCTTGCCTCATGTACTTGTACGTACTACTCAACGTAAAAACATACAACTTGTAAGAGCTATAATTATTAGTCTGCGAATGACGTAAATACTAATGTAACGTTGTTCAGTACACTGTTCTCAGTCACCAATAGAAATACCTGCAATTATAGCCGTTACATCCTGTATAAATACAGTTTCGACGAAGAAACAATACCATCAGTGGTTTCCAGAAACCATGGAATATCGTCCCATGACACCATGACTATAATGTCAAACAAACATTGAGTGATAAGAGTGAAGAACAATATATTTTTCATTAATTTTTCCAATTCTTGTGAAGCGAAGAATGGAAACGTCCAGCGGCGTGGTCAAGACAAATTTCTCAACCAAATCATTTTGCGTTACTGAGACAATGGTCTAACACTATTAGCTGAAGCCCTTGAGAAGAAGATTTAGCTGCTTGGCAACTTCCCTACTGAGTTTTAAATGTAGGTATTTAAATCTGCTGAGGAAACTGCATAATTTTTTATTTCGTCCATCACAGTTTGTGTTGTGCTCTAGTGTGCTATAGTGGTTACCGGCTTCGGTCTGACCCGCCCATTTTCAGACCACGCACCTTACTAACAACCGTAATTATTCATACAATACAGTGCCAAAGGTCACATCAAAGTGTTTAATGGGCAACAAGTACCCTCTTTGATATTAGACTATACGTACGTTGCTACTAGTTTGGTTGTGTCAGTCACTAACAACGGACTCATACTCTAAGATCAATGAGGGTACTTGTTGCCCACTGTACAATTTGCTGTGCACTTTGGCACCGTGTTGTACGAATTATTGCGGTTGAATGCAAGGTGTGTGATTTGAAATTGGACAGGTCAGCCCGAAACAGGTAACCACTGTAGCTGAATTTTATATCAGTGCCATTGAGAAGGACGAAAATTATCCTTTTTCTTCAGTACTGAAAAGTTGTGGGCTTATCATCCAGTGGAAGCATACCTCGAATAAGCAAATCAACTACTCTGCAATTCACAATTAATTACCTGGCAGAGGATTCATCGAACCATCTCTGTACCTTCCACTCTCGAGCTACGCCCAGGAAAAGCGAACGCTTAAATCTTTCCGTAAGAGCTCTGACTCTCTTCTTTTATGGAAAAGATATTTTTTCCCTACGTTAGCGGGCGCCAACAAATTTTTTTCGCATTCGGAGAAGAAAGTTGGTGATTAAAATTTCGTGAAAAGATCCTACCGCAAAGAAGAACGCTGTTGTTTTAAAGACTGCCACCACAACTCGTGTATCATATGCGTGGCACTCCCTCCTCTACTTCGCGATAATACGAAACGAGCTGCCCGTCGTTGAAGTTTCTCGATGTCTCCCCCAATCCAATGATGTGGCTCCCACACCGTATAGCAATACTACCGAGCGAGGTGGCGCAGTGGTTAGCACACTGGACTCGCATTCGGGAGGACGACGGTTCAAACCCGCGTCCGGCCATCCTGATTTAGGTTTCCCGTGATTTTTCTAAATCGCTTCAGGCAAATGCGGGGATGGTTCCTTTGACGGCCGGCCGGTGTGGCCTAGCGGTTCTAGGCGCATCAGTCAGGTTCGAATCCTGCCTCGGGCATGGATGTGTGTGATGTCCTTAGGTAAGTTAGGTTTAAGTAGTTCTAAGTTCTAGGGGACTGATGACCTTAGATGTTAAGTCTCATAGTGCTCAGAGCCGTTTGAACCATCTGAACCGTTCCTTTGACAGGGCACGGCCGACTTTCCTTCCCCTCCTTCCCCAATCCGATGGGACGGATGACCTCGCTGTTTGGCCCCTTCCCCCAAATCAACCAACCAACTAACTAACAGCAATACTTTAGAATAGGACGGACGGGACTGGTGTAGGCAGTCTCTTTAAAGGATCTGTTGCATCTTCTAAGTGTTCTGCCACTAAATCGCAGCCTTTTCTTTGCTTTCCTCACAATATTGTCTACGTGACCGTTCAGATTTAAGTTATTCGTAGTTGTAATCCCTAAGTATTTAGTTGAATTGACAGCCTTTAGATTTGCGCGATTTACTATGTAAACGAATTAGAGCGGATTCCTTTTAGTAATTTCATTATTCACTGAGTTGCCATTTCTCGCACCGTATAGAAAATAAAGTTGGCTGTGGCAAAAGTGCAGTGTCGTTTATGTTTTATTGATGACGAAGACAGGCCTTCCAGGTCTAGAGAATACTCCCATATGCCATCATTCCATGAAATACTACAGTAAAGATAGAGATCTCAGTAAGAATACTGGTGCAAGGTCTACTAATAATGAACTTCTTTGCTGACGTACCTCCTCCCCTCGATACAAGTTCTTTCCGCACAGTGCTATCGTACGTTAACAACAGAGGCGAACTGCAGGACGGCATCTATTTTTCTGAAGTATGTACTTGGCTGGAAGTGAAATAAGCTGCAACCTTGCTTTCCGAGAGCTCCTCCCGTTGAAAGTGGTGCGATGTGCGGGATTGGCCAGAGTTCCTTTCAGATCGGTGTCCACGGTCAGGGTGCTAGCGCGCGGCGATGTCAAGCACCTGTGTCGGTTCGTGGCGTGGTGAAGGCGCCGCGGGAAATGGCGGCGTTTGGCGGCTGTCGGATGCGACGCGTCGCGAGCTTCCGCCGCCCCCATTGTCCGCCACTTCCTGCCGTTTTCGCGTGTCGGCCGCAGATAATCGTCCTCAGGGACACGTAACGGCTGCTGCTGCCGAGGGCATCTCGCCGCCAGATTCCGTGCCCCGCATGTTCTACCTGCCAACTAGCGGAGAGCGCGATGGTTCAAATGGCTCTCGGCACTATGGGACTTAACATCTGAGGTCATCAGTCTCCTAGAACTTAGAACTAATTAAACCTAACTAACCTAAGGACATCACACATATCCATACCCGAGGCAGAATTCGAACCTGCGACCGTAGCGGTTTCGCGGTTCCAGACTGAAGCGCCTAGAACCGCTCGGCCACACCGGCCGGCAGGGGCGAGAACTCACGTACCTGTTACAAATCATAGTAACTAGAAGTCACAGTTTTCACAATAATAATTGAAATGAAATGGTCGTAGTCATTGCATTGATGGCCGGTAGTCCTCAACTGGGGGAGATCGGTCGCCGAGTTGCAAGTCTTGAGTTGACGCCACATTGGGCTACTTGCTCGTCGATGATGATGATGAAGTGATGATGAGAGCAACACCAAGTCCCCGAGCCGAGAAAATCCCCGACCCGGCCGTGAGTCGAACCTGGGCCCGCTGCATGGCAGTCGGTGACCACTCAGCTAAGGGGGCGGACACAGTAATAACTTAACAGTATCTAGCTGCGATATCAGTCACAGCTGAAATCGCAAGCAGCAACTTAAAGTAGCTTTTAACATTCAACGCCGTTTGGCTTCTTTCTAAGAACATTGTGTCAGCCTATCTAATCTGACTGCTATTTCAGTGACAAGTCGCAACTATAAGTCACAAATAGCAGCTAAAAGTGCCATCTGTTATTAGACATTCGTTCTTTGTTCTAAGAACGCATGTCTCACACTAGGGGTGTATAACGCAACTATGGTCAAAGAAATCAGTGAAGAAGCTAAATTGCTCTAAAAAATTCACACTTGGTGTTTCACTGAAAGGAGAGGCGATGTATTTGCCTGTAATGTGATATTGGACCACCTGCCCCCCCCCCCCCCTCCACCATCGACAGATCGACCAGTAGTGAAGCCCGAGGTCTAGGTTAGGTTGAAAGGTGATGCTTTGGTCCCGAGTCGGTGAATGCCAAATATTTCGTTCAACGTGAGGTAAGCATTGATCACAACTGTCCTTAAATAAGCGTCACTGAGTTTGATCGAAACCAGTAAGGAATAAAAGAACTTGGTTACAGTGGGACTGTTTCGTATTTTTTTGTTTTGTCTTGTTTCTCTTAGGCCGCTCAGTTTAAATGATGTTTTCTCAATCTGCTTCGTTTCCTTAGTGTGCGACTGAAGTACTACACTCACTGGATCCAGTGCTTCACTAGTTATGGAATATGTGGAAGGCACAAATCTGAGACCAGTCTCCTGCAGTTTAGTTTATATCTTCGAATTTATCGTGCTGTAACGCTACAAGAAACGTAATCCATGCTGGTGACTACTGAGTTTTGTCAATACCGAACCCAGATAGCTTGTAATAAATTATAACTATCATTCTCGCCGTGATTTGGTAGTTATATTCAATAAGTTCATTTTCTTCTACATCCTGATACGTGCGGCAGTGACCATTAAATGCTCTTTTCCCGTCTCTTCATCTGACCGACCGCTTCACAATTGTTAGCGTCGTTACACCTTACGGCTCCTCCGCCCACAGTTAACGTACTGACGCCACTCCCATTTTTGATTCGAGATATCAGACTTCTTCATGAGTCTCACGGATTTCTCGAAGATGTGCAAACAGGTATTTAGGGACGCATATTATAAGACAGCAGCTGTACCTTGCAACGGTGTACCCTTTCTTTTAATATGAAATGAGTTTCACAGTAATTTGACTGGACTGTGGTACTTGCTATGTGAGGAGAAACTAAGACGCTGTATTAATACTACAATGATTAGAACGTTATCTTCTAATAGCCATTTCTGAAAGGAAAAAGAGTAGTTAGGGACATTCCTAGCAGGATCGAAAGGTCTTCATTAGATTCTCGTCCGACGCAAGCGCGTGCCCGTAGTTCGCACATGATGATAATGGTGAGTTCTCTTGACTCGGGGCTTTCCTCTTGAGTTGAGCAAAACTGACGAGACATAATACGACTAAACTACCGTTATTTGCAGAAGGCGCCCAAAATTATTACCCTCTGCGGCGAGAGCAGTCAGCGTATCGTAAATATATGCATGTTGAGCAGTCCATGTTGTCGGAGATAGATACTATGTGTACCAGTTGGTGAGGCAATGTGCATTAATAATCTATCTTAATGCTCATTTTCCTGAAATGAGTCAACACAATTAATCAATAATTTGCACAACAGAACGTCTCTCTGCAACTGTCACGCATATCGTAGATTCGTACAGCTTCAAATCTGCCTCAGACGCTGAAAGAAAATGTTTATGTACCACGTGTTAGGTACATAGCTCAGACTGTTACAAACGAAAAGATCATACTGTGACAGTGAGAAAGATGGGCCGAAAATTAGGGAAGATTGTGCAGGGGGTGTGTAAAATCATTGACAACAGTTTCGAATAAATCTATGTTGTGACGAAAATAGTAGTGTGAGCCGAATCACAATGTAAGCATATGCATGGACAAATAGTGAAGGCACACAATGCGTGACCACGCGTACATCAGCAATGCAAGACTCGCAAACTTTGCTAATACATTATATACTGAAGACCCAAGGAAACTGGTACACCGTGCGGTTAAAGGCGCTGCAGTCTGGAACCGCAAGACCGCTACGATCGCAGGTTCGAATCCTGTCTCGGGCATGGATGTTTGTGATGTCCTTAGGTTAGTTAGGTTTAACTAGTTCTAAGTTCTAGGGGACTAATAACCTCAGCAGTTGAGTCCCATAGTGCTCAGAGCCAGCCAAACTGGTACACCCGCCTAATATCGTGTAGGGTCCCCGCGAGAACGCAGAAGAGCCGCAGCACTAAGTGGCATGGACTCGACTAATGTCTGAAGTAGTGCTGGAGGGAATTTACACCATGAAGCCTGCGAGGCTGTCCATAAATCCATGAGAGTACAAGGGGGGTGAAGATCTCTTCTGAACAGCACATTGCACAGCATCCCGTATATGCTCAATAATGTTCATATCTCAGGAGTTTAGTGGCCAGAGGAAGTGTTTAAACTCAGAAGAGCCGCTCTACAGCAATTATGGACGTGTGGCGTGCCGCATTGTCCAGCTGGAATTGCACAGTTCCATCGAAATGCACAATGGACATGAATGGATGCAGACGATCAGACAGGATGCCTGTGTGTATGTCACCTGACAGAGTCGTATCTAGACTTATCAGGGGCTCCATATCACCCCTACTGCACATGCCCCACACCATTTCAAAGCCTCCACCAGCTTGAACAGTCCCCTGCTTGCATGCAGGGTCCAGGGATTCATGAGATTTTCTGCATACTCGTACACGTCCATCCTGACGATACAATTTTGAACGAGAGTCGTCCGACCAGGCAACAAGTTTCCAGTCATCAACAGTCCAATGCTATCGATGACGTTTCGTTGAAGGGTTCGTACGCTGACACTTGTCGTTGGCCCAGCATAGAAATCTGCAGCAATTTACGGAAGTGCTGCACTTCTGTCACGTTGAACGATTCTCTTCAGTCATCGTTGGTCCCGTTCTTGCAGGATCTTTTTCCGGCCGCGGCTATGTCGCAGATTTGGTGTTTTACCGGATTCCTGATATTCACGGTACATACGTGAAATGGCTTTACGGGAATATCTCCACTTCATCGCTACTTCGGAGATGGTGTATCGCATCGCTCATGCGCTGACTATAGAACCGTGTTCAGACTCACTTAAATTCTGGTAAGATGCCACTGTAGCAGCAGTAACCGATCTAACAACTGCGCCAGACACTCGTCTTATTTAGGCGTTGACGACCACAGCGCCGCATTCTTCCTGTTCTCATATCTCTGTATTTGAACCCGCACGCCTGTACCAGCTTCTTTGGCGCTTGAGTGTAAAAGGAAAATGAAAAACACATTGAGAAAGGCCATAAGAGACTGAAAAAGGAAGAATATGTGGGTCAGAATACGTGTCAAAATACGATTAGTCGTTATGTATGTTAAGAACACCGAATACCAAGTAATAGAAATTCTCCGATTATAATGCGCCTAGAAGTGGCTGTAATGTTGAGTGATTACATAAATAACAGCAATGATCATAGGCTTTTGGCAAAACATGTGTAAGATTAAGGTAAGTTTCCTTACCCACAGCTTGCAGCGCAGTCCGTCCAGAGTAGATCCTTTCTGCCTTGCGATCACCAGTAAAATGTCCGCACAGACTGAGAGCTATAGCTGTGTTTCGAACACCACGGTGGTAAGACTTCTGCGTAATACATATCAGAATTATTAGCTGTCCCTTGGAGCGCCAAGCGGAGAGCAACGTCAGGGGCAACCAAGTGCAAGACTTGTACACTGTCGTATCACAGTCAGTGCCTGAAACTGACACGGTTGAAAGCGTACGAGGAAAAAGAGAGGTGGGGGGGGGGGGGGGCTGCAAATGTTGTCAAATCCGGCCCTGGCTGATGTACGGACAACACAGCCAACTTTCAGTGTTTTCAGTAGCCTTCTACAAAAATTTTCAAGAATTTCCTGAACTAAAGAATGATGTTCAGTCCTTAAGGAAACGCCTTAATCTTCCGATGGAAGAAACCAAACAAAATTTTGTAAGGATAAGCTTCTCTGCTCCTGGTGCAAGAGCATTTTGGTACTACCTCTGGAAAGTTCGACGGAGTTATCAAGTTGCCTTTTAAAAGAAAAAACACCAGCTAATCGCGGCAGTCACTATATTACTCCTAAAGTCAATGATGATGACAGTGGTCGAGAGTATTTTTGAAATGAACGTGATATTAAATCCTATAAAACTGTAATCTCATCCAGTTAAAGAAATAGAAACAACTGCGCTCTGAAAGAGGAGCAAAAAGAAAAAAATAGTGCCGGATGCCTTCCAGAAAATATACTGAAAACACTTTCATTAAAGAGCAACATGAATCAGAGCATGCTCATTAAGGTTGACAATATATGCATAACGGATTTGAATGGCAAACAAAAGCAATCTGGTAACCCTGTAATCTGTTGTTCTTCATTCAGCACTGTGTAATTGTGCTATCCAGTTAGCTCAGTGGGTAGTGTTTTGTGTTAAAACACTCGAGTTTGCTAGTTCAATTCCGGGTCTAAGTCTCTATTTTCTGTTTTCCAATTTTGATCTGCCCAGTCCGCTAATGGTGTAGATGCCCTGAACACTTTGGAGGTGATCTTGGAGATGCAGAATAATGATGAATAATTAATAGTTTGTAAATGGGGTCGTGTCGCATATGATATTCTCAGATGTCAACAACTAGTCGACTGTTGTCAGTGACTGCCCACAAATAAAATAGAAACACAGTTTTTCTTCTACATTATTCAAGCCAACACTGTCACTTGTGAAACGCGTAAGATTTCAACGGCGCCGTTTATCCAGCGGTAATAGACGCGATTTTTTGCAGGTATCCATTGATACGGCCAACAATGGTGCTGATAATAAAAGAGGTCAAAAAGGCATACGACTCTATGGATATACCATCTCTGATGCACGAACTGGAAGAGAGGGACCTCGACGAGAAGGCAGTGAACATTATCAAACAGACACTAATATGCAACAAATGCTAAATTAAATTCGTTGCGGAATTATCAGAGTCCTTCCAAATTAGAACATCAGTGAGACAGCCCGATGGTATTTCACCACTATATTACTAGAGAAAGTTATCAGGGGCTGGGGAAAAAAAACTCAAGATACAGGCACTTTATTATCCAATCAGGCTAGGAAGGAAAACCAAAGAAGTAGATATTTACCGTCTGGCATTCGCTGATGATCATAGTTAACAGAGCAACTGCTATAAAGCAAACCGAGATCCTGAATGAGAAGGTGGCAATAAGAATACTTGTCAGGCCAAAAATATGCGCCAATAAAGATCAGGACGAAATATGATGAGATCAAGAGAGTCCACAAATTGAAGTGTTTTGAGATGATGATATAGGAAAGTGGGATAGCGAAAGATCACGAACTGAGAAATAAAAACGTGACTAGAGCAGTCTGGAAACCAGAGATCTCTGAAAAAAAAAGATCCCTATCAATGTAAAACTGAGACATAATAACATTTTCATCAAGCCAGAAACCTAACAAGCATGATAAACATTGCTCGTGGATCGGAAAGGTGTACAAGAAAATATCATGAAACACGAGAGAAGAATTATCAGAAACATCCTAGCGTCCAATAAGGCAGAAAAAGTCTACAGACTGCGGAGTAAACAAGAGACTGAACAAATATCTAACATAGTACATGACATGGAGAAACTTTGGTGAAATTTTACAGCAGATCAACATAATGCCGGACACCAAACAAACCAAACAGATCTTGCAGTTCAAGAAAGCATTAAAACCGTGAAGCGGATCAACGAAGTGAGAAAAAATCTCAAGGATGATGGTATAACAGTCTCTACTATACAAGGCAGGTAAGCATTCAACCATGAAGCCCTCAAGTGGAAAGTGAGCCAGTAAGTGAAGAAATTCAAGACAGGAACAACTCAATTGGAAGAATGAAAGAAAATGCATAGTGAGAAGATAGAAGAAATGTGAAGCATAACAAAATTTCACATCAGGTAGACGCTTCGCGTGGTCCAGTAGCCGCCTATATCTGAGTAATAATAATAATAATAATAATAATAATAATAATAATAGCAATACACCGATAGCTGAAAGACATAATTAGTCATGATGATAAAAACAGTAGTAGAGTAACGCTTGTGGAACTGTGTTGTGAAGAGTGCAGCTACGGTGTATTATACAGTGACAGAAAAAAATCGCAACACCAAAATGTAATTCAAGTAGATTAATGAAATTTCGGGAGTACAGTTATCGAGGTAACCTATTTAAGTGATCAGCAGTGCAAAGGTCACAGGTTAATGTCAGCGCGAGATAAGGCATTGCAAATGTGAAAAGCTGGTACATTAATAATCGGTGTAAACCCCAGAATGTTGAATGCAAGCATGCAAACATGCATGCATTTGTTGTACAGGTGCCGGATGTCAATTTGTGGGAAGGAGTTCAATCCCCTTTGCACTTGTTCAGTAAACACAGGGAAGGTTAAAGCTGGTTGTGGACGACGCTGGACTAGTCGTCCGATGACGCCCCATGTATTGGAGACCGACCTTGTGATCGAGCAAGCCAAGGCAACGTGTCGACATATTGGGTTACAACAGCGGTATGTGGGCTGGCATTATCCTTCTGGAAAACAGCCCCTGGAATGCTGTTCGTGAATGGTAGCTCAGCAGGTCGAATCACCAGACTGGCCTACAAATTTGCAATCAGAATGCGTGGATAACCGCGAGAGTGGTCTCGCTATCATACGAAATCGCATCTCAGAGCGTATCTCCAGGTACATGTCCAGTATGTCTACCTCGCAGACAGGTTGGTTGCAGGCCCTCAAATGGCCTCCTTCGACCCAACACAAGGCCGTCACTGGCACCGTGTCAAAAGCAGCTTTCATCAGAAAACGTAACAGACTTCTACCCTGCCCTCCAATGAGTTCTCGCGTGACACCGCTGAAGTGGCAAAAGGCGGTGATTTGGGGTCAGTGGAATGCACGCTACAGGGCGTCTGGCTCGGAGCTTTTCTTGAAGTAACAGACTTGTAACAGTTCGTTGTGTCACTGTGGTGCCAACTGCTGCTCAAATTGCCGCTGAAGGTGCAGTACGACGCACCAGAGACATACGCCGAACACGATGGTCTTCCCTGCCACGTGGACGTCCGGAGCCCGCTCTCCTTGCGACCGTACATTCTCGTGACCACCGCTGCCAGGAATCTTTTACAGTGACTCACCGGAACCAAGTACTCCCGCTTTCTCGATGTGGAATGTGTCTGCGGAAGTTGTCCAAATAAAGAATGCGTCATGCCAATCATAACAGCATTATATGGACCCATACGATTCCCTGAGTGGGAGGCCTAGTTATATGCCCTTTCACAAGCTCCATATTATCATTTTTTAATATCTGAAACTATTAGCGAGATACCAATGTTGTTCTTAACGGGACGAAACTTTGGGAGTATCCAAACAAAATGTTAAAGAGCCATTTATTGTTAAAAAAAATGGTTCAAATGGCTCTGAGCACTATGGGACTCAACTTCTGGGGTCATCAGTCCCCTAGAACGTAGAACTACTTAAACCTAACCAACCTAAGGACATCACACACATCCATGCCCGAGGCAGGATTCGAACCTGCGACCGTTGCGGTCGCGCGGTTCCAGACTGTAGCGCCTAGAACCGATCGGCCACTCCGGCCGGCCAATATATTATGAAAATGATCTAGTGGATAATGTCGGAAGCTGTATGTAGCTGTCCGCACAGGTTGATGTTGTTTGTATGAAGGGCGAAACAGCAGAAAACAGTTGCGAAATGCAGGAAGACCTGCAGAGGATCGACTATTTGAGCGGGGATTGGCTCTCAGCGCCAATAAACGTAACGTACTGCGCATAAACAAGCTGTGAGAACCATTGCTGTTCCATTACACTACTGATGAACAAATCACTAGAGACAGTGACACCCGTAAAGAAATAAACAGCATCGACCGTCCAGACTGACTTACACTGGATGCCAAGCCGAGATTCATGGTAATATAAACTTCATCCACACAAAAATTGGTTTACAAAACACACTTTCGAACGATTCTTGTTTATTGTTCGTCAGTTTAGAACCTTACTGGGTAGGATTAATAGAATCAATAGAGAAGCTCCAATGAGGGACGGCGTGTTTCGTCACGGGTTCGTTTAGTAAGCGCGGTAGGTTTAACAAATTCCAATGGCAGACGCTGGAGGAGAGTCATCGCGCGCCGAGAAGAGATTCTCGGTTAAAATTTCGAGAGCTTAGTTCCAAGATGAGTCATGTTACAATTCCCCCACATATGACTCGCGAAAAGACCACGCCGAGAAAATCTGAGTGATTAGAGCTCATACAGAGAATTACCGACTATCGTTCTTTACGTTCACCATTCACGAATGGAACAACGAAGGTACTCTCCGCCACACACCCTGAGGTGACTATTAATGGGTTGGTTTAGTCGACAGATCACAGTGATCGTACAACCTTCCCAAGTTAGGACAGGGAGGAGAATGTGGTGTGATCGTCTCGAACCAAGTCATCGCTTCAGAGCACTGCCCTAATGGCGTGTTTTCACATTCTTGATGTCTGTCATAGTGGGCATTCCCTGTCTGCTGTATCACCCCAAAACGAAAAGGAAGATAACATTGCCACTAATGAGCAAATGGATTCCATTCAGCCGAAAACAACATTTAGGCACATAAGCAGTTTATTGGGTGTATTTCACAGTCTTCGAGCTTAATGATGAGATGCTTGAACGTAATGGGTACTGTTCAGGTTCCAGCATAATCTTTTTTTTCAGTAAATATGTCGCAGCGACTAATCGTAACAGGACCTCCGTGAAGAGGGGTCAAATCAATTGCTTACGTGGGTATAAAATGTGTTTACAATTCCTTTTACGAGCTTTTGTGATTTGTAGAGAGGGCTTTGTAGATAAAGTTTTGATAAGGAACCCATGTTCGGGAATATACCGTTTGGAAGTGAGTTTTAAGATGGGATCACTTTCCGCGTCACGGTACGCACACGGCGGAGACAACACGGTTAGAACCTGTGTGCTGTACAGGAGCCCTTGGAATGGGCGATGTTTTGACTGCTCGTCGTCTGGTTCTCTCCTGCGTGACGAAGAACGCCCTAATCAAAGTCAAGAGTGCGGCTCGTCCGGAGAACACAATAGCCAACCCCTGTTGTTGTGAACATACCACTTTCTCGCAGCCCTCGCTTTACTCGGACGACGACAGAGTTGAAGGGTTATCATGGTAAAGGGCCTAAGCGCCAGGTTTGTATAAGCTGTATTTTCTACTTCTTTAGTTGTTACGTGAACAGCGCTTTTACATAATAAAAGTGCTATCTCCAATTATGCCTCATGAAGGTGTTACGAAGACCAGTGGATGGTATGACTTTTTCGTACTAAATGGTGTAAGTACAGAATGTGTTAACTATACTGGACATAGATATTATACACTTCCGCTTGTTCCTACCGTTTTATAGCCTGTCTCTTGCGTGTCTACGCTAGAGGTACAAAGGACGGGGAAAACAATGTAAATGATTCATCAAAGGGAAATAACAGAAAAATTGGTTACTCCAAAAAGGACCGATGTTGAAGAAACATCTTGTTCCTGATGATATAGTGAACACTATAGCAACAGTTCTCAATAAGCAGCCATTTAAAGTTGTTCGGATGAGAGACAGTTATTTTATGGACTTTAAGCAGGTGATATGATCATTAACACAACTAATGTTAGCATAAGTTCTGTCTCATGGATTAAAATCACCACCACTGGGGTAAGTCAGAATAAAAAATATAATAATAGCTTTGACGAAACAGAGTGTTGAGAAAAGTGTGGCGAAGTGAAGACTTCGAAACGATCACATTCATTCACGTCATTGGTTGAAAAGGACTGTGTTCAGAGCAGAAAAGAGATCTCAAAAGTATGACGGAATACCTACCTCAGGTACATAAACAACTTTACAGTGAAATGTGCGAAAATTGTACAATACAGTGATTACTGGAGGCAGAAATATTAAAAAACTTGTTTGATGGACTTAGCCCATTTAGCATTTCACCCAAGAATATTCAGAGAAGTCATTGTATATTTTTTTAATTATTGCATCATGTTAGGTGATAATTTACTTTCCCAAAGTCAAGAGCAAGTCTTCATGTGGAGTTTGTGCATACTTATGTTCACGTTACTTGAATAAAGTTTATTCTGGATAACCTACGTTTTATTACGTATCCCCTTTAGCATGATGATCCTTCAATAAGAACACAGATTGACGACGGCGCCTTCTTCTCAATTTGTGTGGATGTCGTGATGTGGGAGATTTGAAAGTGATCCGACCTTCAAATTTGTTTTATATTCAAACGGTACATTTCCGCATATGGATTCCTTATTAAAACATTATCTACTAAATTCCCCCTACAGTTTTTAGAATCACGTAATAGGAATTGTGAAGTAACTTGTACACAGAGTATTACTCGGTATGGACGACAGGTCACAGCTGCTTTTTGATCATCGTTCGTGTGCCTATGTGTGTGTGTGGTGGGGGGGCCGGGGGAGGGGGGGTTTTCGCTCATTTATACACAGAGGTGGGGAAAGTCATGGGATAGCGGAATGCATATACAGTATACAGATGGCGGTAGTATCACGAACACAAGGTATAAAAGGGCAGTGCATTGACACAGCTGTCATTTATACTCAGGAGATTCATGTGAAAAAGTTCCCGACGTGGTGATGGCCACACGACGGGATTTAACAGACTTGACTTTGAACGCAGAATGGTAGTTGGAACTAGACGCATGCGACATTTCATTTCGGAAAGTTAGGGAACTCAGTATTACAGGATCCACAGCGTCAAGACTGTGCCAAGAATATCAGATTTCGGTCATTACCTCTCGCCGTGGACACACAGTAGCCGACGTCCTTCACTTAACAACCGAGAGCAGCGGCGTTTGCGTAGAGTTGTCATTGCTAGCAGACAAGCAAGGCTGCGTGAAATAACTAGAGAAATCAATGTGGACATACGACGGGCGTATCCATTAGGGGAGTGCGGCGAAATTTGGCCTTAATGGGCTATGGGAGCGGACGTCTGACGTGAGTGCCTTTGCCAACAGCACGAAATCGCCCGCAGCACCTCTCCTGAGCTTTTGACCACATCGGTTGGAAAACAGTGACCTGGTCAGATGAGTCCCGATTTTAGTTGGTAAGAGATGATGGTAGGGTCCGAGTGTGGCGCAAACCACACGAAGCCATGGACCCAAGTTGTCGAAAGGCACTGGGAAGCTGGTGGTGCCTCTGTAATGGTATGGGCGGTGTTTACATGGAATGGACTCTGTCCTGTGGTCCAACTGAACCGATCACTGCTAGAAACGGAACCGAGAATTCCAACAATCGAGAGCAACGGCGTTTACCTACAGTTGTCAGTGCTAACAGACAAGCAACACCAGGTGAAATAACCCCAGAAATCAATGTGGAACGCACGACGAACCTATCTGTCAGCATAGTGCGGCGAAATTTCGGGTTAATGGGCTATTGCAGCAAACGACCGCCGCGAGTGCCCTTACTAACAGCACGACATCACTTGCAGCGACACTTCTGGACTCGTGACTGTATCGGTGGGACACTAGAGAACCGGAAATCCGTGGCCTGGTAAGAGCTGATGGTAGTGTTCGAGTGTGGCACAGACCCCACGAAGCCACGGACTCACGTTGTCAACAAGGCACCGTGCAAGCTGGTGGTGGCTCCATAATGGTGTGGGCTGTGTTTACATTAAATGAACCGATGATTGACCAGAAATGGTTATGTTCGGCCATTTGCAGCCATTCATGGACTTAATGTTTCCAAACGACAAGGGGCTTTTTACGGATGACCGTGCAGCACGTCACCGGCCCAACATTGTTCGCGGTTTGTTTGAAGAACATTCTGGACATTTCGAGCGAATGATTTGGCCTCCCAGATCATCCGACACTAGTCCCATCGAACATTTATGGGGGGCCAGTTTGTGCACAAAATCCTGCACCAGCAACGCTGTTGCAATTGCGCACGACTATAGAGACAGCATGGCTCTGTATTTTTGCAGGGGATTTCCGAAGAATTGTTGAGTCAAAAAATGGTTCAGATGGCTCTAAGCACTATGGGACTTAACATTTGAGGTCATCAGTCCCCTAGAACTGAGAACTACTTAAACCTAACTAACCTGAGTACATCACACACAGCCATGCGCGAGGCAGGATTCGAACCTGCGACCGTAGTAGCAGCGCGGTTCCGGACTGAGGCGCCTAGAACCTCTCGGCCACAGTCACCGGCATTGTTGAGTGCATGCCACGACGAGCTGCTGCACAACACCAGGCGAAAGGAGGTCCGACACCATATTAGGAGTAATCCCACGATTTTTATCACCTCAGTGTAAGCAACAATTACTTTGGCAATATGGGAGCTTAATCTTACTACAGATCATAGTTGCGTTCTGTATTTTCGTATTTCTCTGATTCTGAAATGCGTCATATATGTGTAGCTATTTGTTTCAAAATGTATTTTTTTTTTCGTTTCGCCTATGTTCGCTTCCTTCAAGTCCTTATTGGTGATTCCAGGCAATATTCATAGTAAATGCGTTTTCTGTTGAGCGTGTTAAAGCAGTTGAATACCTGTTTCTCGTGAGCGTTGCCATGAAGTCATGAGATGTGGGCCAAAGATGCAATCCTTCATTTTAAATTGGTGGCTGCTAATCTGCCGCATTTTTTAGACTTCTGCCATCGGTCTTGCCTGAAGCTTGATTTTTTTCAGGTTTTTATTTTTGATTCTTCAGTTGGCTTTTCCACAACATAATCCTATGAATTTTTTTATAGGTATTAGCACACTAGTTTCATTACTGCTCGAGTGCATTTTTCTTTGCGTCTTTCCTTCTATGTGTTTCTTCATTAGATCAAATGCAAATTTCAGTTTCATTGCTCTTCCACGTTTTACAGCTTTATCGGATCCGTTTGATTGTATGAGGGTTGTCCAGAAAGTTATACACCGAACTTTTTTCTTCAACAATTCTTTATTGAACGTAATGAGAATTACACACACGAAAGAATGGTGTTTTATCTAATCACTCTATTTTTCCATGTAATCTTCATCCTGTTCTAGTACCTTTCTCCAGAGCGAAACAGGGATGTGTATGCTCTATCGATACCAATTCCTGTCCTGGCGGCAGAGCCAATGCTTCACTGTGTGAATCCCCTCCTCATCGTCCTCAAAATGTCTTCTACAAATGGCACTTTTAATGGCCCAAACAAGTGGAAGTCCAATAGGGCTAGGGCAAGGCTATAGGGTGCATGGGGTAGCACTGTTCAATCCCGTATTGCGATGTGTTCAGCAGTCCTCACACTTGTTTGGGGCCGAGCGTTAGTCTGTTGTAGCAAAACATCTCCTGGGTTGCTGTGGCGCCGAAGTCGCCGGAAGCGCGTCTTGAGTTTTGTTAATGTGTTGACATATGCTTCTGAAATAATGGTACCGCCTCGTGGCATCAAATCAATCAGGATCACACCTTCACAGTCCAGAACACGGTGATCATGACCTTACCGGCGGAAGCACTTGCTTTGAATATTTTCTTCCGTGGGGAGTGGGAATGGCGCCATTCCATCGACTGTCGTTTTGTTTCGGGCTCAAAATGGTCAACCCGGGTTTCATTGCCTGTCACAATCCAGCACTAGAAGGCCTCCTCCTCAGCTTCAAAACGTTGCAAAAAATCAAGACAAATGATTTTTCTGTGCGATTTGTGATCCACCGTTAGACAACGCGAGGCCCATCTTGTACGCACTTTTGAATGTCCAAGAGTGCAGCGCCAACTGCCGAGTCGTAATGCGTCTGTCCTCACGAATGACCGAGCGAGGTGGCGCAGTGGTTAGCACACTGGACTCGCATTCGGGAGGACGACGGTTCAATCCCGTCTCCAGCCATCCTGATTTAGGTTTTCCGTAATTTCCCTACATCGTTTCAGGCAAATGCCGGGATGGTTACTTTGAAAGGGCACGGCCGATTTCCTTCCCAATCCTTCCCTAACCCGAGCTTGCGCTCCGTCTCTAATGACCTCGTTGCCGACGGGACGTTAAACACTAACCACCACCACCACTCCTCACGAATGGCAACATCAGCTCGCTGTAATATGTCAGGTGTGACAGCCGTGGATGGTCTCTCCGACCACTGCAAATCGTGGAGCTTCGCCGAACCGCCTTCTGATGACCTCACCCTCCGTGCACAGCGGCTGACTGGACTTCTGTCAACAACAGATGCTCGTAGACTTTGCTCAAGCGTTTGTGAATACTACCCACAGTTTCTATCTCTGCAGTGAGAAATTCAATGACGGCACGTTGTTTGCAACGTATATCACCTATAGACGCCATTTAGAAACTGTCCTGCAGCTACGCCCTCTGTCGGAAGTGGCGGAAACTTGGCGCGCTCACTCTAGGAGACTTCAAATAATACATACGTAACGTTTCGCATTCGTAGCATTGTTTTCGGCTGAGAGCACTTCTGGGCACTCTTGTATGACCATCTTGACATACTATAAGTTACAATTTTATTTATATTCTACTTTTATTTACTATAATGAATTTCGATTATTGCTTGATGTAACTCTCGAAATATGGAAGAGCTGACTAAATTGTGCCACTTTTGAGATTTCATTCAACCTAAACAGTAAGTTACAAAATTACTTAAACAGTGCCAGCCTTCATTGCATGACGTCGTTCTTGGTATCTGACTTAAAGAATGGAGACACTGAGAAAAGTAAACACACTACACTTAATTTTCTAAACATTTACAAGTGATACCTATTAGGAATCTGGTTTCCTAATTTGTACTAGTGTGTGCATAAATTGTAATATCTTATAAACCATGTTCATGAGCTTGAATATATGTCTAAGCTTAAGGAAATCTTCCGTATTTTAGCTCTTACAACACTATTTGCAGGCACTGCAATACAATGTTTCCACTTCTTTCCATTTTGCCTGTCATGCATCTGATCGTTTTTTTTTTCATTCAATCTTCCTTGCTCAACTCACCGTGCCAGTAGTCTGTTTCACGAATGAGTTTTTCAGGTGGCTTCCCCGCAAAGTCTCCAAACACTTCTTTTTGACCAGTGAAGCTGTAGTTCTAGATTTCTTTTCCTTTGCTTCTGTTAATTGGCTTGTTATTATTATTATTGTTTTTTACATATCCTAGTCTACAACTCACAGGCTTCTTGGCTAGGCCTTGAAATTTTACTTGGAACGTTCTTATTTCCCACAGATTCGGTAATATTTCTTGGATGGACACATTTATCCCACTTTTTACCTGTCATGGCTTATTCTGCATTGAAATCATGGGGCAGTCAGTTTCTTACACCCGACATGCATAAATCGAACACATAAATCGAACTTCATCTCTTCAGATGTTCTCCCAAATGACTTTCTTCGTTGGAAGACACTTTTTTTTTTACCGGCGAAAATTTTTAGATACCGTTTTGCATTTTTATTTTTGTTTCCAGCATGCCTCGTAATTGTTGGCTGAGGCACATTTTACACGCATGCACATTCGTTGAATCCCTGACCCCCATTTAGATATACTGTTACAGCTAAATGCTATTCACCTGTTTTCCACTTTCCATAACGCCTTTCTGTTGCTGTACTGTAATACAAAATGTGATTTAATTAAAACTTAGTATTAGAAACTTCGCTGCATCCTTTCTAATCATTATTTTGCGCTAATAATGCTAAACTCATTTTTGAAGCTCAGTATACAAGCAATTTTTTTGAAATGTACCGGTACAATATCTGAAACTTGCCTTGCCTTACCTTGCAACAGTAACTACAAGAAGATCAACACTGTCTTCAGACGAGCTGTTCCTCAACACAAAGCTCTCAAAGCTGTCAATACGACTGCAAGAAACACGTAGTTCACACTGACCTCTCTAGATGTCGGTTAGTACAACAGGTACAAATTTTATAGTAGTGGTACAATTTAGGGGCCGGTACATTATAAGCAACTATCCCCTCTCTCTTCTTAATTTATCTTCCAGCGAGTTATCGCTGTAATCTCGTTGGCCATGAGTACCTGCAGTCAGAAAGTTTGTCAGCGAAAGTCAGGCAACGGATAGCAGTCTTATATTTCTTCTAACCTGTGCTCATTTGATCCTCAATGCTTTCTTCTGTTCCGCATATCTTTTTTTGATGAGTGTGCTGTTGAATAGCACTAGGTATATATCATCTCCTTCGAGAATTTCGGATGTCTTACTCTGGAAACTATTATGTTCGCTTTTGTTAGTGTTTCCCCAATTCATTATGTATTGTTTATTAGTGTTAATTTCTTTTGGATCTATGGTAAATAAAACAATCAAGGTTTTAGCAGTTCTTAAAGGCACCGTTTATGGGGAGGACTACTTGTGGCATAGTGTGTATGTGATAACATATAATCATTTTTATCATATATACAGTACATAGTCACCAAGGTGAATACTACTTGAAAAAAAAGTAAAAAAGCTGATTGTTTTATTTACATAGATATGCGGTTGCACATACAAGAGAATTTTTTTTGAAAAGCTTCCAATCAGCCTTTTGAGACCTTTAGGAATTTAATCATACCTGAAATTCTCTGCTTTTGACAAATGCCGGCGTAAAATCTGTTTGTTAGATGTTTCAGTGGTGCATTTTCATTCTCTCTTGTATTTCTGTATCATGTTACGGTGAAATAATTATAAAAAAATTAAATGCGTTTTAGGAGAACGTATTGTAGGTAAATTAAGGAAAACTAAAATTACTAAAATTATGCTCATTGTCGTATGGGAACATTGCTCAGTAAGGGAGAAGATAGTAACAAGCAGTCAGTCGTAGTGGCTTATGAAACTGATGCACGCTTTAATTAAATAGGAACTCGTGCGGAATTTGCAGTTCGGGAAATTGTTGATCTTTGGAACTCTTTTCCGACTTTCACCTATAGTCAGCTCTGTGACAGAGGTTCAATGTGTTTTCTTATTCCATTTTTCAATTTTAGTATTCACTCTGTACAGCTTTTTTCTGAAATTACAGAAATTAATCGAGAAAAGTAAGGTTTTTCCAAATGTGAAAACATGTTCCAAGGTACAGTATGGACGTGTGCCTAGGAATAGATATTCTACTGAAATTTTAAAGTATTGCAATCGAGAAAAATTTGTGTTCAGTAATGTATATGTTACGTTATTATTGTATTGCAAACCAAATAATCAGTAAATGAAATCAAATTAAGCAGAAGTATTATCAGAAACCATTTAGAAGTTAGATACATTCTGAAATAAAAACTAATGGAAACTAAAACAAATTTCTGTTTTCAAGGGAGATAAAGTCGTTAAGACATTAAAGAAACATGCTTCATTTGCAAATATCACGTGTTCCATGGTAGAAGACCTTATTTTTCAGACTATAAGATGGTTGGCTCCAGATGAAGAACGGCTTAATCGTTCATATGTTATAAAATTAATTTTTAAAAGTATAGAAAATTCACGCCATAAAATACTTCAGCCAAAGAATTAGCAATATCTTCCAAACAATTTCAATATATTATGCAATACTTAACTGTGTTGAACTGAAAAATGTACAAATGCCGCACAAAAGTGAACCTCACATCTCACAATAGCAAAACCAGTAGGAAACGTCGAACTGCTTATAGCGGACGCTAATGCGTATTCTTTCATGTGATTTTAAAATGAATCACTAAATTGATCGACTTCATGTGTTGCTAACTACAGTACTCTCCTCGTGGCATAACACTCTCGGTTACACTTCTTGTAATTTGCATCATGTACGTGCCCGCTTATTAATATATAAGGGACGATCAAAAAGTTTCTGTTCGAGCGCCGTACAGTCCAGAATCGGTATGCTAGCCAAGCAGGCACAATCGCCGTGAGTACTGAGGCAACCATTCCACCTGCGCACCAGGTTGAGGATACCCCTTTGGTAGAACACGGTGTCCTGCTACGTGAAGAATTTCGTAACTGTCCGGTGCAAATCTCGTCGATCCTTCAAGAGCTTTTTTAAGGGACCGAAGGCGTGGCAACCGCATGGGGAGAGATCAGGACTGAAGGGAGGATGCTCGAATGTCTCACTCTTGAGCTGGTATAACCTCTGCATAACGACATTTGCGATATGAGCATGTGTGTTTCAAATTGTTCAAATGGCTCTGAGCACTATGGGACTTAACTTCTGAGGTCATCAATCCCCTAGAGCTTAGAACTACTTAAACCTAACTAGCCTAAGGACATCACACACGTCCATGCCCGAAGCAGGATTCGAACTTGCGATCGTAGCGGTCGCGCAGTTCCACACTGAAGCGCCTAGAACCGCTCGGCCGCACCGGCCGGCATAAGCCACAAAGAGACAATACTAATGCACTGTAGAAAAAGATCGAAGACAGCACATTCACCTAACAGTACACTTACACCTCATATCCATGTCCTAGGTGTGACTCCAACCCACTCCTTCCACTTTTCTAGGCAGTGAGGCTATCCCGAAACCTAACTTCTGCATACGTTTGACCTTTCCCTTGGCCCCCGGGGCTATTATAGTCGAAGTTGTGATTATCCGCTCACTGCGTACGGTTGACCTTTCCGCTAGCCCCCGGGGCTATTATAATCGAAGTTGTGATTATCAGTTCAGGGTCTATTAATTCTGTCGGTAATTGGCATTCATGCATGGCGTAAACGCTTATCACTTTGACGTAGATCGCTAGTGCCGGTCTTTCCTTCGGCTTGCCTTTTCCATAGATTATATTTAGCCGTAGCTCTCTCCTGTCCACTTAAGGCAGTGATAGTATATCTTAATTGTTTCGTGGTAGAAGAAACCTGGATGCCTTGAAATAGTAGCTAGCTACACAGTCTATTGTGTAACTAGTTTTATTTATAGTGCAATCTACCGTATACCGCTCAATAACACGTAACTTTATCATAATAGTGCCAACATTCTTGCACAGTACGGTGTCGCTCTTCCAACAGCGATGATATTTTCAATGAAGAATTAACTTTAGAAACATTTGTAATGTTCCGTAAAATTGAAAATTGCCATGCTTACGTTTATACATTATAAATCTGGTACTTAGGTGGTTTTATGTTAGCTCTGTTGTCATCTTCAGAGTATGACTGTTGGCATAAACGTTCCCAGCTCGAACAAATTATCTACAAAGTTTCAATTCCGTTTATCAAGATAGCTCTTACTAGTAAATAATAAGCGTACCCCTAAGTTTTTGTCTTTTGATTTATTTCATAATAAACACGCAAACATTGTCACAATGATAGAACAGATTTCACAGAAGCACAACCCCCTACAACTGCGCCGGCCGAAGTGGCCGTGCGGTTCTATGCGCTACAGTCTGGAACTGCGAGACCGCTACGGTCGCAGGTTCGAATCCTGACTCGGGCATGGATGTGTGTGATGTCCTTAGGTTAGTTAGGTTTAAGTAGTTCTAAGTTCTAGGGGACTAATGACCTCAAAAGTTGAGTCACATAGTGCTCAGAGCCATTTTGAGCCTACAACTGCATAAAAATGTCTCTCGCTTACAACAGTCCAAACATGTCGCTTCGTTACAAGCGCCTCCACATGACTTGCTTTTAGTACATCTCTTTCCGCCTAGAGCGAGGTAGAAGGAAAGAGATCCTACAATTGTTATAAAAGAATCTAATCATTTCCGTAACTGCCAACGAGTGTTTTTTTGTTTTACTTTACACAAGCTTTTGAGCAAATAATAAAAAAGTTTAATGAAAACGTTATTGAAAACAGCTTTATAAAAGAAACATAGCTTAGCGTTTTTGTTAATTGACTACTAAATTTTTAGTTCACAAAGTGCTTCGCTTACAAAGAAATCGATCTGTAAAAAGTTATTTGTTATAATTAAATGATCGATACCCACCGGTACCAAAACTACACAATATGCGTTACCTTTGATTTTAACACGACGTTGGGAGTGTACGGTAAACATCTGACCCTTTAATGTGATTGTGCTAATCATTCGCGAGTAGTCATTCTAACTTCTCTTACTAGAAGATAGACTGATTGTAAATTTCGAAAGAATTGAAATAACCTTGCCACTAACAAGGGAAATGTCCGGCTCACACGAAGTCGTGGATCTTGTTTCTTTCGAATGTTCTATGGTCGTGGTCCATGTTTCGGTCTCTGGGTCTTTCGTATTTCTGTAATTAAATAAGCGTTTTATTCTACGTATAGAGTCAAGCGGCTGCAATAGGACTTCTGCCTGTTATGTTTCACACAGAAAAAGTCCCAGAAAAATTTAACGCTGCGTATATTCCGATTAAAAGTAAATTTGGGATATTCCCAAGTAAAAGTATTGACATACGAGTCAAAGAAGTGAAACTTCCGTCAACTGCAGAAGAATGGCAACTAGATTGCAGTGTCACATCGAAATATGTACAACACAGGAGAGCAGTAACTTAAGAGTAGAGTGATAGAGGAGCTGACAGAGTCAGTCTAGTGACGTACCAGAGTTTAACAGAGTACTGAATCACTTTATCCCCGGAAAGGAAGCAATCATTCTCTTTGACTTTCTGAAAGTAATGGGAAGTGCAGGAACTGGATGATTCGATGCGAGAGCCAAATTCTACATCAGCTTTCCGCGTGCCTGAACAACTGCCATCTCACGTTCTATACCTGTATCTACATTATACTCTGCAAATTCGTATAACATGTGTGGGAGAATGTCTCCTTTATTGACGAAAAAAGAATTTAAAAAGCGGAAAGGTTGATTATGTACACCAGATCAGTTAGGCTTCAGAAAAGAAATATATTAGGGAAGCAATTCTAGAGAAAACGATCGTGTTCGACAGAGCTAGATGTAACCTCATATGGCGAAAGTGGGAACAGGTAATGCACCCGGAAACACTATCGAACATAATAGTTTTGGTGGGTCAGCTGTTGTGTGGGGAGACATAATGTTGCATGGGAGTACTGACTACGAATGTCTGAACACGGTATACTCGCCGATCAACGTTATTGTGAGACTATACTCCTTGCCCATTTGCGTCTTTTCAGGGATGGGTTCGTGCCTTACTACGTTTTTATGGATGACAATGCGAGACTGCGTCGAATAGCGCAGGTAGAGGAGCCTTTGGAACGGGAAGATATTCGGCGAATGTACTGGCCTGCCCGTTCCCCTGACTCAGTCCTCTGAGGTCCACCCCGATAGCTGAGTGGTGAGCGTGACGGATTGCCGTCCTACGAGCCTGGGTTCGATTCTCAGCTGGGTTGGGGATTTTTTCCGCTCAGGGACTGGGTAATGTCTTCATCATCATTTCATCCCCATCCGGCGCGCACGTCGCCCAATGTGGCGTCGAATGTAATAAGACCTGCACCAAGGCGGCCGGACCTGCCCCGTAAGAGGCCTCCCGGCCAATGACGCCAAACGCTCATTTCCATTTCAGTCCACTGAGCACGTGTGGGTTGCGTTGGGAGACGTACTGCCTGCCTCACGTCCACATGCTCCAATTCACATGCACCAACGACCATCCAGCAGCTGTTAACGGCGCTGGTGGATAAATGGAACGCCCTACCACAAGAGTTCCTTACCAACCTCGAAGCCTGCATGCGAGCACGTTGCAGAGCGTGCATTGTCGCCGTGATAATCACACATCCTATAAAAGACAATTTGCTCTTCGCTTTCTGGAATGAATTTAAGTGGATGACATGTGACTGGGCAATATTCTGTGGAGTGACGAGGCACATTTTACAGTACAGTATGCAGTGAATACAGAGAAGTACCGAATTTGGGGTGCCGTTAAACTGCGTGTTGTGCACAGAGCCAACGCACTCGCCGAAAGTGACTGTAAGGTGTGGATTCACACCGTCATACAAACAGTCTACAGCGCCGTATTTGCACCTGGTGGCAAAAATTGGAACTATTTCTTTCCATCGTAAGTTGGTTTCGGATTAACGCATTTGCATATCTACCAAGTGTCGTTGCCATACCACTCGGTACATCTTACGCGGCGAACACAACCCACTAAGATTGCCACAACATGTATTAGTGCTCAGCAACATTGAAGTTGCCGCAGTGTTTTCCACGTGTCAGGTGCTGCGTGCACAGACCCCTCCCCCCCCCCCCCTCTCTCTCTCTCTCTCTCTCCCGTCCCACCGATCTCGACGACCGAATCCGGTCTACCTGTAGCATTGCGGTCATTCTACTTCCAGGAGCTGCCTAGAGCTGGCCTGTTCTTAATGTCATTTAGCTGCCCTCAGTATCGAGTTAGCCAGCTGTTTCCGTGAGCACTGCAAGATTACTTTCTCTTCGAAGGTCAAAGATCGACTGCGCCTCAGTCCTGACCAGGCACCACAGATTTCTGTTTCTCAATACAGTGAGATTACAGGCGGTAAATTTTGTACTGACCTACGAAAATAACACCTTTCTTAGGAAAAAAACTTTGATTTGTCTGCTACTTTTATTTCAGATCACCACGATTCGACCTTGGAATCGTTTCATTTGGTCGCTGAATTACTGTGACAGTATGAACATGTATAAAGCTGTGTGCAGCGTTAATGAACTTGAAGAAGCCGTGGAACTGTTGAGTATATACACATCAGAGGACACTTAAATTGTTTTCACGTGTGATTAGGCACCTGAAAAAGACGCTACGGTCGAAATTGCAACCGTCGGAACTGGAAGCAAAACTAACAGTCAAAGATGAAACTGTACCTTATTTGAAACGACAGTAAATCCATAAAAATAAACAGAAATCATATCCTTTACAGATAGAATGGAAACGAGATAGCCTTGTAATTTAATAATTTAAATGAATTTATCGGCTCGCCCGTACCTGTGATGTTATTTTTATATTATTGTGGTATTCAGTGGGGAGACTGGTAATCACATTCTAGCTGTCGATGTTCGGAAAAGGAAGTTTATAACATCAGTTATACGTCATCACATGAATTAGAACACCTCTGTGAATAGAAGTTACAATAAATTCACAGATAAAAATGCTTTGTCTGAACTTTTTTATTTATTAACAGTTTTATAGCTTTCATTAGATGAGGTATGTGTGATATCTGTTGGTGTTGGTGTGTGTGTGTGTGTGTGTGTGTGTGTGTGTGAAGACGGCAGTTTCCTCTTCCGAAATGCGTCAGTTTCGATGTGATCAGATTTTAACATTGTATCTGTGGTTGAACCGAAATACTCTCTTAAATTACAAGCAACTACCTTTATAATTTGTATAGAATACATGTGATAGGCATAAACTAGCTGACGAAAAACGTGAAGCACCCACAAGGAGAGGAGGAACCTATATGGAACTTCACGGGTTAAGAGGATATGTGATATTTCAGTGATTATAAAATAGAGTACAAAAAATAAAT
Source organism: Schistocerca piceifrons (assembly GCF_021461385.2). Taxonomy (NCBI): domain Eukaryota; kingdom Metazoa; phylum Arthropoda; class Insecta; order Orthoptera; family Acrididae; genus Schistocerca; species Schistocerca piceifrons. The sequence continues at coordinate 630,810,884 of NC_060139.1, read as the reverse complement.
AAAAAAAGAACTTGGTAGTTATCAGTATCACTCTGCGCCCTTTTTGGGATGGGAGCACGCGTTTATGCGGTTCGGAAAGTGTTATTAAGCCATTGTATCCTCTCCTGAGGGGAGCTGGCCCACTACTGTTGTAACTGGTCCTTCATATCTAGGATACTAACACTGGGACGGAGTTGGCGTCAGAACTAGTCTCATAAATGTTATATCTGCAGTCTTGATGGTTGCGGTAGTACCTCACATCAGGCAGACAAGTCACAGACTCACGTGCCATGTGTGGATGAGCATTGTCCTGTTGAAAAAGGCACCACAATAGTGTCACATAAGAGGTAGCACACGAGGACGCTGGATGTCCTTGACTTACATTGTGCGTCAGAGTTCCCTCCACTATTACCAGCCTTGATCGGAAGTCATACTCGGTGCCTCAGCACACGATGACGCTAGGAGGAACACCACTGTGTCTCTCCAAAACACTGAAAGAACGGGACCTGTCCCCAGGTCGCCGCCATATTAACCAGCACCAGTACCGGGATTCATCGCTGAACACAACGCCACGCTGTTTATCAGCAATCTATGCTACACGGTCACGGCAACACCCCAAACGCAGCGGTTTGTGTGGTGCCACAAAACCTTGCAGGGAGCGCATTACTTGTTCTTGGATGGCCAACACAGATGTGAAGGCGCTGCAATGTGATTTTCCACAATAAGTTCTAATCAGACGTGGTCGACCGGAATCTTGACGACGAGAATGCCTACCCTTAACTTCCCATGCAGTACAACATCGATGCACCGCATCCGAATGCCTCATGTAGCATGTGCTTTCCATCTGAGAAATAGGGAAACCACTCTCAGGTTAAAGATAGAAAGGTCGGGGGTTAAATTGGAACACTGTGACACTCCAAAATTCCTAGGAATAACACTCGACAGTTATCAAACTTTCCAAGAATATTGCATGAGTATCAAGAGTCTCCACCAGGAGCAACCTGGTGAGAAAACTGGCCGCATCACAGTGGTGCAGCCAAGCTGATGCCATCCGAACGTCTGCAATGGCATTATGCTACTCCGCTGCAGATTGTGCCTGTCCTGTTTTGTATGTGTCAACACATGCCAGATGGGTGGGTATTGCCATAAACGACACATGCAGAATTATAACAAGCTGCTTAAAGTCAACTCCAGTCCAATGGCTCCACCACGTTGCAGGAATTGCAAAACGTCCTGTTCGAAGAGAAATAGGAGCAAATAGGGAAAGAACGAAATTGGAGCAGGAAAAAACGCATTCCATGAATAACCCTATCACAGCGACTAAGGTCAAGGAAAAGCTTCCTCAGAACATCGGAGAAACTAACATCCACTGATGAAGAAGCCATGCTGCAGCTATAGAGGGCTGAGACATCCCACCTTGCTGGTTGGAAAATATTTTCAGAATCTTTATCCCAGTCAAGTTATAATTGATCAATCTGGAAGTCTGACTAGGTTGATGTCAGGAGTAGACACATCACTGTCTAAACTGGCAAAATGGGGATATACTGAAGAAAACAAAACGCTATGTGACTGCGGGGAAGAACAGACTGTTCAACATATGTTTCACTGTCAACTGTGTGCAGCCACCTACACAGAAGATGACCTCCACCAGGCAACGGAAAATGTACTGGAAGTGGCCCAGTTTTGGTCAAACATTATATATACTATGTTGATCTGTCAATAGTTGTATAAACTGTGTTTTGTGTATGCTTTTGGCACGAGAATAATAATAATAATAATAATAATAATAATAACCCGAATGCTCCAAAAAGGTGGATACTGCACGATTCTATCGGCCAGCCAAATGGAGACCAGCAACAAAGCCCCTTTCAGACTCTTCCAGGTGCCGATAGCTCTATCACAAGATTAGGAGACATCTCCGCGTCCTTCGCAGTGATAACATCTGACGCTGTCCACGCTTCTTGTATACCGTACCCAGAATGGTAACAACACTAAACACGAATAACATTTATGCACCCTCTGCATGTCCATCTTTTTAGAGATGGTTGCGGGACTCGGCTGTTCGATATAGGATGTCAAATTAAACGCCTTTCAGTCGTCTAGTTTTCAAACTTATTTTATTTGGCTACCAGTTTCAGTGTTTTACCACGCCATCTTCAGCCCTCTGACCTACGTGTAGTAAGATTCTACCTCGGTTGTGTTCAAAATAGGGGCCAGCAGTACTGGTATTAGTAGGTTTTTGCTATAGCGATCACTTCAACCATCATCTGTAGATGAAGGGCAAAAGAATGGACCCGAAAAATTACAGACTGAAACTTCCCCTTTGTATGTAAAAAATGACAGTGCTGGTAAAACTCTTACGTTATTTGATTTTCAAACAGCTGAGCAAAACTAAACGTACTGAGACTGTTTTATCTTTACTTACTTTGATCATCACTAAACTGACACAATATTTTATCGCGACGCAATCTGACTTTCAACAATCCCTACAAAAGAATAGCCCTGACTAACAAAAACTTATACCTTTCATGAATCACTTACCTCACAAAAATCTTCATTACTGGAACTACTGCAATACAGCGAGCGCCAACACTCCCAGCTAAATAGAAGATTCTAACTACTGAAGGCATTAATTACTGATAGTCATAGTTAGCAAATGAAAGATTTTGATAGAGAACAAACAATGTATTTACCTTAATAGTGTTCAAAAGTCATAATATATATAATATTTTTGACATCCAATTAAACAAATTTCCTTTTTCTGACGGACACACATCCAGATCGTCCGCTCATAGTAACCTCTCGAAACTCTGGCATCTCTCTCCCCACATCCACCACTGCTGGCGGCTCACCTCCAACTGCCCAACGCTACGCGCTGTTCACATCCAACTGCCCAACACTATATTAGCGAATATTCCAACAATGAGTCCATCCAGCTACAGACTGCACACAGCGCAGTCAGCGATTTTCATAAAGAGCACTACGTGGCGTTACCAACATAAAAATCTAAATAGCCTACTTACAAGACCACTATCCTTACCATCGATTTGTTGCAGACTTCTTGAACATATTCTCAGTTGAAATATAATAAAGTCCCTTGAGACGGAAAAGCCTCTCACCACAAATCAGTACGGCTTTAGAAAGTATCTTTCGTACGAAACTCAACTTGCACTTTTATCGCATGATATTCTGCAAACCATGGAAGAAGGGCAACAGGAAGATTCTATACTCCTAAATGCCCGTAAAACGCTTGACAAAGTGCATCACTGCAGGCTGTAACAAATGTACTTGCATACGGAATAGGTTTCCAGATGTGTCAGAGGCTCGAAGACTTAGTAAAACGTCCTCGACGGCGAGTGTTCACCAGAGACAAAGGAGTGCCCCAGGAAAGTGTGATACTAGTATGTAACGGGTGGTTATAATTAAACTTTCGCTATTTAACACGTTATATCACGGAAAGTAATTACCGTACGTGTACCAAAATTGGTAGCAAAAATGTCCAGAGTATGGGGTGCATGATTTCCTTGCGTCACAGCGCCACCGTCCAGTTCAAATTATGGCCACAAGGTGATTCATAGTCTCAATGGCCAGTCGCAGTGCACTTGTCGACGTATCACCATGAGCTTGGAAAAAGGAGCAGGACATTATTGATGAAGCTCTATTATCAAAACAACAGTAATGCTGCAGCTGCACTTCGAGAATATCGCCAGCTGAATGGACTACGGAAGGGTCCTCTTTCTCCACCTGCTGTGCGGACCACGATGAAGTTCGAATCAGCTGGAGAACTGGGCGTCGCTCCGGGAAGACTTCGACGGCCGGTTGCACCACAGGTTGTTGATGAAATCGCTGTTGCTGTGGCAGACAACGCTGCGCGCAATTTCCGATCGTCAGACAGTGCGCGTTCTGTGTCACGATAGTTGAAGATCCCGTGGTTCGCTGCTTCGAACCGTTCTCAAATGGTATCAGTAAAAGATCCACACCGTACAAAGACTTGCACACAGGACGCACAGCGACGTTTTGACTTCGCTCTCTACTTTCTCGCAAGAACTGAAGTTGACTAAGGTTGGCCCTGGACCATCTCATGGACAGACAAAGCTCATTTTTCTCTGACAGGGGAGGTGAACACGCAGAATTGCCGAGTGTGGGTATCTTCACCTGCAGTCACTGTGCATGAAGTTCATATGTATGGTGAACGTGTCACTGCATGGTGCGGCTTCGTGGGTACGTACATTATTGGCCCATTCTTTTTTGAACAGGTTGGCGCTCAAGGACCACAGACGTGCAGTGTGATTGGCCAGCGTTACTGCGATATGCTTCGCCAGCATGTCACACCCGCCCTACTGGAGGGACGCGCTTTGAACTCAACAGGTTTCATGCAAGATAGGGTCCCACCACACATCGCTCGTGAAATTCACCTGCTTCTCAAAAACACACTTGGAAACGATCGAACTATCAGCCGATCGTTTCCAAATGCTAGGCTGGCACGATCGTCTGAACGCACTCCCTGTGATTTCTGTTTGTGGAGCTACCTGAAGAACACGGCTCACCAGGGGAAATTCACACTTGTTGTGCTGATCTGAAGCGCAGCATATCAAGAGATGTAGCCAGCATACCTAGGAACATGCTTAGTTCTGCTGTCCAGAATGCAATCCTGCACTTTCAGACTCCTCTGGACACGGATGGGCGCCGTATTGAGCCACTTTTGTAGTAGTAATGTCACCGGCATAATGGTATGATTCACCGTAGCAGCACATTAAAAGTGTTTCAGTTGAGTTGATTTGCATTATTTCTCTTCCCCATGTCCTTGACATTAATGCTATTAAGTCTGGTACTCGTACGGTGATTAGTTTCCGTGTTATAACTTGTTAAATATGGAAAGTTCAATTATAACCACCCCGTAATACTGGGTGATCAGAAAGTCAGTATAAATTTGAAAACTGAATAAATCACGGAATAATATAGATAGAGAGGTACAAATTGACACACATGCTTGGAATGACATGGTATTTTATTAGAACCAAAAGAATACAAACGTTCAAAAAATGTCCGACAGATGGCGCTTCATCTGATCAGAATAGCAATTATTAGCATAACGAAGTAAGACAAAGCAAAGATGACGTTCTCTACAGGAAATGCTCAATACGTCCACCATCATGCGTCAACAATAGCTGTAGTCCAGGAATAATGTTGTGAACAGCACTGTAAAGCATGTCCGGAGTTATGGTGAGGCATTGGCGTCGGATGTTGTCTTTCAGCATCCCTAGAGATATCGGTCGATCACGATACACTTACGACTTCAGGTAACCCCAAAGCTAATAATCGCACGGACTGAGGTCTGGGGATCTGGGAGGCCAAGCATGACGAAAGTAGCGGCTGAGCACACGATCATCACGAAACGACTCGCGCAAGAGATCTTTCACGCGTCTGGCAATATGGGGTGGAGCGCCATCCTGCATAAACATCGTACGTTCCAGCAGGTGTTTATCAGCCAGGCTGGGGATGATGCGATTCTGTAACATATCGACGTACCTCTCACCTGTCACGGTAGCAGTTTTGCTGTACAGCGCCATCTGTCGGACATTTTATGAACTTTGTTTTTTTTCTGTTCTAATAAAACCCCATGTCATTCCAAGAATGTGTGTCAATTTTTACCTCTCTATCTACATTATTCCGTGGTTTATTAAGTTTTCAAATTTATACTGACTTTTTGATCACCCTGTATATAAATGATCTTGTAAACAGGGTGAACAGCAACTGCGGCTTTTTGCTGATGATGCAGTGTTGTCTGCGAAGGTGCCATAGTTGAGTGATTGTAGGATGATGTAAGATGACGTAGGCAAACTTTCTGGTTGAAGAGATGAATAGCAGCTTGCTCTAAATGTAGAAAAAAGGTAAACGCACTTGAATAGGGAAAACAAACTAGTAATGTATGAGTATGGCTTTAATAGTGTACTGCTTGACACAGTCATGACATTTAAATATCTACTCGTAAGTTTGCAAAGAGATACGAAATGCAACGATCACGTACGGGCGGCAGTAGGGAAGGTGAATGGTCGACTTTGGTTTACTGGGAGAATTTTTAATAAAGTGTGGTCGTTATGTGACTTGTTCAGGAGTACTGCTCGAGTGTTTAGAATCCGCACCAGGTCGGACTAAAGATAGAGGCGGCCTTTTAGATTTGTTAACGGTACACTCGATCACCATGCGAGTATTACAGATACGCATCGTGAACTCAAATGGGAATCCTTGGAGGGAAGACGACCTTCTTTTCGCAGAACATTGTTGGGACAATTTAGAGAACAGGCATTTGAAGCTGACTGGAGAACGATTCTGCTGGCACCGACTTATATCCAGCATAAGGACCCCCACGATAGAGGTACTCAAGGTACCCTCCGCCACACACCGTCAGGTGGCTTCCGGAGTATGGGTGTAGATGTAGATAAGTTAGGACTCGTAGAGGGGCGTGTAGACAGTCCTTTTTCCCTCTCTCTATATGGGAGTGGAAAGGGAAAAAGTAATTGTGCCAGTACTCCATATATAATGTTGTCTAGTGGTCGTGAAGAAGGTCTTTGCTTCACTAGCACTGGTGAGGAGGGACGCCACGGTTTCAATGGTAGCTGTTTGTGTAGCCTGCATAGCCTGAAGTGAGGCATGGATGTACAAAATGTTGTGCTGTGGTCGTCATGGCGAAGTAGTCTATAGTGACGTCCGCTGGATATCTTTGCTATACTGGGCGAGGATGGACGCCATTGTCTCCACAGCAATGTATATCCTTGGTAGACGAATGAAGATGTAGGGAACACTGCAATGTCTGTGGGGACGACTGTGTTCTTGATAAGCACCGTGTGAATGGAGTAATTCGTCAGCATCCACACTTCTAATATAAGTGAGGTACACCCGCTTCAATGCAGGTTTCGTGTTGAAAGTCGCCACTGATATACGATCCTCAAGTCTGTGGATGCCACGAAGCTTGCCCTATGGCTATGTGTAACCGACTTTCGTTGTAGCATCTTAAGGTATTCCAGATGCCAGTCATCAGCATGATCTTCAAAAAAATTACTGACATTTATTGCTCCCAAACGCCATTCAGTGGATCAAGGAAGGAGGGAAAATATGGTAGTACTACCGTTACGGCCCTTCTTGCATGCACCGTAAGGTGGATAGTTATGTGTAGATATAGTTGTGGATATAAACGGGATGTATCAGAAGGTTTGTTACAAGTCGTGATGATTGGTGGATAGGTGCCTTGTGAGAATTTTGTGCTGACAAACTTATGTTCGAAAACGCTTTGTTTGAGTGCTCGCATCTCTGACATATGGAGGACGACACGGGCAGTTTGGGCCACACAAGCTAGTCAAGGAGGACAGGAGACAATGAAGTTTAGACTGGGGCACATTAACGCACGGGGCACGTTCACACAGAGCTTTTTTCTCGGGTCTTTCTTGCTAGAGCGCTGCCGACAGTGGAAAATTAGTACTGTCAGCTGCTGACCGCTCTCACAACCTTCATGGACCAGCTGAATAAACGTCTTAGTCCGAAGAAGATATTTGGTTTTTTTTTTCCTTTGTGCAAGGTGAATAAATTTTCCTACTCAAATAACGAAGCTCCTAGTGAGTATACTTGTTAGAACTGACAATAGATAAATTCGTTTGCAGGCGGCTATTGTACTTTACATGGTACATTTGTAAAATATGAAAGCCTGAAAGTTAATACTGTAGTTTCGGAACTAATTTGAACATAGCGATGGGTCACGTTTACAAATTCTGTTGTGGAAGTGTTACGTACTGTTTAGCCTTGAAATATTGACACCTCAGTCGAGTAAACTTTAAGACTACACCAGCTGGAAACGCAATCTAAAAAAATGACGACACAGGAGAATGAGATGTAGAAATGCTAACTAGCTAATTGAACCTAATGAACATCAAGAAGAAACGATTAATGCTATGAACTGCTAAGGGCAAGAAATTGCTAAAAGCAAGAAAAAGGAAAAATGCGGATAGGCCCCCTTCTGACGTCATCATTAGTGTTCTACCCAAAGACAGGTTTTCATTAGGGAACACTCCTTGCTATCCTTTCTGCTGCAATCCTCTTCAGGTCCGCGTAATTTCCGGTTCCCTTTATGTCTCCTTCTTCCTCTCAATCTCCTCTCACGAATTAGTCATTCCAAAGAGTCTGTTAGCAAACACTCCGGTCTCAGCGAATGTCCCATCCAGTTCTTCTTCCTTTTTCTTATAGCAGGCAGCAGTCTGATGAAAAAAATGAAAACTGCCTTTGTATTTACTAGTTGAAACAATACAATCAATCAACGAGAAAGGAAGAATGAGTCTAGTGCCGCAGATGTAAAATGTGGGCTCACAACGATTGTTCCACAGCAACAATATAAGCTTTTGTGTGTCCAAGCTGTAACTCAGCAACGAAGGTGATTTGGCTTTTAATTAACATTCAAAATCTGTGTAGTCAATATTACGCTGACAGAAGGTAGTTCACCAAGAAATTTGTTTACTGCCAGTATGTTCAAATGTGTGTGAAATCTTATGGGACTTAACTCCTAAGGTCATCAGTCCCTAAGCTTACACACTACTTAACCTAAATTATCCTAAGGACAAACACACGCACCCATGCCCGAGGGAGGACTCGAACCTCCGCCGGGACAAGCCTACTGCCAGTATAAGTTTGATGTTTTACCCTGTTAATGTTAATTGGTATCAGTGAGATTTTAATTTTCTTTATTTTTAATAAAACATATTTTGAAAATTTTAGTAGTGTTTTTTGCTTTGTGATTATTGTGTTCAGTGATGGTAGTAAACGTGCCCCCATAGGCGTGTACGTCTGCCCCATTGCCGGGGCACGTTTACGCACTCGAATTGAGCCTATATAAAATTATTTTGTGCTGTTAAATGTAATTTTGTGTTAGGACAGTTTATGCCAAGTTAAACTTTAATAACTATGTTACAAAACTAAACTATTTTAACCCTAGATTACTAAACCCATGTAAAATTACAGTTCCATCTGGTACCAATTCCCGGGTCCCGCCGTTCTGGTACTGTCAATATACAGCGTAAAACAATACATTTTGTACTTATTTTGTTTGTGACATACCATTGAAGACCTCATAATTGTAATTAACTAATGCGTATCTATAAATTATGACTTCCTTTGAATAGCATATGGAGTTGTAAAATTTCCTGTGACTTAGTAACAATGCAACATCCCCCCCCCCCCTCCCGCTTTAGTGGTCTAAGCTTAAACAAGAAAAATCTGACGGAAAAAATAAAAAATTCGAAAATAAATCCGCGCAAATGTGCCTCGGACTGACCTGATGTCAGTAAACATCGGTTTAATTCAGCTACATGAACTTCTTTTTCCTCTGATGATGTCTTGCGGAACCCTTGGATTGCAACGGATGACTCCAGATGCTTCTTGTGTTTGCGCCACAAGATCTTGTGGTGACGCCACGAGTATTTCGTACACAGGTTTTTCATGTGGCACCAGAAATGAAACTCCTGTGGGGTCGGGATTGGCGCGTGATCCCCTCCCCCTCCCCGAATAGCCCTGTGGAGGTGCGCTGGCCACGCATCGAATACATCCTCGGGATTAACAACGTGGGCCGATGTGGCAGCCAGCCCGGATGTGGTTTTTACGCGGTTCCCCACATCTCAATAGGTGAATACCGGGCTGGTACCAAAGTTCCACTTCAGTTACACAATTCGCAAACATTTAGGAAACGTTCGCACACTTTCACATGGACAACATTATACGCAGACAGTTGAAATGCACATATCAGTCCCGTGAGGTGGAGGGAGTGAAGGGGGGGGGGGCGTTATTGGGACAACGGGGTGGTGGTAGGGAGGGCATCCGGCCACCCCTTAAACTAACCGTGCCGAATCCGATAATAACCACAATGACGCTGTGGCAATACTGGACAAAGAGACGATAAAAAGAAGTCAGCTCTGGTGAACAAGAGGGACGGGCTACTTGGACTCGACGTCCAATTCATCAGTTGCCAAAAGTGCCACTGGAATGTCAATGAATCACGTCGTCGAAGTGAACTGGAGCGCCATGCTGCAGGACAATTTCCAATGTCTCCTTTATCCTTGCCTGGCTTTCACGGTCCAGACTGCCTACGTCCTCCTACACATTTCAGAGACGCTAGCATGCAAGCGAAGCGTTTTCGAACATACTTTTATTAGCAAAATACGCTCACACAGTATCCATCTACCAATCACTACAAATCGTACCACACCTTTTGATACACCCTATTTAGCCAGCCAAATAGGGATAAGAAGTGAGCTCCGTATACTCGCTTTAAGCTCGCCAGCGAGTCGTTGAATCGTATCCGAACTCGCAGACTCCCTGAGCCTGTAGATTCGACTGGTGAATCTCCGCCGCTACTCACTTGTCTCCTGAGTGTATTGTCGGGCACAAGTGGGCTCGACTCGCTCAGAAAACTACACGAATTCACTAATATAACCGCGGCCTTGCGGCATTCTCGCTACGTACACAACCTTTGTGAAAGAAATTTTTGTCATTATACTGTAAATTACTTTTCATTTATTTCACACAGTTATGATAATGACAAGATATCCGACTTGCCTAAATGACCCAAAAAACCATTTGGCAAGACTGTTATTATACAGGGCGTATCAAAAAGGAAATCATAATTATTACATTATTTGAGCTATATGCGTGAACCACGTACTGGTGGAAACAGCAAACTCACGAGTTTTACACGGTTCCCACTAGGTAGCAGCAGTGTGCGCCCACTTCAGTTCTAGTAAAACTGGTGTCGAGACAACAGAAAGCGTTTTGTGTTCTGCGTTTTGCGCAGTGCGGGTCAGTAATAACTGTTCAGCGTGACTTTCGTACTTGGTATGTTGTGGATCCTCCTACAGCACAGACATGAACAATTCCGAGAAACTGGTTGTTTGTCTAAAGGCAAATCGCCGGTCCGTCCCCCAAGTGTCTGACGCAGACGTAAAATGCATCCACCATAATTTCATAACGAGTCCGCAGAAATCCGTTCGCCGTCCAGCTAGACAGCACAACATGCCCCCGATGTCCGTCTGACACGTGTTGCGTCGACGACGTTTACACATGAAACCATACAAAATTCAGCTACTGCAAGTTCTCCGTGAAGGTGACAAACAACACAGTCTGGAGTTCCGTAATTTCGTTCTTGGCAAGATGGAAGATGACAGTTTTGTGCCACGATTAATGTTTAGTGACGAGGAAGCATTCCATTTAAATGGGAAGGTGAATCGTCATAATGTGAGAATATGGGGTACGGAACAACCACATGAAGTTGTACAACATGAGAGCAGCTCTCAAAAATTTAATGTGTTTTGTGCAGTTTCAAGGGAAAAGGTGTATGTTCCATTTTTATTTGCCGACACAACTTTCTTTTCCCACAACTGGAGATTGATTCGAACGACTTCATTTTCCAACAGGATGGGGCACCGCCATGCTGGCACTTGGAAGTGCGGGAATTTTTAAATTAAAGGATTACTGAACGATGGATTGGTCGCACTGGACCAAATGATTCAGCCTTACATTACTGGCCTCCAAGTCCCCTGGACGTGAGTGTATGTGATTATTTCTTGTGGGGGTTTATAAAAGACTCTGTTTATGTACCTTGTTACCAAAAACAATGAATGAACTGATAACATCGCATAACAGCAGCTGTGGAAGCTGTAACTCAAGACATACCCGCTGCAGTCTAGGAACAATTTGAATACAGCGTTGACATAAGTCGTGCATCTCAAGGGGGGGGGGGGCATATTTAACACCTATGACAAGGTAAGAGAAAAACCTTTTGAGTTTCCCGTTCATCAAAAAAATTATTTTATATGTTTATTAGTTTCAGAAATATAGACGTGCCAAATCGTATGATTCTTTTTGATACACCTTGTACATAAAAAAATGACGGGTTAGAGTGAATACATACACACACACACACACACACACACACACACACACACACACAGGGTGGTCCATTGATCGTGACCGGGCCAAATATCTCACGAAATAAGCGTCAAACGAAAAAAACTACAAAGAATGAAACATGTCTAGCTTGAAGGGGGAAATCAGATGGCGCTAATGTTGGCCCGCTAGATGGCGCTGCCATAGGTCAAACGGATGTGAACTCCGTTTTTTTAAAATAGGAACCCCCATTTTTTATTACATGTTCGCGTAGTACGTAAAGAAATATGAATGTTTGAGTTGGACAACTTTTTTCGCTTTGTGACAGATGGCGCTGTAATAGTCACAAACATATGGCTCACAATTTTAGAACAGTTGGTAACAGGTAGTTTTTTTAAATTAAAATACAGAACTTAAGTACGTTTGAATATTTTATTTCGGTTGTTCCAATGTGATACACGTACCTTTGTGAACTTATTATTTCTGAGAGCGCATACTGTTACAGCGTGATTACCTGTAAATACCACATTAATGCAATAAATGCTCAAAATGATGTCCGTCAACCTCACTGCATTTGGCGAGTAGTTCGCCTTCCGTACTGTTCGCAGATGCATTGACAATGCGCTGACGCATGTTGTCGGTGGATCGCTATAGCAAATACCCTTCAACTTTCCCCACAGAAAGATATCCGGGGACGTCAAATCCGGTTAACTTGCGAGCCATGGTATGGTCCTTCGACGTCCAATCCACCTGTCATGAAATATGCTATTCGATACCGCTTAAACCGCACGCGAGCTATGTGCCGGACATCCATCATGTTGGATGTACATCACCTTTTTGTCATGCAGTGAAACATCTTGTAGTAACATCGGTAGAACTTTACGTAGGAAATCGGCATACGTTGCACCATTTAGATTGCCATCGATAAAATGGGGGCCAATTATCCCTCCTCCCATAATGCCGCACCATACATTAACCCGCCAAGGTCGCTGATGTTCCACTTGTCGCAGCCATCCTGGATTTTCCGTTGCCCAACGGTGCATATTATACCGGTTTACGTTACCGCTGATGGTGAATGACGCTTCGTTGCTAAATAGAACGCGTGCAAACAATCTGTCATCGTCCCATAATTTGTCTTGTGCCCAGTGGCAGAACTGTACACGGACGTTCAAAGTCGTCGCCTTGCAATTCCTGGTGCATAGAAATATGGTACGGGTGCAATCGATGTTGATGTAGCATTCTGACCACCGACGATTTTTAGATTCCCGATTCTCGCTCAATTTGTCTGCTACTGATGTGCGAATTAGCCGCGACAGCAGCTAAAACATCTACTTGGGCTTCATCATTTGTTGCAGGTCGTGGCTGACGTTTCACATGTGGCTGAACATTTCCTGTTTCCTTAAATAAAGTAACTATTCGACGAACGGTCCGGACACTTGGATGATGTCGTCCAAGATACCGAGCAGCATACATAGCACACGTAGCACACGTCCATGGGGCATTTTGATGACAATAGCCATACATCAACACGATATCGACCTTTTCCGCAATTGGTAAACGGTCCATTTTACACAGGTAGTGTATCACGAAGCAAATACCGTCCGCACTGGCGGGATGTTGCGTGGTACCACGTACTTACACATTTGTGACTATTATAGCGCCATCTATCACAAAGCGAAAAAAGTGGTCCAACTAAAACATTCCTATTTCTTTACGTACTGCACGAATATGTAATAAGAAATGAGGATTCCTATTTAAAAAACGCAGTTGATATCCGTTTGACCTATGGCAGCGTCATCTAGCGGGCCAGTCATAGCGCCATCTGGTTTCCCCCTTCAAGCTAGACGAGTTTCGTTCTTTGTAGTTTTTTCGTTTGATGCTTATTCGCGAGATATTTGGCCTGGTCACTATCAATGGACCACCTTGTATATGTATAAGTGTGTGTGTGTGTGTGTGTGTGTGTGTGTGTGTGTGTGTGTGTGTATGTGTGTGTGTTTGTATATACACGTTTATATGTATAAAACTTTTTCGAAGACTGCTGTAAATTTATTTTAATATTAATATTCAGGAAATGTCTAACAGCTATTACGTTGACATATAAATACTTTCGAGGCGTTACCGAGTTTGTAACGACAGTATCAGAAAACATGAAACGAGGATGAAGTGTAATTTCTAAATGGTGATTAATTATTAACGTAAGTTTATGACAGTTTTCGAAAAAATGACAGAAATGAATGATACGCTCCATAACTCGCTGCTAGCCTATAAACGCAAGTTGCCATCATCAAAGAATGTTGATATAGCGCATGCTTTGATCTCACGGATATAACCGCGATGTCTTCTTTCGACGCAGGACGTTGGGTTGGTGCAGAACTTCGTAGCGTTTCATCATAAGTTTAATAAACACAACAGATACAGATAACAGAGACTTTATTCATCAGTCATATATTCTCCGTCACTATTTACAACAATCTGCCAACGCTGGGATTAACTTTTGTATTCCGCGACTGTAGATTTGCGGCGAAGAACTCGTCGATACATGTTCGGAGCATATTTTCATCCGGGAAGGAAGTTCTTCGATGGCTGTTCGATTGACAGCAGTAAAGGTGAAAATCTGAGGGCTCAAGATGAGGTGAATAAGATGGGTGCGGTATGACTTCCCAGCCAAACTCTTGTCCAGTGTTTTTTTTTTTTTTTTAGTCCAGCAGAATGCGGGCGGGCGTTATCATGGAGTAGCCTCACTTCAAGCAGTCTTCCTGGTCGTTGTTCTTGGACTGCATCTGCAAGACGTCTCACTTGTTGACAATACATACCTTGAGGAAGCCATTCATTGTACACCACTCCGTCGCTGTTCCACCAGGTGCTAACATTATCTTTTGTGAATGTGCACAGGTCTTTCTACGGGAGTTTCTTTATTTGGACTGAAGCATATCTTTCTTTTCTTTGCATTAGCATAAATACACCACCTCTCGTCACCAGTAACGACTCGGTGTTGTTCACGAGCCAATTGATGAGGGCAAGCAGAAACGCACATATGGCCACCTGCTGATTTTTGTGATTTTGGCTTAAAGCGCATAGTACCCATTCGTCCGATTTTTGAACATTCCTCATTGCTTGCAAATGTCACACGATGGTGGAATGATCATAGTTCATCGCTTTACCAGTTCTCGAGTACACTGACATGGATCATTATAGAGTAATGCGTTTAAACGATCTTCATCAAACCCCGAAGATCTTCCTGAACATGGAGAGTCACTAATGTGAAAACTATCTTTCTTAAAACGAAAAAAAAGTCATTTTCTTGCCGTGCTCTGTCCAACAGCATTATCCCCACACACGGCGCAAATGTTTCCGGCTCTCTCTGGTGCTGTCACCCTCTGCTGAAATCAAACAGAATACATCGGAAATGCTCCGATTTCTCCATTTGGCACTCCATTTTATAGCGTGCACAGCTCCACTCACTATCTCCAAATGACAAACTGACAATATGTAAACTCAGATAGCAACAGTGAACTACAAATAAAGAATGACAATCGATAAATAAATCCATAGCAATCGGAACACTGACATGCAAAATGAAAACGCTACGAACTTACGCACCAGCCGAATATACTTTCTCATTGTGTAGGTGAAATAATGGATAACACAACCATTTCGTTTGTACTGCAAGAAATTTGTACGTTTTTCGCCATAAGCATTAACTACAGCATGAAACATATTCTGGACATCACTCCTCCTTTAATGGAACGCATTTGCATTACGTACTTTACATCAATTAATTTTCGTCTTACACCTTCTCACATAACATAGCTTTATTACAGACCATCTGATCCCGACAGTCGGTCATTTCGCCTCATCAGTGCTAGTTTACAGCAGCAAGGTCGAGTACTTCCCTTCTGTACTAATAGTAAGTCACGACGAGCCTTACACTTCGTCATGCTTCAGTGAGGGAGAATGAGTCTACAAGTATTCAGCAACTGCAGCGCCACAGTTCTCGGATTCGTCATCTTCGCGGAATTATAGCGGGAACGACGGGAGCCCGTTAACACTGATGCTACAGCGGCGCCTTGATATGTGAAGTATGCAACCCGCAACATTTGACACGTACTCGCTCTGTTTCTGATCTCTAACAGCCAACCTTACAAGGAACGGATTAAGAAAAATTTTTTGTCGATTTCCCGTGATAAAAAACGATAATCTTGTCACCTACACTTCTCACAAATACCACCCCAAACTTCCTCATTTCCCTCCGTTTCTGAGATATACAGGCCATTAAACTTTCAGCACGTGGATCGTGCTTTCGAAATCTTGAGCGTTGGAATGCCAAATTTCTGACATCATAGCATCGAAAAAGCATGTTGGGGAGGCTTTCCAAATGTGCAGAGGAATATCTAGCATGTCAGATATTCTGAATGCGTGTTTTAACATGACCAATGAGTTGCAAGACCGCCATCTCTCTTCAGTATGGTCACAAGATGACATATGGGCTTTCAGTTGAAGCCCATATGTATATAAATATATGCCATTCCTAAGCAACAGCAAATTGAGAATCTCACGATAACTCATTGTGAATTGTATGATATGTTGTGATAAAATGACAGGAGATATATCGATGAGTAAGCGATTATTGCAACTTGTGTGTTATGAAAGTATGCCAATTCAAGGCAATGACCCACTGAGGATCCATCAAAGATGCATTGTTCTCGGGTACAATTTATTATAATCAAATGTGAGTTAATAATGTATCTACAATGAAAGCTTGCAGGAGATGATAACATAGGAAGTGTGTCATCAATCATTTGTAGGTGGTATAGCATAATAAGTAGCAAAACCGTATTTTAAACTAATAGATGATGTGTTACTGGTTCATGTCTCACTGGATTCAAAAATTTCTTTTGCTGATTCGTTTTTTTTCTAATAGGTTCTGGTACTTGATTATTATTTTCATAGAAGTTATTCTACAATAATCGATGTAATGTAAGTACAGAAAAAGAAAACTGAGGATGTGTTAGATGACAGTCAGTTTGACTTTAGGAGAGGTAAAGGCAGCAGAGAGGCAGTTCTGACGAGGCAGTTGATTATGGAAACAAGACTACAGAAAAATCAAGACAGGCTCATAGAACTTGTCGGCCTGGAAAGGCATTTGAGACTGTCAAATGGTGCAACCGTTAGAAACTCTGAGGAAAATATGGGTAACCTATAGGGAGAGACAGAGAGAAGAGGAAACGATGAAAGTGGAAGACCAACACCAAAGTGCTCGGATTAAAAGGGATGTAAGACAGGGATGTAGCCTTTTGCCCCTGTGTTCAATCTGTACATCGAAGAAGCAATGACAGAAATAAAAGAAAGGCTCAAGGGTGGAATTAAAATTCAAGGTGAAAGAATATCAATGATAAGATTTGTTGATGACATTGCTATCCTCAGTGAAAGTAAAGAAGAAGTACAGGATTTTCCGAATGGATTGCTCTAATGAGTGTAGAATATGGACTGAGAATAAATCGAAGAAAGACGAAAGTAATGAGAAGTAGCAGAACTGAGAATAGCGAGAAACTTAACTTCAGTATTGGTGATAACGAAGTAGATGAAGGAATTCTGTTACATAGGCAGCAAAATAATCAGTGATGGAGAGAGCAAGGTGGGCATCAAAAGTAAACTAGCACTGCTAAAAAGGGAATTCCTGACGAAGAGTAGTATCAAACATAGGCATTAATTTGAGGAAGACATTTCTGAAAACGTACGCTTGCAGCACAGCATTGTATGGTAGTGAAATATGGACTGTGGGGTAACTTGAAAAGAAAATCGAAACATTTGAGATGTGGTGCTACAGAAGGATATTGAAAAGGCCGCATCACACCCGATGCTCCTTCTGAGGAATGAATTTGTTCTTTTGGGTTTATCTGTAAGACAGCTTAGAGAACTTGCAGTAAGACATTTTGCACTCTCTTGTTTCAAGTTTTGTGTTTCATACGATGTAATGATTCTGCTACTGAATAGAAACGATCAAGAAGAATATGCTTAGGGCTTTACTAAACAGTGAGAATGACGGAATAATTTTTATCTTGTGTGTAGGCCTATTGTAAATTTACATCGTACTATTTGTAACGGAACTTTTATAAGCCATTGTCCTTATTGACTGGGCATGATATTTTCTATTTTTGCCTTCAACAGTTTTTTTATACGTACTATAGACAGAACAGTATCACTAGTGTATGGACACGGGAGGAAATGTGCTTTTTAATAGAGCTCAGATAGGGATTTTACGCTCGTCCATTTCGTAAAAAGTGTTGTTTGCGAGCCAGATACAGTCGACAACTGCCGCTGGAGCGCGCTGCGATCGCGTAGGCTATACCTAGGGCTGCTTGCGAACACGGCTCGAACTGTTCGAACAGTTTACGTCACAGTTCGGGAAATCCCGGGCTCTGTTCGATCTTTTGGTCGGTCTGCCTTCTAGCGACTTATGTCGGTACTATCACGACGACCTGTCTTAATGTGTTTAATACACTGTGGATTTTAGTAATAGAAGTAACAGTGAAACAGAGACTGAATACACTGTGGATTTTAGTAATAGAAGTAACAGTGAAACAGAGACCGCAATATCTTTTAGGGTGCAGGTCTTACGTATCAACGGCAAGTAGTAAACAAATAAATAAATACATGAATAAAATATTGCAATTATGATCTCCCTCGTCCCGCAATCTACTGACGTCTGTTGGAGCTATCTATGTGACGAGTTTTGCTGCTGTAATTCATTCTCTCGATAAAAATTATAGTCACTTTCTTACGATATATTTCGTTTGTTTGGCATTTAATATTTGATTAATTGTCTTGATTGTTTCATCTGGTGTCGTCTTGGTTTCAAAGCGACTACAATCTGCTAGTGTTTTCATCTGTTATTCTACTATGCGAAGAGGGATTGAACTGCTGATTTGCAACCTACTTTGTAAATCATTACTGTCTCTCATAAACAGAGAAAATATTATACTGGTTCCATACGCATTATATTTTTTGGAGGGCAACATTTTTCGTCTTTATTACTTTTACTTATAAATCAGCATGAAGTTTTATATACCCGTAGATACTGATACTGTATGAGAACTCTTATTGTAAATCTGATGAAGCGCAGTGAGAGTTTACGCAGAGGTAGGATTAAATGCTGTTTCTTCCAGCAGTGTTTTACGAAACTGTCAAATTTTACGCGGAGCCACAGCTTATTGTTGTGGCTAGTTCGTGGTTTGTTGTGTCCCACTTGTACTGGCTCTGTGCGAGTGAAATTTCACGTGATTGTTCGAACAATCTCGATACTGTATCGAACGCTGCACCGTATCGGTAAATCCAGCGCGTTCGATCGCGAGCATCGTTTGGCCAGCCCTAGCTGTACCACGTTGCACACGTATCGTATGCACAAGTCGCATCGTTTCTGAGCGTTCGGCAGCACGTTATACTCGGCACGCGCGACGTTGACTTCCGAAAACACGGGGCGTGTGCAGATGGTTTTACAAAATGGGAAGGAAACTAAGAGCACGGAGACCCCTAGCGGCCACGAGTTGTGCACGCGGCAGACACAGGTGGGTGGGGTGTCGGCTGGTAATCAGGGGTACCTGAGCCAGACGGCGATAACGGGAGCGCGTTGATCCCGGCCAGCTGTCCGCCCACGGCGGACGCCGTGCGAGAGTAATCGATTGTCGGTCGGTAGGCGCGAGGTGGCGCGCCGGCGAGATGGCGCAGCGGCGACGCGGCGGCGTGTGCCGTGGCGAGGCGGCGGCGGACGGCGCGCAGTCGACCGCCCAGTCGACGGGTCGACCGCTGTTTGTAAACATACGGGGCGCGCGCCCTCGCCTCGCCTCGCCTCACCTCACCTCGCCTAGCACCGCGCGCTGCGCTGCCGCAGACGCAGCCACACAACAGCTGGCTGGCCCCCTCCACGTGACGCCGAGCCGCGCCGCTCCGGTCCATTCCACCTGCGCCTACTCGCCCAAGGTCAGTCGACAACGCCACCAAGAGGCGGCCGCGGGCTGCAGCTTCCTTAGCTCTCGTAGATGGTCTGTGCGCTCGTTGATTAGGTATTTCGTCCCGCCTAAAGAGCAAAACAGGCGTAGTGATACGAGGCACTCGCAAATGGCGAAGTTACACAACAGAAATAGACGAAACATAAAAAATCTGAATCGCTTGTTGCAGTCGGATGGCACTATTGTCACCCAGAAGACGTCTTTGTTGCGTCACTTTCTGATTTACTGCACTTGCTGCTGTACTATCATATTTTCCTTTCTAAGGAATACCGATAATATTTTTGCGTAGCAGTAAAAGAAAGGCATGTGGATAGAGATAATGGAGTGAAAAATAACTATTTCTTATTCGTGACTGAATTCGTTGGATTGTTGCGCCGTGTGCTAATCAATCGAAGCTCCTATTGCCCGTATTTAATACATTTACTAAACTTTTCAGCCACATAGCTTCGACAGTGTTCAAAGAGCCGAAAGAAGTATACGTAGATATTAGTATGATTTATAAACTGAATATGAAGCAAGCGAAACACCTGATTTCACTGCGTTTATAGAAAAATGCTGAAAAATCTTTCTTCAGTTTTTCGGTGCCAGTTTCATCACAGCAATGTACAGTTACACAGCTGTAGGCGGCGTCGATGTGAAGAGTTTTGGACAACGTAGAGAAATTTAAGCGGATTTATTGCTGCGAAAAATATCTCAAATAAAATAGAAACATCTTTTTGCGTTATTCTATTCCCCGTAACTTTACACGCAATATTACGCAATATTTGTTTTAATCTGACTGTTTTGCAGTGGGTTTCGAACTAATATTCATCTTTAGTAGATCATTTAGAATATGCTAACGAAATTTTAATTCATTGCAATTTAATATGTGATGATTCAACACCTGTGATTGTCCCCTCGTCACTGATAGGCTTATGGTATCGAATCAGATGCTCATGGATAAAGAAATGATGTTTGTTACCTATTGAAATTTCTGATACTTATTCGTTACTGTCAGTTGCATCACAGAACGAAAGTTGGCATTCGGTAAGTTTATACTCGTACTCAGCTAGATTTGTGCAGTCACTGGGAGCAAGAATCTTTCGTCGCTAGTTCTGTTACTTTGGTCATCTTTGAGAAACACGACACTAATACCTCAAGATGACGTGTTTCATAGAGTGGAATAATTTTTATTCTTTTCGAGCACATTGTACGAGAACATTACGAGATAAGAACGTATCAACTATGCGTTAAGCCTATGTCTTTCTCACTTCTTGCGGTGTATTGTGAGGCATATATGGAAAAATATTCGGTTCTTTCGCTGTTCACGTCTTTCTGAAGGTGATCTACGTGTTCCAGATGTCACGTGGCTGTGGCACCTTTACATTTATTCTTTTGGTAGTAATGGATTACTCCCTCGTTGGAAGAATAAATGCGGCAAAAGCTATAGTGAATTTTTCGTTCTCTCTCTTATCTTATTGTATAACTGATACCCTAACGTATAGTTTCCGCCCGTGTAGAATCGCTATTCCCAATGTAAACTAGCAGCTGTTCTCAGAAGGCCACCTTGTGTCTTCTCCGTGATGTCTGCCGAGTAAATAGTGCAGTATACATCTATCTGTATTCTAATGTACATTTAGCGATTTCTCGTGACACATAGCTATTAAATACTGAAGCGATGTGTAGCCAGAAGGATAATAATGGAGTAAGGAAGTCCTTTGCTTAATTCTGTGAATAGCTTTTGAACAGGTTTCTACCTCCAGCAAATACAGTTTTCATCTGTGTCACCCATACATGTTTCGGTGAAATTTCAGCATCGTCGGTGGGTTCATTTTTTTGTTCGACAGCGCATACTGATGTTCATGTAGTTGTCGGTCGCCTGGAGTATACCTGCTATTTTGGTAAAGTTTGCTATCTGCAAATTTTGTGGTACCCCCATTACCATTATTCCATTATTTTAAGAAAATAATGAAACCCCACTTACGATGGTGACACTCCGCTGAAACATGTATAGCCGAAAAAGGAGGGAACTGTATTTGATCAAAGCAGAATGCCTTTGGAAACCTATTTTCGTGAAAGCAAACACTGTTGAACAGTGAGTTATGACCTCAAGAGGAACAGCACAGTCTGTCAACCAAAACGAACAGTAGCACATCCTGCGAATATGCTACCATTTTAGAACATATGGTACATTCAAGCTAAACACTCGATAACAGCTGAATAAGCCGAAAATATTTATGTGACAAAGGAGAAATAAATATAGACTAAGTGGAAAAATGCCGTCTTCGTACTATATATTCTTGGCTGTGGTGCCCACTCGTGCTGTTAGCGATAGCACTCGCGTCGGTCCTCTACTGCCATAGCCCATTAACACCAAATTTCGCCGCACTTACCTAACGGATACGTTCTTCGTACGTCCCTCATTGATTTCTACAGTTATTTCACACAGTGTTGCTTGTGTGTTAGCGATGACAACTCTACGCAAACGCCGCTGCTCTCGGTCGCTAAGAAAAGGCCGTCGGCCATTGGAGTGAGGTAATGCCTGAAATTTCGTATTCTCGGCACACTCTTAACACTGTGGATCTCGGAAAATCGAATTTGCCAGCTACTATTTCTCCTTGAAGGCCTGTTAATTCCCTCGTGCTGCCATAAATACGTCGGAAACCTCTTCACACGGATCACCTGAGTACAAATGACAGCTCCGCCAATGTACTGCCCTTTTATAGCTTGGGCACGCGGTGCTACGTCCATATGTATATGTGCATATTACTATCCCATGACTTCTGTCACCTCAGCGTATTTTAGTTTCCCTATGAATGACTAAATCTTAATAAGATTGTACCACAAAATAAAAACGAAAGAATGCAGTTCATAAAAATATTTAAAGGCTTGATAGTTCACGGATTTGCTGAATGTCATAGGCCCATATCCGAAAGTTTTTCGGAACACTTCGAAAGTGACGTAGTAGTAAGCCATTTCCCAGTGCCACCATAGGACAGTTTATTAAAACAGAAACTCAGCAAAACGATAAAGTTCAGTACAAAAACTAAAAATCTGAGACAGATATCTGTTTGTTTTTTTTCCTAGAAAAGAAGTAGCGAAATCCGGGCTTGTTATATTTGTTGCAAACAAGCGAAATACCCTTGAGTTTATATCTCCGAAGTCTTAAACCAAATTCATCCCAGATATCGGAAACAAATTGTTAAGCTGCTGACAAGACGTGTGCACAAAATCTACGGTACTGTTTGAACGAAATATGCCTGTACTGGCGATGTAATTACACTCAAAATTTGCGGAGCGCTTGCGCGCATTAGTTACGTCGGAGACTCGTGACCTTTGCATACTGTTGTGTTCTGCAGATCTGAACGCCCAATGCATATGTATTCCTGCTCTATGGTTACGGTGACAGCTGTTTCCAGGAGCAACATACGACGTCGTTTCTGACACACCCCGTCGCGTAATTAGTGAACTGCCGTGACGCCGTGTGCGGCGGCTGTTGCGTAGCACGTGTCTCCCACGCGGCGCGGCGTGACGCTGTTGCTTCAGAGCGCAGTAGAGTGGCCCACGTGGCCGTCGGCAGGTGGGCGGCGGGGGCGGCGGCGGCGGCGGCTGTGACGTGTGCGACAGCCCGGCGCCTCGCAAAGGCCACCGTGCCCCGCACCGCGCGCCGGAGGCGGCAGCGACGGCGCCGCTCGATAACTCGCCCGCCCCCCAGTGAGAAACACGTCAGACTAAATACTGTTTTTTCCGTGATGGGGCTGCGGTTCATTAATTAACGAAGTATAGCTACCAGCGGAAAAATTCTCCTACCGGAGCACAAAAAAGGCGGATATGCTCCTCTCTATTAAGAGTCCGTGACTGGAAAGTGTGGTACCACCTGCCTCATTCTACCTTCCTCAGCACCTTTAAAAATTTTCGCAAAAATGTTGGTATGCGAACATAGTCGTGTTATTTTTGACATGCAAGTCACCTTTCACTCCCACAAGCTGCCCCAGCTGTAACTCGCTCACACCCACTAGTCCATCGCTGTAAGTCTGTTATGCTCATCCACTTCCAATTGCCCACTCTCACCCACTCATTGTCATTATGTCTTTGTGGCTCTGCAACAGATACTGTCTCCTGTCTCAAAGCCAAAGTCGCCTTCTCTCTGTGCTAGTACTACTGTCTCTTCTCACTGTCACTCTCTTCCTCATCAGTGCCATTGTCATATACTCTGTCTCTAATTACCACTGGCTTTCATCCACTTCCACTTTCACCTTCTTTTTATTCCTCTCCCACTGGCACCGAGCCTTCATTCTTTTCCTAACACTGTTCCCTCACTGTCAATATATTCCACTACCACTGTGACCCTCCATTTATCTCAGTGACATTGTCTCCTTCGCTCTTTCTAACCATAACTGCTGTCTACTATCTTCCAGTATTTATTACTTTTCCGTCTCTTTACCGATACCACTTTCTCCTTTTCTCCAAAAAGCGCGAGTACATTCGAATGCCAACATTTTTGGGAAAACTTTTAAAGGTACTGAGGAAGGTAGAATCAGATGGCTTGTACCTCACTTTTCAGTCATAATCTCTTAAGCAGAAGCCTTTTTTGTGCTCCGTTGGGTTTTTTTTGTTTTGTTTCCCTTCTTTTCCCTGCCTTAGCTCGGCATTTTACTCGTATGAAAGTAACTCGATGGGTCAGTAAAATTTTGATAGTTTATTTATGTGAAATTGAAATAACGCAGAACTAATTTGACACCTCAGATCGGATTTTACGTGCACGAAAATTTTGCATGTGCATGAGTACTACAATGTGGAGTTCCCAGAAAACTTGTGACGATAACGGAGACACTTTACATCAATTCACCTTGCTACGTCAGTTCATAAACTGTGTTTTCATCTCACACTGCGTTTTATGTGCGCATTTTACGTGCACAAGTAATGTAAATTTGAACCTCTTTCTCTCTGAAACGGATAAAGACGTCCAGAAAATTTTCAAAGTTATTCGAGACCGGAATGCTAGGAATGTATCGTAAAAAATTACAGCCATTTGCTGTACATAGCCATCTTGGAATCCGTGACTAGTGTTTGGTCCGCTGCTGACGGCGAAAAAAATGGTGAAAAAGCACTTTGTTTGGGGATTTCTCAGGAACCACACATGAATTTACGCAAATGTATCGTCATTCATTCAGTTTACCCGTCAGTTTCATTCAATCACTGGTATATCCGTCATCAGTCAATCTATTCAATTTTCACGTGCGTATTTTACGTGTATGAGAAGATTAACTTTGAACCTCTATGTCCGGAAAGGAAAATCCCTTGCGGGTCTGGGCTATACAATAGGCCCGAGGTATTCCTGCCCGTCGTAAGAGGCGACTAAAAGGAGGGTCACACCTTTCGGCCTTCATGTGATGGTTCCCTGTATGGTTTGACCTCCATTTTACAAAATTTTCCCGAAGAGCGAGCCAATTGGGGAAGGGCGTGTTACATGGTACATTGTATCCATTTTGGATTGAGATCCTTAACCCACTTTCTCGTCGTGGCATTGCAGTCCCGCTCATCCTCCATCTCTTGAGCGAGAACACCTTCCTGGGTGCGTTTTCCTCCATCCACTATGCAGTGTCGTTTTCTGCGCCAACGATGACCATGGAATTCTTTGCACCTCATATCCAGCATGGTAGCCAATCCATTGTGGTGGAGCCGCCATGTACCCTGTTGGCTGTAGCCCCCTGACTACACGGGCATCTCTCTGCTGATGCCTGCGCCGTTAACTCCCCATGTGTGCCAAGGAGTAGATGGCCATCATCCTGGGGCATCTGGACTCCCAGCAATGGCCATCCTGCCAGGTGGCCTTTGCTGCAGCTGTATGGCGGCCATAGAGAGGGTCCCTGGACGCAGTGGGTGGCATCAGGGCACATGACGCGCAATGAAGCGTACCATGTCATTACATGCTGGTGATCAAATGCTAGCAGTCTCAAGTGTTCCAAGTCTCTGTACAATGCTAGGAAGTATGATCCTAAATTCTTACACTCCATGGCCACACCATAGGAGGAATGCCAGGCTAAGGATGGCAGCGAGCCGTATTCGCCCTGGTACCTCCTATGTAAGAGAGCTGATGGGGACTCCTTTGTCTCGATGAAGCCTCAGTTTTTTCTAGAGCATTTAGAGGACAAGTTTGGGGAGAGTGAGGGCTTGTCCAAAATGCGGTCAGGCACAGTGTTGATAAAAACGGCATCCTCTGCCTAGTCACGGGCATTACTCACTTGTGTCAAGCTGGGGGATGTTTGCCAGCAGCTGTGGCCGAACGGTTCTAGGCGCTTCAGTCTGGAACCGCGCGACCGCTACGGTCGCAGGTTCGAATCGTGCCTTGGGCATGGATGTGTGTGATGTCCTTAGGTTAGTTATGTTTAAGTAGTTCTAGGGGACTGATGACCTCAGATGTTAAGTCCCATAGTATTCACAGCTATTTGAATTATTTTGGGGGATGTTTCCGTTACCATGAGGCCCTCATAACAGCTTAAATATGGTACATGGTATTATATTCCACAGGGACATTCTTTTGCAGTCTGAAGACGAGCTGCGCACCAACTTACAGCGATGAGGAGTTCATTTCATTTGGCGCGTCCATCAGGGTCCGAGGGATAATCAGGTTGCCACTGGTGCCTTCAACTTGGCCTTCGAGGGTGATACATTACCTGAGAAGGTCAAGGTGATGGTCTACCAGTGTGATGTAAAGCCCTATATCCCTCCCCCAATGCAGTGCTTTAAATGCTGGAAGTTTGGCCATATGTCTTCTCACTGTACTCCCAGCGTCACATGTCGAGATTGCGGATGCACGTCACATCCCAATACTCCATGTGCCCCGTCTCACATCTGTGTTAACTGTGGAGAGAATCATTCCGCTTGCTCACCAGACTGCAGGATTTTACAGCGAGAAAGGAAAATCATGGAATACAAGACCCTGGACCAACTGACCTACACTGAGGCCAATAGGAAATTTGAGCACCTACATCCTGTGGCAGTGACCTCCTCTTATGCCGCCGCTACGAGAACAGTTGTAGCCCCATCAGTTCTGCGAGTTCCAGTCGGCCCTCAGAGCCCAAAGCCTTCACCTGCCCCCTTGATGGTGGGATGCACTTCCTCCCTGTTGCTCCAGCACCACCTACCTCAGGAGCACTGTCCCCCCAACCATCAGGGACGCCAGTACCCACTTCTCAGTCAGAGAAACGTAAGTCTTCTGTGACTCCTCTCGCTAGGAAGGGGTCCCTTGGGTCACTCCCTTCCCAGGTTTCTGCTAGTGGGAAAGATGACACCCACCCGTGGCTGAAGTGCCCAAAAGCAGCTGGTTGTAGGGCTTCACAATCATCCTCAGTCCCAGAGACTGAATCAGTGAAGCCCTCCCAGCCAGAGAAACCCAAGGATCAGCAAGAGAAATCCAGAAAGAAGACCCTCAAGACCAAGGGAACTGCGGTGGCACCCGCACCACTGCTGCCTACATGCTCGGCATCTGAGGACGAGGTGAAGATTCTGGCGTCCCCTGAGGACCTTGATCTCGCCAGATCCTCAGACACAATGGATATAGCCTGTTCAGGAAATAAGTTGGTGGTAGCAGGTGACCTCGAAGTATAGACTGCCTCATTGAGTGTTCATTTCTTCCCAGTCTCACGATTACGTCATACTTTAGAGGAATTGCGGCGGTTTTTTCCACCACCTGGCTGAGTTAAGACAACTGTTAAGCTTTACATCTGCTTTCTGCATTGCCGTCCAGGAAACCTGGTTCCCAGCAGTGCGGACCCCTGCACTTCACGTCTGCAGGGGATATTACAAGAACTATAGCGAATATAATAGAGTGTCAGGTGGAATTTGCGTTTATGTCCTTAACTCGGTATGTAGTGAACCTGTGCCCCTTCAAACTCCTCTTGAAGCTGTCACGATACGGACAATGCAGGAAATAACTGTCTGCAATGTATGTCTCCCTCAACATGGTGCGGTACCCATGAACGTATTGGCTGCACTGACTGATCAACTCCCTAAACTTTTCCTACTTTTTGAGATTATAACGCCCATAACCCCTTGTGGGGTAGCACCATGCTTACTGGCTGTTGCAGAAATGTCGAAAATTTACTGTCCCAACTTGACCTCTGCCTCTTAAATACTGGGGCTGCCAAACATTTCAGTGTGGCTCATGGCAGTTACTCGGTCATTGATTTGTCAATTTGCAGCCCAGGCCTTCTCCCATCTATCCATTGGAGAGCATATGACGACTTGTGTGGTAGTGACAACTTCCCCATCTTCCTGTCACTTCCCCGGCGCCATGCCCATGGACACCTACCAAGATGGGCTTTAAACAAAGCAGACTGGGTAGCCTTCACTTCTGCTGTCACCGTTGAAGCTCCCCCACGAGGTGTCATCGATGTTGCAAAAATGGAAATGTCGTGTGGCTAGGGCCTCCCGTCGGGTAGACTGTTCGCCTGGTGCAGGTCTTTCGATTTGACGCCACTTCGGCGACCTGCGCGTCGATGGGGATGAAATGATGATGATTAGGACAACACAACACCCAGTCCCTGAGCGGAGAAAATTTCCGACCCAGCCGGGAATCGAACCCGGGCCCTTAGGATTGACAGTCTGTCACGCTGACCACTCAGCTACCGGGGCATCGATGTTGTGATTGAGCAGGTTACTACAACTATAATTTCTGTGGCGGAAAACGCGATCCCTCGTTCTCCAAGGTGCCCCCAGCGAAAGACAGTCCCTTGGTGGTCGTCGGAAGTCGCTGAGGCAATTAAAGAGCGTCGGCGAGCTCTACAGCGACGTAAGCAACACCCTTCTCTAAAGCACCTAATAGCCTTTAAGTGGCTCCGTGCCCACGTTCGCCTGCTTATAAAACGACAGAGACAGGAGTGTTTTGAGAGGTACGTGTCGACCATTGGGTGCCATACTTCACCTTCCCGAGCCTGGATGAACAGCAAACGTCTTTTTGGGTAACAGACCGCAACAGGTGTCCCTGGCGGTAACATGAGTGGCAAGTTCTCTAACGACGCAAACACGATTGCCGAGCATTTTTCAGAGCTCTGTGCTCGAGTCTCTGCGTCGGAGAACTACCCCAAGCCTTTCGCACACTCAAACGATGGATGGAAAGGAAAGTCCTCTCGTTCACTAAACGCCACAGTGACCTCTTTCCATCGCAATGGCGGGTGAGCACCATCATTCCGGTGCTAAAACCCGGTAAAAGCCCGCTTTATGTGGATAGCTATCGGCCCATCAGCCTCATACACGTTCTCTGTAAGCTGCTGGAACGTATGGTGTGTCGGCGGTCGGGTTGGGTCCTGTAGTCGCGTGACCTACTGGCTCCATGTCAGGGCGGCTACCACGAGGGTTGCTCTACCACTGATAATCTTGTGTCCCTCGAGTCTGCCATGTGAACAGCCTTTTCCAGACGCCAACACCTGGTTGCCATCTTTTTTGACTTACAAGGCCTGGCGACATCACATCCACATTGTTTGGGTGGGGTATCTGGGGCCTGCTCCCGATTTTTAACCAAAACTTTCTGTTGCTCAGTACTTTCCGTGGCCAGGTTGGTGCCTCTCATAGTTACCCGGTATTCAGGAGAATGGCGTTCCGCAGGACTCGATATTGAGTGTATCTCTATTTTTAGTAGCGATTAACGGCCTAGCAGCAGCTGTAGGGCCATTGGTCTCCTCTTCTCTGTATCCGGATGACTTCTGGATTATGTATTGCTCCTCCATTATTGGAGATTCTGAGCGGCGCCTACAGGGAGCCATTCACAAGGTGCAGTCATGGGCTCTAGCCCACGGCTTCCAGTTTTCAGCTATGAAGTCGTGCATCATGCACTTCTGTCGGCGTCGTACCATTCATCTGGATCCAGAACTTTATCTTACTGACGATCCACTCACTGTAGTGGAGACGTATCGATTCTTAGGACTGGTTTTCGACGCACGATTGACTTGGCCACAATACCTTCGTCAGCATAAGCGGGAGTGCTGGCAGAACCTCATGCTCCCCACTGCCTGAGGAACGCCAACTGCGGTGCAGATCACTCTACGCTGCTGCACCTATACAGAGCCCTTGTTCAATCCCACTTTGACTATGGGAGTCTGGTTTACGGTTCGGCGGCGCCCTCAGCTTTGCGTTTACTCGACTCAGTGCACCACTGTGGCGTTCGTCTAGTGACGGGAGCTTTTAGAACGAGTCCAGTGACCAGTGGTCTGGTGGAGGCCGCAGTCCCTCCATTGCAGATCCGACGTGCGCAACTGCTGGCCAGTTATGTTGCACACATTCTTAGTCTCAGAATTACCATCTCTTTTCCCACCCGCGGCAGTTCGTCTCTCGCATTGGCGGGCCAGGTCAGGACTCACGACTGTGGTTCGCGTGCAATCCCTTCTCTCCGAACTGGAGTCCTTCCCTTTACCACCTCTACCTGAGGTCCATTCACACACCGTCACGGTGTACACCTCGGCCGAAGCTTCGTCTGGGCCTTTTGCATGGCCCTAAGGACTCCGTTAACCCCACCATTCTCCGCTGTCACTTCCTCTCGAGTCTTGACGTGTTCTGTGGCTCTCAAGTAGTTTACACCGACGGCTCAACAGCTGATGGTAATGTTGGCTTCGCCTTTGTCCACAGAGGCCATATTGAACAGCATTCCTTGCCCACTGGGTGCAGAGTATTAACTGCAGAGCTTGTGGCCATATCTATTGCACTTCAGTACATCCATTCCTGTTCTGGTAAGTCGTTTCTTCTCTGTTCTGACTCCCTAAGCAGCTTACAAGCTGTCGACCAGTGCTACCCTTGCGATCCTTTGGTAGAGAACATTCAGGATTCCATCTCTGCCTTGGAACGATCCAGTCGTTCAGTGGTGTTTGTGTTAACTCCAGGACACGTCGGAATCCCAGGCAATGAACTTGCTGACAGGCTGGCCAAACAGGCTACGTGGAAACCGCTCCTGGAGATGGGAACCTCTGAAACTAACCTGCGTTCTTTCTTACGCCGCAAGGTTTTTCAGCTTTGGGAGACGTAGTGGCATAACAGTATTGATCCGTGGCTGGCTCGTGTTATGTGCATTAAACCTTGGTTGCTATTCTGTGATTAGTCTCCCGCAGTTATCGCGACTATGCTGTTATCCTCCCTCTCCGCAAGTCGCAGCAGCAGCGTGTATCGATATTCGCACCCTTTTACTATCTTTGATCTCGCGCTTATACTTTCCGTCTGTGCTGTGTGGGGGTAGTTGGTCGGTTGGCGTGGAGCAGCGAGGAAGTCTCCGTGGCGCATGTCTGGCTGGGGCCGCTGGCGGCGCCCATGTGCGGTCAGAGTGTGAGGGGCTGTTCCCATTGCTACGAGGTCCGTGGCTCACCGATTCCGGACATGAAAGTTGAGTCTTTACTTAGTCTACCAGCCAGCCCCAGCTATTCACATTGTATCGTTTGAATTTCGTAGTGGGCTGTTGAGACATTCCAGCGAGCAACAGCGTGTGTTTTCAAGTTGGCGAAATTGTAGACGCCGACCTGTGGAATTTAACTTGACTTAATTATTTTTGAATTGAAGTGCACCAGCAGAATCTTCTGCCTTGTGGCCATTAACGTTCCAGTTACCTGCCCTGGCCGTTGATGTAAATTCAGGCAGTGTATTTTCCTCGTCGTGTTGTGGCTGTCCAGCACGGTGTGTAGTTTGACAGCTGAATGTGTAATTCGATGTGGGCGCTGATACCTTTTGCGTTGTTCCATTGAACTCCCTGTTGTGTGCTGGTCGGGTGGAGTGGAAGTTATCCTGTCGCTTGGTCTGTTGACTGTCTGTCAGCTGGGTTGCCTAAGCGAGCGTTAGTGTTTGGATTCCAGGCCGACCCATGGAAACTTCTGAGCGCCGTTTGATGTGCTGCCTTTTCTTATTTGTCCTTGTTGTTTATGTATGGCTTCTAGCCAATTTTAAATTACACTTGTTTTGCCCTTAAGGCTTGAGATTAAATGGCGCATTTAGCCGCGAATTAAATTCTAAAATTAATGTTTGGCTTACTCTGTTTTTAATGTTTTCTTTACTCTTGTAATGTTTGTCAAATGAATAAAGTAGTGTGACTCAAATGGTTCAAATAGCTCTGAGCACTATGGGACTTAACATCTGAGGTCATCAGTCCCCTAGAACTTAGAACTACTTAAACCTAACTAACTTAAGGACATCACACACATCCATGACCGAGGCAGAATTCGAACCTGCAACCATAGCAGTAGTGCGGTTCCAGACTGTAGCGCCTAGAACCGCTCGGCCACACCGGCTGGCGCATAAAGTAGTATGTTTGAGTGCAACTGACACCCACTCATTCTAGCCCCTTTCCACAAATTAAACTATCTGTCCTGTCCTGCGATTATAGCAGGGGATTTCAAGTATGCACAACAAACTGCATGTCATTAACAGACTGCGAATGTGTGGAAGTCTTTCTCGGCTTCTCACAGGGAATCAGTTGTCCTTTGTTGGCTCCTTATTGATCATACGTGGCTCACACATGGTTACCTCTTCCGTCGCGAGGACCCACCTCAGTGTCGCTGTGGCTCCCAAATCACAGTCATCCACCTCTTACTGGACTGCTCACTTTGAGCCGCTCTGCGACGGACTTTTAACTTTCCCAGCACACTATCTTCGGTGTTGGGTGACAATGCCTCAACAGCAGCTTTAGTTTTACGTTTTACTCGTGAGGGTGAGTTTTATCATTTGATCTGAGTTTTAGCGCATGTCCTTTATCCGTCTGTCCTCCAACCGAGGAATTTTAGGGTGGAGGTTTCAACGTGTTGCAGAGTGGCTGGCTTCTTTCTTATTCTCATGGTCAGTCATGGTAATCTGCTTTCTTGTTTTTTAATCTCTTCTCCGTGTTTCTTGCGTGTCTCTGTGGTTTTCTTGTCTTGTTTTGTCCATTGTAGTGTTTGTTGTCCTATCGTTCTTCCTTTCTCCTGTTATTGTGCCGTACGTCTTCTTTGTTTTCTTCTTTCCCTTGGGTAATTGTTCTACTGGGAACAAGGGACCGATGACCTCGCAGTTTGGTCTCTTCCCCCCTCCCCTTTTTAAACTAACCAACCAATCATATCAAGAAAATTTTCAACGTTATTCGATATCGTAAATATTGCAGTCATTTGCTGTGTATAGCCATCTTGGAATCTTCGGCTGGATTTTGGTTCGCAGGTGACAGCGAAAATATAGTAAAAAAAAAAAACATTTCTTGCGGTTCCGACAAACAGCCCATGAGCTAATGATGCTTCTACATTTCCCATCAAGCCCACGTTAAACCACATCAGATGCAAACAGATCCTACCGATTTGCTCCATTTGCTTATGGAGAAGTAACTGTGTAATATTCATATTGTGTCCCCGTACTGTAGAATAGTGACACTAAGACGATCCTTCTGCAGGTTACACAAATGGTCCCTAGCCCAAGGGCTATCCAAAACACTTGACCCTATCTTTTTATTACCAATGGAACCCGTGATATGAGCACTAGAAAATCTCCTTTTTATGCAAGGCGTTTTGGAACATGTTGATAAGCATGCTGCCGCATGAATACTAATGATGGACTGACAGCAAAAGTCAGTCAAATAAAGTTCTCCATAGTATCTGCGAGGAGGAACTTGGGCAAGACGTTGGCAAGAAGATTGGGTACGAGGATAGGTCGGTGTGAAGCCATCAAAAAATAACTTCCATGGTATTTGGGGGAGCTGTAGAGGATAAAGACTGTCGTGCAAGAGTACACTACACCCAACAAATAATTGAGAACTTTGGATGGAGGTGCAACTCTGAGATGAAGAGATCGAAGCAGAGAGGAATTAGGGTGGTATGTATAAAAACAGAAGTCTGATGACTCCCTCCCCTTGCCCCTCCATAAAAAAAGGAAAATGACCTACAGAACGCAAACAGCAGTTACAACGGTACGAAGACGTGAAAGGAAAACAGTAGCTGAGAATTGATTGAGACAAGGGTGCAGCATACCCTCAAGGTCTCGTCTTGAAGTTGAAGATACTTTGGTGACTGTGTTTGTTTACAAATAAAGTTGATTTTGGATAGGTTCCGCCACCAACAAACTCACCATTTTTCTTCTTTCCCACAACAAATGTTTCGCTGAAGTTGTGCCATCATCAGTTTTTACTTTATTTTTGTTAAATAACAGGAAAATTGCCTTTTGATGTCTGTATACAGTATATAGAAATTCAGTTACTAAATTATTCACAAATTTGAACGTAGACAAAAAATACAGCTGTAAAACAAAATACAGAAAGCCACAGTAACCACGACATATGTTAACAAGGCATAAATAAAAAATATCTATGTTCAAATTTGTGAGAGAACGTAACTTAAAAACTGTAATTCTGTATGTTCAGATCGTAGAAAGCAATTTTATTCCGTTGTTTAATGGAAAGAAAATAAAGTGATGAAGATGCTGCAACTTTAGCGAAACATGTGTAGGTAGTAAAATAGAAAAAATATGTTTGTTCAAGGTTGAAACCATACAAAAACAAATTACCCTCGAATTTATTCAGTCATATCGTTGATTAAGCTGTGAAGGAAACAGAGAATAGATCAGGAAAGTTCATAGAGAAGAAAATAAAATTTTGAGGCGTGCTGTCGACATAGTCATTCCGTCAGACATCTTACATATAGAATCTTACAAGGAGAGGCTGCGACGTTCGGATGGATTTATTTCAGACTTTGTAAAATTTTAGTAGTCCATTAGGACAACATAATGTGCAAGTAGTAAGGTGTGTTACCTAAGCATTTTCGAGTAAATTGCAAGAGAAATTGTACATATTGCGATCCTGATCACGAGCTAGTGGTGGTCATGTGATAAGTGTTCAAGCTCCGTAATCGGTGGATCGCTGTGTGAGGTGGGGTGGTTGTGATTGTAGCCCTGAGACGCAAAATTAAAATACCCATGATCAAAAAATGGAGTGAATCTCGATGCAAGCATGCGAATTTAATTTTTAAAGGTAATGAAACATGTCACACAACGGTAACGTCTTATTAAATCTGACTTTAACAGGGGTAGGCTCATCTTTAAAAGTTAATAGCCATGCTTCAAATACACAGCTCAGATACGACACGACAACACATATTAGTTAAGGGAGCCATCTAATTATTGATGAAAATGCATGTTTATGAAAGATGTATTCAAGTGGAAAAACCTTCAGCTAGATTATAATGAACGCAAAATTAAAGAAACATATGTTCAACTCCGTTCTTGGTACTAATTCTGGGATTGCATAATGAATATTAGAAATGGTCAAGCGAAAAGCATGTCTGAAAGTGCTAATGGATAGTGAACTTTGAAGAGCAAACACCGTTCAAAATTGCAAAATGCGTTCTGAAAATCAAACAACTAAATGCGGTCGTCAGTTACCGAAACGACCAACTCTGCAAAGTTAACAAACACCGCGCCCTCTGAATTATACCACAGAAAAGCATTACTGCCCGAATCTCACCAAATAACTTCAAGTCCTTGTGACTGCGTGCGCGCCGAGCACGTGCGGCAGTTAACAGCGTTTGGGACCCTTCTTCGTGCGCACGACCTGAAAGACAGCAGCAAAACTGTCGTTCCTGGAGATAGAAAGCAGAGTGAGTCTTTACTACACTACTGGTCATTAAAATTGCTACACCAAGAAGAAATGCAGATGACAAACGGGTATTCATTGGACAAATATATTATGCTAGAAGTGACATGTGATTACATTTTCACGCAATTTGGGTGCACGGATCCTGAGAAATCAGTACTCAGAACAACCACATCTGGCCGTAATAACGGACTTGATACGCCTAAGTATTGAGCCAAACAGAGCTTGGATGGCGTGTACAGGTACAGCTGCCCATGCAGCGTCAGCACGATACCACAGTTCATCAAGAGTAGTGACTGGCGTATTGTGACGAGCCAGTTGCTCGGCCACCATTGACCAGACGTTTTCAATTGGTGAGAGATCTGGAGAATGTGCTGGCCAGGGCAAAAGTCGAACATTTTCTGTATCCAGAAAGGCCCGTACAGGACCTGTAACATGCGGCCGTGCATTATCCTGCTGAAATGTAGGGATTCGCAGAGCCACGGGTCGTAACACATCTGAAATGAAACGTCCACTGTTCAAAGTGCCGTCAATGCGAACAAGATGTGACCGAGACGTGGAACCAATGGCACCCCATACCATCACGCCGGGTGATACGCCAGTATGGCGATGACGAATACACGCTTCCAATGTGCGTTCACCGCGATGTCGCCAAACACGGATGCGACCATCATGATGCTGTAAACAGAACCTGGATTCATCCGAAATAATGACGTTTTGGCATTCGTGCACCCAGGTTTGTCGCTGAGTACACCATCGCAGGCGCTCCTGTCTGTGATGCAGCGTCAAGGGTAACCGCAGCCTTGGTCTCCGAGCTGATAGTCCATGCTGCTGGAAACGTCGTCGAACTGTTCGTGCAGATGGTTGTTGTCTTGCAAACGTCCTCATCTGTTGACTCAGGGATCGAGACGTGGCTGCACGACCCGTTACAGCCATGCGGATAAGATGCCTGTCATCTCGACTGCTAGTGATACGAGGCCATTGGGATCCAGCACGGCGTTCCGTATTACCCTCCGAAACCCACCGATTCCATATTCTGTTTACTCAGGGATCGAGACGTGGCTGCACGATCCGTTACAGCCATGCGGATAAGATGCCTGTCATCTCGACTACTAGTGATACGAGGCCATTGGGATCCAGCACGGCGTTCCGTATTACCCTCCTGAACCCACCGATTCCATATTCTGTTTACTCAGGGATCGAGACGTGGCTGCACGATCCGTTCCAGTCATGCGGATAAGATGCCTGTCATCTCGACTGCTAGTGATACGAGGCCATTGGGATCCAGCACGGCGTTCCGTATTACCCTCCTGAACCCACCGATTCCATATTCCGCTAACAGTCATTGGATCCCGACCAACGCGAGCAGCAGTGTCACGATACGATAAACCGCAATCGCGATAGGCTACAATCCGACCTTTATCAAAGCGAAAACGTAATGGAACGCATTTCTCCTCCTTACACGAGGCATCACGACAACGTTTCACCAGGCAACGCCGGTCAACTGCTGTTTGTGTATGAGAAATCGGTTGGAAACTTTGCCCATGTCAGCACGTTTTAGGTGTCGCCACCGGCGCCATCCTTGTGTGAATGCTCTGAAAAGCTAATCATCTTCTTCCTGCCGCTTAAATTTCGCGTCTGTAGCACGTCATCTTCGTGGTGTAGCAATTTTAATGGCCAGTAGTGTCAAATTCTAATTTCTCTCTAGTTTTGGAAAATCTCAAAGTCATCCACCAATATGGTAATGATTCCGTGCGCAATCCAATTTCTAGATAAGTTTTATCGAGATTGCGACGATCGTCACCATGAAGTTTCAAGAATACGACAGAGCGTCCGCAAGAGAGAGACTTTTTATTTGCGGGAACAAGGGCAGAAGCTAACCGTCTTTCTAGCCACGTTCCAAAGCAGCCATTGAGGTACTGTGCCTTTCAGTTACTGCTGCAGACTTCCAACGGCCGCCTTTTTAAGTAAAAGATGCATTCCCCCACCTCTCGCACTGGTATCTTTGTTCGAGCGCTTGTCACAGCCTGACAAGCTACCTCCCGTCGTTAACATGGCCAGCCCTTCGCCAGAGGGCCGGAGGAAACAGCGAGGGTGGAGGCAGCTTCGTCTCTGAAGCACACTTTAAAGCTACACATTTATGGCCGTGCCGAAGGTCGGTTGCTTGCTCCCCTCCGCTGCCTCCCTGACAGGCTGATGTGTCAAATACACAGAAAAATAAACCTTCTCACAAACAGAAGTGAACAGCTAATTCAATTTCTATCTTCACCGTAGGCAATATGTGGAGTTACACATGCATTTTGCAACTATTAACACGAATTATGAAAAGAACATCTCTGTTACCCATTGATTGCTTCAATAGCCGTGGGGAGTACTATGAGAGCATAAAAGTATGTTTAAAAGTATTTAGTGTGGTAGTGCATGAATGATTAAGCAAGCTTACAGCTGGATCGAGTTCCAATCACGTTTTTTTTAATTTACATTTTTTTCAATACTAGTAATATTATTCCATACATGTTACATTTAAAAGGTTGTTGTTGTTGTTGTTGTGGTCTTCAGTCCTGAGACTGGTTTGATGCAGCTCTCCATGCTACTCTATCCTGTGCAAGCATCTTCATCTCCCAGTACCTACTGCAACCTGCATCCTTCTGAATCTGCTTAGTGTATTCATCTCTTAGTCTCCCTCTACGATTTTTACCCTCCACGCTGCCCTTCAATACTAAATTTGTGATCCCTTGATGCCTCAAAACATGTCCTACCAACCGACCCCTTCTTCTAGTCAAGTTGTGCAACAAACTTCTCTTCTCCCCAATCCTATTCAATACCTCCTCATTAGTTACGTGATCTACCCACCTTATCATCAGCATTCTTCTGTAGCACCACATTTCGAAAGCTTCTATTCTCTTCTTGTCCAAACTAGTTATCGTCCATGTTTCACTTCCATACATGGCCACACTCCATACAAATACTTTCAGAAACGACTTCCTGACACTTAAATCTATACTCGATGTTAACAAATTTCTCTTCTTCAGAAACGATTTCCTTGCCATTGCCAGTCAACATTTTATATCTTCCCTACTTCGACCATCATCAGTTATTTTACTCCCTAAATAGCAAAACTCCTTTACTACTTTAAGTGTCTCATTTCCTAATCTAATTCCCTCAGCATCACCCGATTTAATTTGACTACATTCCATTATCCTCGTTTTGCTTTTATTGATGTTCATCTTGTATCCTCCTTTCAAGACACTGTCCATTCCATTCAACTGCTCTTCCAAGTCCTTTGCTGTCTCTGACAGAATTACAATGTCATCGGCGAACCTCAAAGTTTTTACTTCTTCTCCATGAATTTTAATACCTACTCCGAATTTTTCTTTTGTTTCCTTTACTGCTTGCTCAATATACAGATTGAATAACATCGGGGAGAGGCTACAACCCTGTCTCACTCCTTTCCCAACCACTGCTTCCCTTTCATGTCTTTCGACTCTTATAACTGCCATCTGGTTTCTGTACAAATTGTAATTAGCCTTTCCTCCCTGTATTTTACCCCTGCCACCTTCAGAATTTGAAAGAGAGTATTCCAGTTAGCATTGTCAAAAGCTTTCTCTAAGTCTACAAATGCTAGAAACGTAGGTTTGCCTTTTCTTAATCTTTCTCCTAAGGTAAGTCGTAAGGTTAGTATTGCGTCACGTGTTCCAACATTTCTACGTAATCCAAAGTGATCTTCCCCGAAGTCCGCTTCTGCCAGTTTTTCCATTCGTTTGTAAAGAATTCGCGTTAGTATTTGGCAGCTGTGACTTATTAAACTGATAGTTCGGTAATTTTCACATCTGTCAACACCTGCTTTCTTTGGGATTGGAATTATTATACTCTTCTTGAAGTCTGAGGGTATTTCGCCTGTCTCATACATCTTGCTCACCAGATGGTAGAGTTTTGTCATGACTGGCTCTCCCAAGGCCATCAGTAGTTCTAATGGAATGTTGTCTACTCCCAGGGCCTTGTTTCGACACAGGTCTTTCAGTGCTCTGTCAAACTCTTCACGCAGTATCGTATCTACCATTTCATCTTCATCTACATCCTCTTCCATTTCCGTAATATTGTCCTCAAGTACATCGCCCTTGTATAAACCCTCTATATACTGCTTCCACATTTCTG
This sequence comes from Schistocerca piceifrons, assembly GCF_021461385.2. Classification (NCBI taxonomy): domain Eukaryota; kingdom Metazoa; phylum Arthropoda; class Insecta; order Orthoptera; family Acrididae; genus Schistocerca; species Schistocerca piceifrons. The sequence continues at coordinate 630,771,269 of NC_060139.1, read as the reverse complement.
CCTTCCCTTCTTTGCTTAGAACTGGGTTGCCATCTGAGCTCTTGATATTCATACAAGTGGTTCTCTTCTCTCCAAAGGTCTCTTTAATTTTCCTGTAGGCAGTATCTATCTTACCTCTAGTGAGACAAGCCTCTACATCCTTACATTTGTCCTCTAGCCATCCCTGCTTAGCCATTTTGCACTTCCTGTCGATCTCATTTTTGAGACGTTTGTATTCCTTTTTGCCTGCTTCATTTACTGCATTTTTATATTTTCTCCTTTCATCAATTAAATTCAATATTTCTTCTGTTACCAAAGGATTTCTATTAGCCCTCATCTTTTTACCTACTTGATCGTCTGCTGCCTTCACTACTTCATCCCTCAAAGCTACCCATTCTTCTTCTACTGTATTTATTTCCCCCATTCCTGTCAATTGCTCCCTTATGCTCTCCCTGAATCTCTGTACAACCTCTGGTTCTTTTAGTTTATCCAGGTCCCATCTCCTTAAATTCCCACCTTTTTGCAGTTTCTTCAGTTTTAATCTACAGGTCATAACCAATAGATTGTGGTCAGAATCCACATCTGCCCCTGGAAATGTCTTAAAATTTAAAACCTGGTTCCTAAATCTCTGTCTTACCATTATATAATCTATCTGATACCTTTTAGTATCTCCAGGATTCTTCCAGGTATACAACCTTCTTTTATGATTCTTGAACCAAGTGTTAGCTATGATTAAGTTATGCTCTGTGCAAAATTCTACAAGGCAGCTTCCTCTTTCATTTCTTCCCCCCAATCCATATTCACCTACTATGTTTCCTTCTCTCCCTTTTCCTACTGACGAATTCCAGTCACCCATGACTTAAATTTTCGTCTCCCTTCACTACCTGAATAATTTCTTTTATCTCGTCATACATTTCATCTATTATTTCATCATCTGCAGAGCTAGTTGGCATATAAACTTGTACTACTGTAGTAGGCATGGGCTTTGTGTCTATCTTGGCCACAATAATGCGTTCACTATGTTGTTTGTAGTAGCTAACCCGCACTCCTATTTTTTTATTCATTATTAAACCTACTCCTGCATTACCCCTATTTGATTTTGTATTTATAACCCTGTAATCACCTGACCAAAAGTCTTGTTCCTCCTGCCGCCGAACTTCACTAATTCCCACTATATCTAACTTTAACCTATCCATTTCCCTTTTTAAATTTTCTAACCTACCTGCCCGATTAAGGGATCTGACATTCCACGCTCCGATCCGTAGAACACCAGTTTTCTTTCTCCTGATAACGACGTCCTCTTGAGTAGTCCCCGCCCGGAGATCCGAATGAGGGACTATTTTACCTCCGGAATATTTTACCCAAGAGGACGCCATCATTATTTAATCATACAGTAAAGCTGCATGTCCTCGGGAAAAATTACGGCTGTAGTTTCCCCTTGCTTTCAGCCGTTTGCAGTACCAGCACAGCAAGGCCGTTTTGGTTAATGTTACAAGGCCAGATCAGTCAATCATCCAGACTGTTGCCCCTGCAACTACTGAAAAGGCTGCTGCCCCTTTAAAAGGTAATATGATGAAAAGACGCACATATTTGCATGAATTTTTATTGAATTTCCTTTTGTTTATTAATTTCTACCATCACAAGAAATATTATATGCAAGACCATCGACAAGTAAACGAGCGAACACCTGAAGTTTTCCTGAAAATGTACGAGGTGTGATTGGAAAGTTTTGAGAATGATCCGCTACGCTACAGCTTACTGGTTTGGTGGGCAGGTACACGGGGGTGGGGAGTGAGTCATTGCCTTGTCCTTGAACGCCCTCTGACAGTTCGTTGTGGCAGCTGGTTGAGTGCGGGTCTGTTAGGGCTTGTTGCCGGATTCTGTCTGCGTGAAAATGGACGTAAAAACGGAGCAACGAGTTTGTGTGAAATTTTGTTTTAAAACTGGGAAATCAGCTTCTGAGACTTATGAGTTATTAAAAACAGCTTTTGGAGATAATTGTATGAGCCAGTCAAATGTTTTTGTCTGGTTCAAGAGATTTAAAAATGGCCGCGAATCATTTGAAGATGAACCACGGTCCGGCCATCCTTCCACCTCAGAAACAAATGAAAATGTTGTGAAAGTTCGCGACTTAGTGCGCTCTGATCATAGGCTTACAATTAGGGAGATGGCTGATGAACTTAATTTAAGTTTCTATGCAGCTCAGTAAATTTTAGTTGAAGATCTGAACATGCGTAGTGTCCGCAAAATTCATTCCAAAAGTGTTGTCAGTGACCAAAGACAATACCGACTTGAAGTGTGCCAAGAACTGATTAATCGGACTAAAAATGACCCAGATTTGTTAAATAAGATAATTACAGGTGACGAATCGTGGGTGTTTGGATATGATCCTGAAACCGAAATGGTTCTAAACACTATGGGACTTAACATCTGAGGTCATCAGTCCCCTGATCCTGACACCAAAGTGCAGTTTTCGCAGTGGAAGACTCCAGGTTCACCATGACCGAAAAAAACACAACAAAGTCGGTCGAAGGTGAAGACAACGTTGGTGCCTTTTTTCTGTTCTACCGGTATTGTGGAACGTGAATTTACCCCTGGAGAACAGACAATTAACCAGGAATACTACAAATGTGTCCTTGACGGTCCTTATAACCTTTTCTGTAGTTTGAGTTGCTGTTTCATAATTCTCGAAAGTTATTATGCCTGTAATTTGTCTTAATGTGGGGCAGTTAGCAGGTGTAAGGGTCTAGGGATGCTAGGAATATATTCTAGGTTTAATATGAAATAATCACTGTTGGCAATTGACTCCATGAGAGTGGCTGAAGATGATAAGTGGGTCCTTAATTCAACTAAAGAGGCCAGATTATCAAGGAGAAACAACAAAAGAAAGAGAGAAGATTAGGAACATGTAAATAAAGAAGATTATGCGACTGGTGTGTATTCGGAACAACAGAGATAAGTCATAGATTAAATACAACTTTGAAGTGAATTTCCCGAGAATTAAATTTTGTGACAGTTTTATTTTATGAACAAAAAAATCTATTTGAGCTACAGGTCTGAAATTTTTTGGGATGTTGCAGGGTGCTATTAAGAGGAAAGCAGACTACAGACATTAATGTACTATCAACATTAAAGAAAATACATACTCATTAATTATAACAATTAACCTTAATTTTGATTATCAGATGTAAACCTTTCTAGATAAAAACTAATATTTGAAATGACATGATCGATGTTTGATTTTTAGACAGACATGTTGTTAATGTGTAGTTAAAGTTTCAAGCATCCAAGTAAGATAGTCAATTAATAGATTCCAAGTATGGAACGCTGTGTAACTGAACTTCACAAAAAACCTTGTAATAAAGTCAATGTGAGAGCTAATGTGATTAATTGTACATCAAAATGGTCAGCAAGAAACACTTCTATTGTCCTGCAATTTTCATCCTACAAAAAGTCCACCTTCTTTTGATGGAGCCATGTAAAATATATTAAAATTGTGAGTATTTTTCCAGGCGTTCACTGGCAAGTTACCTTAACGACATAACCGACTTTCAAGCCAACTTGACACAAGAGTTGAACAACATTCCGAAGAAGAAATTTTCTAACAGTTTCACATGGTGGTGTATGTATGTTGTGTGCATTGTACTCAGGTGGATGAGACTATGTACTACACCTGAAGCATTAAAACCACCATCTTACATTTTCTCTCTGTTTTATTAATACAGTGTCGAATTTTATTGCAAACACATTCCATAACATTTCCGTAAGATGAGGTGTAATTTTTAGGCGCACCAGCTTCCACTCATTTCTTTGGTTGCTGTTTCATTACTGGCACCTCATCTGCAGTAATAACTCAGTATATAGAACGAGTTACAATCGATTAAAACTTCCTGTGGCTATCACTGCTACACGTTGTTCGACTGAACAGGTGAGTGATCCTCATATGTTGTTGATGCTTGACTTATATGTTGCAGTGAAATACGTTCCAACACAAAAGAGCATATAACTGCTGATAACAAAGCCATCTTTGTGCCAGGCCGAGAATTTTCTCTTAGCCCTCGATAGTGATTAACAAATTTATTTAATGTATTCATTTTACATCTTCCTGTTGCTCCGCTAGTCCGTTTTCTCCCTGACTAATCTTCTAATAAGAAATTTTAGCACCGTATTGAACTGCTTTTACTTTTTACAACAATAAATAGTAACAGATTAAGTCACCTTTCTCATTTCCGTTGTTAGTAATCAGAGGAGCACGGAGACGTCATGTACTACCATAAGGCAGCCGTCACCAGCAGCAGTTGGTTCCGATACTGCTAACCACCGACAGAAAAAAAGAAAAGAAATGTGACTTATACTCTTACTGCTCGTTTTCATCTCCTAATGGTGTGACGTTCGCATGGTAGCCGATTAACGCTGTCTTCTCAGCGTGCTCTGATGGTTTTGCACTAACAGTCACGTCACTGTAACACGGTGAAGGAAGAGACTGCGAAACAATTTTATCAATAGTGCATAAAACAAAGTAAATTCATTAGCAAATAATAGATATGAGTTTTCTTCGCTGACTATTGCCTATAACCAAAACAATCAGTTGTCTGGATATCGTATGCAGAAAAAAACAAACTAAAAGTAGGCCCACATAACCAGTTGATTGCTTGCTTCCTGAAACACAACCAGGGAAACCATATTTAATCACAATGGAAGACGTTCTTCAGTCTCTCTTTGGCGTCGCTCCATACTTCATATTAAACTACTGCCAGCATATGTCACTGTGACGTGTGGCTGCTTTGCCACAGAAACCAAGTATCCGCGATAACAGGGTCGACATGTTCGGCTAGGGTAGCGCTGGAAGCTTGTCCACCTGTCAAACCTACGTTAACGTTAGACGGCTTTGGAGCTCGTCGCTGCGAGGAGTGGACGTGCCTTCGGGTTTTTCTCTTCGATCTGCAATCGGAAACATTTAATTTGACTATCTTGTCACATTGCTGAGTACGTAAATGTGAGAATTGTAGGATTATGACTTCTCACTCTAGTAAACTGCTGACTTCAAGGATTCATAGGTAAACAGGCCCAGAAGATGCATTGATCGAAGAGGAGTTGGCGTTAGGTAAACATATATTTATCGGAGAAGCATTCGTCAGTTTGTGTTTTGTAATGGAAGAAATAATAACGAAAATTTGGATCCCTTCCTGCAGTTCGTAAGATGTGTAATTCGTTTTACCTTTGTGGCAGATCAAGGAGCTCGAAAGAAAAGAGAAGAAAGTTTAGAATTGAATGTCCTTGTCTTCATAGAGGTTCTTTGAGATGGAGTATGAGTTCAGTTGCATTACAATAACGGAAGGAATTGGCTGTCTCCCTGCTGAAGGAATCATTTTGGCATTCTCTGAAGTAATTTCGTAAAACAGTGGAAAACCTGCGTCGACATGATTGGATAGGAATTAGTGCTCGTTCCTTTCGAAAAGTAGGTCGCTGCAACTCTAAATCCTGGAGGCTGGAGATTTTACCTACGAACACCGAATGTGGAGAGTATAAGGATACCAGACAGGGTGGCAGCTTATTGGTACCTTTATTTAACTTCTACGTCAAAGAAAGTGCAGATAAGTTCAGGACATTAATAAATCATAAAGCTAACCAAATATCAATTTCGAGTTGATGCTCCCGGTGGAAAGTGAGCAAACATCAGAGAAACTGTAAAAAATAATATTACATTTACTTTAGATACTGCAGGTTCTATAAACTTTAAGAAAATTATCTTCCTGTTTGACAGTAGCAAAGTTTTCAAATGGCAGCTTGTCACAGGTCAGATGATTCGGGACGTAATGTCTTTTATGAAGACACATATGCCGTGAATACCACTTCGAGACGACGCCTGCGTATCTGTATGGCATTTAGTTAATCTACACATGTACTGTGGGGTGATGGATCCTCTCGTAACTAGTCACGCGTAGATAACCAATTGTAGCTATTATGGAATAAAAAAAGTTTTTTTTAACTGTAAAGTGGAGTCGTTAGTCTACTTGAAAAGAACATTCATATAAGAATGAAGAAAGGAAAAAAATGTAAAAAAAATATGATGAATACTAGAAGGTGAATAATGAGTTAATAGGCGCTGAAACTGCAAGTATGTAGAAGAGCTAGGAGAGTGCTGGTTTCTATGACTAAAGCAATGGAAACATTCGAAGCATACTGGTCCTGGCGGAATAAGCTTTCGTAGACAAGAGAACTCTACTGGAATCATATAATAGACATGACTTCCAGGAATAATTATCTGGCACTGCAACTTTGAAGGATGGGATATTATGGATGTGAAGCGTAAAAATTGGGATCACTGGTGTCGAAGGAAATTAAAGTGTTCGAGACGTCATGCTGAGGGATGCTCAAAATTAATTGCCTAGAAAAGGTATAAAAACGCAGTTACTAGAAAGAACATACAAGGAAAGAAGTCTTTGGAAAACTCTCTGCAGAAAACGTGACAGGATAGTGGTACGGCTACCGAGGCATTGAGGAACAGCAGTCGAGGGTAGTAATTATAGGATTGGGAAACATTGGGATATGTGAAACAGATTATCGACGACTGTGGGACGTACATATGCAGAAGAGGACGTATCTGCACAAGGTATTAAGTAGTGAAGAACGCCGTCTTATCAGACGGAACGAAATTAAGAGGCAGTTTGAGACTGTAGACACCTGACCATGTTTCTGTGAGCTGTGTGGAATGACCCATCCGAGTGTCTAGCTCACGGTTTTCCTGGATTTTATTCGTGCTTACTGCGATATGAGACAACGCTGACATTCTTTTTTCTGAGTGTACCCAAATATCTTTGTGACATAGTGTACGTAGTAAGCTTTTGATTACATGTCATTGTAGATTGTTTTAAAGGTAATCCGTTAAATATCGGTTCACAATGAATCGCATAAATTTAAAGCCCGTCGGTTCAAGTAAATACCTGGGGATAACGATTACTGGTAACTTGAATTGGAACTATCACATAGATAACGTTGTGGGGGAAGGCAAACGAAAGACTATGTTTTATTGGCAGAACGTTTAGAAGATCCAATAACTCCACTAAAGAGATCTGCCTACACTATGCTTCTCCGTCCTCTTCTAGGGTATTGCTGAGTTGTGTTGGATCCTTACCAGATGTTACTGACGGAAGATATCAGAAAATGTTCAAAGAAAGGCTGTTTGTTTTATAGTATCGCGAGAGTTTTATAGATCTGATACGCGAGTTGCAGTGGCAATCATTAAAGGAACGGCGTTTTTCGATGCGGCAAGGTCTTATCACGAAATTTCAGTTTCCAGCTCTATCCTCCGAATCTGAAAATGTTTTGTTGACACCCAACCACATAGGGAGAAATTATCATCGTAAATCAGGACTCGCACGGAAAGATTTCAGTGTTAGTTACTGGAACGGTGGAGAGAGAGTGAATGTGGTTCAATGAACGCTCTGCAAGGCACTCAAGTATGAACTGCAGAGTAGTCGTGTAGATGTAGATTGTCGACAGTTTCACATAAGCACACTCCGTTCCTTTTAAAACGTTATTAAGGAGTTCAGCAATTTCAACGAGCGAAAATCATATACATTACTTCGTTAGTAGGGACACGCTACTAGTTTTGCCGATTGCAGTGTTCTGGTAGTTACAGTCCGCTCATTTTTGTTTGATCCTTGTTTAGGTTTCCGGGAGCAGAGAAAGAAACTCCATTCCGCTGATAACTTGTCGCGGTAAAAGGGAGTAAGATCTTCTTCCCTCCCGCGGCAGAGTCACAAGACTTTCTTACAGTTGATCCGTCCTTTCTGCGAACTATAAACTTTTCTTGGGAGGAGCAGTCGAACGTAATTCCCTGAATGGACTACGAACATTGTCATCGCTCATCATAGAAAAACAATTTAGACACAACGCAGCGAAACGGACGAAGTAAAGCATTCATTAATGGCTACGAGTAGTACATCTATTATTCAAGGAAGTTGACGGAGGCCAGAGAACACAAGTTTTGCAGCCCGAAGTCTTACTTTTACCCTTGCAGGAGTTGGTAGCCGATGAGATGAAGAAGTTCAAATGGTTCAAATGGCTCTGAGCACTATGCGACTTAACTTCTGAGGTCATCAGTCGCCTAGAACTTAGAACTAATTAAACCTAACTAACCTAAGGACATCACACACATCCATGCCCGAGGCAGGATTCGAACCTGCGACCGTAGCGGATGAAGAAGTGTGTGTGCGCACCAGATACTTCCTGGTGCACGGTTGCCGGTAAGCGAAGGAAGGGCGCGTGAATCTGGATGGAGAAGAGTCCCACCAAAACGGATTGGTGGGAAAGCGGCAAGTCCCTATATTGGTCCAGGGGGAAATAAGCTACGGACCGCAGGGTTCCAGAGTTATACCGGGCGCGTAACGAAACTCTGCCGGAAATTGAAACCGCGCGTTCATATCTCAAGCCTGCTCCTTAACCGTCTACTGTAATTCGGCAGACAATACTGTTAGCTGTTTCTAGTGAGAACCTCTCTCATTCAAAATGACGACAAAAACAACACCATACAGTTTTACTGTATAGGACAACAGTGAACATGGCAGATATTTATTGCTGTACTCTTCGTGTTGTCTCCTAGCAGTCAATGTGTTGGTTGCAGTACAGGCTTTCCATTAATTAAAGTTATCCAAGTGCGAGTAGAGCTCACGCTCTGAAGGTTGCGCACAAACTTTATTATATAGACAGATTAGTAGTTCATCCATACCGGTAAACGAGAAACTCGACGATATTTGCGTTACCAATATCGATACCGGTAAAACATAGGTTCCAGGAAATCCACGAATTTGGAGAATCATCTAATTCAAAATTTTGTTAGCAATATCAATTATTTGAAATTTTTTAAAATTCTTTATTGAATAATGTTCCAGTTCCGTGAATCGAAGCTTAAAGATCAGCGAGAGAAATGTTTGCGATTCTAGAAGCGCAGATTTTAAACTATAATAGCAAAAGTAACGTAACTATGATATAAATTGACTACTAGATATTGAGGTCTGGTAATTCACTTCAAACCACTGGGAATTTCGAAATTTAGTCCAGGGACCTAAATGCCCGTCGAAACTAGAAACAGAAATTTGGCTAATAAATATCCCCCGCCCCCAAAAAACGACCCGAAACGCACCACTAAATCATCGGTATCCTTGAGGCAGGAAAATTGTGTATTTAGAAGACTAGATCATCTTCGGCATTGTATTCAATCATAATCAAGTGAGATTGCGGTCAGACGCGAATTTAGTAGTTCGTATGAAAATCGAAATTTAAATTAAAATGAATACTTAAGAATTAAATTTGAACCAGATTTGTAGTTGATGACTGAAAAAAGAATGAATATTACCGCACTGTATATCAAGTAACTTACAGATTTTGGTCATTAGCTTTGCGAGTATCTAGACATGTGACATTAATGGCCGTATCTTTTGAATGCACTAACTTAGTATCTTAAATTCTTTACACCGCCAAGGGCCCATAACTCTTAGTACGTGAAATAGATTTTAACTTATACGAGTATCCGTTCCTGAGGGAAAAAAAAAGGTGTCTTAACAGACGGACAACAGAGTGATCCTATAAGGGTTCCGTTTTTACCAACTGATGCACGGGACCATAAAAACTTGTCCTTGTTACCTTCACTTTATTTTAAACTCTTAAATACTGTACTGAATATTTGTTGCTAAGTACGATGTCTGCAAAGTTATTGTTGTGTTGGCAGAAGAGCCAACACCGTGTTACTAGAGGAGGCCGAAATGCACGCGTTTTAGCTCACGCAGGCTGGCGTGAGGAGGGAAGGACTATTCTAACGTGAGGTCTGGAACATGACAAGGAATTAGAATTCAGAAAGCGGACTTAATTAGTTTGATACTTAACTTTAATCCATTAATGATGAACGTCGCTCTTGGCGGTACACGATTCACAATGTTATCTGTTCAGAATACATTCATAGTAATTGAATATGGCGCCTTGCTAGGTCGTAGCAAATGACGTAGCTGAAGGCTATGCTAAACTGTCGTCTCTGCAAATGAGAGCGTATGTACACAGTGAACCATCGCTAGCAAAGTCGGCTGTACAACTGGGGCGAGCGCTAGGGAGTCTCTCTAGACTAGACCTGCCGTATGGCGGCGCTCGGTCTGCAATCACTGATAGTGGCGACACGCGGGTCCGACGTATACTAGCGGACCGCGGCCGATTTTAAAGGCTACCACCTAGCAAGTGTGGTGTCTGGCGGTGACACCACAGTTATACGTGGATCATTCTGTATCATGCAATGGAAAGTCAATTTGGAACATTTTTACTTGAAATTTAATTGAGTTGTTGAAATACAAATGGACTATAATAAATCATTCGGTTTATCATATCATAAAATAAATAAAACAGAAGATATGAAGATATAAACAACATACCTGCGTTTCTCTTCAAAGTAACCTCTATTGGCCGAAACATTATAGGGCTGCGACAAACTATAATCAAAAGCTTCCTGTGGAATCATTTGAAGCATTGGCGTCACAAATCTCCCTGGGTCGAAATGTGTAGTAGACAGTCGTTTAGTACAGCCGTCATGGTTTGCTATTCCAGGTCTCCATCTACTGTGATGATGGGTTACAGAAAAGACGTATCTTGGTAACATGGGAAAATACAGTCTCCAGCAGTTACATACGTGTTGCCTGCTGGCAGGCAGTCATTAGAGCATCCCAGAATGACGAATTGCTGGTGGTGGTGGTTCTGGTGTAGCGGGTAGAGGGCTGGACTACGGCACTGCAGGACCGAGGTACACTTCCGGATAGGGACGTTTTCGACATTCCAGTCCATCGAGGACTAACCCAGGTCCACTCAACCTGCTGTCAAAACGCGTACCGATCGTTTTCCATGGGGGTAAAAGGCGGCCAGAAAAATGGGACCGCGGCCCCTCCCCCTCCTAGTGCCGCTGCGAATAGAAAGCCTACGCTCTGCCTGGAGTCAGGCTTAGTCCTGTGATGGGCCTGCACTAGGACTGTGTGTTTTTTTTTAAGAATATCGGGAATCCGATGTATCGATATCCGGCTCTCGATGTAACGAAAAAAAAATTATTGAAACATCAACGGAAGAGATAGTGAGGTACCGACCAAAAAAAAAATCGGCTGCACATTGTAAATATACAGCCGGTTTTAGAGCTGTACATTCAAATATTGATTTATTATTAGATATTCTGTATATCAACAAGCTAGCAACCTGCTGATCCCCACTAGAGCCAAGAGTTGAAAGGAAAACGATGCACGTTCACGCTTAGCGATAACCACTTTGCTAACAATGGTAATTGCAGGTAAGTGGCACAATAAAAGGTGTCCGATGGATCCGTCGTTCGGTTTCGTCATATATCGGGTTTGTCTGGAACAATTCATGTCGTCTTCCCTGTTTTTTTTCAATTCTGCAGCCGGCCGTAATGGCCGCGCGGTTCTAGGCGCTGCTGTCTGGAGCCGAGCGACCGCTACGATCGCAGGTTCGAATCCTGCCTCGGGCATGGATGTGTGTGATGTCCTTAGGTTAGTTAGGTTTAATTAGTTCTAACTTCTAGGCGACTGATGACCTCAGAAGTTAAGTCGCATAGTGCTCAGAGCCATTTTTCAATTCTGCAAACACCAGCGACGTAGCAGTTGTAGTGTCAAAATTGCGTGGTCAAGTTAAACGTCGCAGTTTCTGTTGGTAGCACCGAGCGCCGATTACGTCAGCATTTCCCCCTCGCACGTCTCCTCCCACGGCAAAGACCAATCTTGTCATTTAGATTTTTGTTCATCAGTTTCAGGAACTGTTTTTGAAGAATGCCGATGTGAACAAATAGCGCACTAGTAGCGTTAAAAATTGTTTTTTAATGCGACTGGTGTGCTATTTGTTCAAACAGGATGTCTTGTTATTCCATGCACACCGCCACACCCCAGCGCAGTCGGACTTCTTCGTGTCATGTATCCTTGCTTCACACAGTCAAAGAGAAGAGCTGGACGTGATGAAAGCTCAAAAAGTTTTAAGGCTTCATATTCCCACTCGATATTGCCATTTCGATATTGACATATCGATATTTTATCAACATCCCTAGCCTGCACCACAGACTTAACAGTAAAACAGTGATAAACACATCTTCCAGTTAAATAACTCACCCTTGTCTTGGTCGCTATAATCTTTTTATTATTGCTCCTGATTACACGTTTCGCTTTTATAGCACCTTCAGATCAGATCTGTGGTACAGAGAATTTACATTTACTTTTATGTAACCAATGTTTAGAATAATTGTGGTGATGCATAAATTGATCACATACCTCATGGATGCTAGTATTTAATCGGAGTTTACAAGATTTAGTCATAATCAAAAGCCATACTTTCTCTCACCGTGCGGCTCATTAAAAAGTAAATGTGTTCGGAAAACAAGTGGCTGTAGTGAAACAATTATTCCCATCCTTGAGTGTAAAGGCCGTGCGAGGCCTGTTCGGACTGAGTTTCATCAATCTACTGAGAATAGTTTTTTTCTATCCAACTCTGGGTAGGTGCAACGCAGTTTATGATCAATCGCCAGGACCGGTTTTAGGCCCAAGCGGCACAAGCCGCCGCTTGGGATGCCAACTGAGAGGTGCGCCAGCTGCGCTACAACTGTAAGACGTCTACAAGGTGATCAGAAAGAGTCTGAAAAGCATGTAAGGGTGTTGCAGGGGAGGTTGTGCTGAGAAATAATTGTTAAGAAAAAAATCCGATACGTTGTGCGGTTTCTGAGTTATTTTGCACTGAACTTAGCGTTAAACGCGCAAATTCAAGCACTTGCATACGCTAAAATGCGTCAGGGCACAGATAGCTGTCTGTCTGTGAGTTAGCACTTCTTGAACTGCACATGGCCATTTAAAATATGCCTTTTCCGGAAGTCGTAAATCTAAGATACGTGAGCAAAAGTTACGTTTTGTTCGGTTTGAGGAAACAAACCGAAGAACACGTTTGGCGACACCACGTTTGGCAGGAGGCTTGAATTTGCGCGCTCGACGACCTGGTTGACTAACTTCAATGCTAAATAATACGCAAACAGCGCAAAGTATCGAATTTTTTCTTAAAAATTACTTCTCTTCATGACGTCTCCTGGAAACCCTTGTAGGTTTTTCAGACTGTTTCTGACCGCCCTGTATTCAGGAGGTATGACAATTTGTAACCGCCACTTGGGGCGCCAAGCTGAGAGAAAGAGAGAGAGAGAGAGAGAGAGAGAGAGAAACGCCAGGGCGCGCAAAGGCAGGATTTGTATAAAGTTCATATCACAACTACTAGCAAAAACTGACACGGGTTAAAGAGTACGAGGTGAAAGGAGGGAATGGCGGGAGGAGGGGGGGGGGGGTCGCCAAATAGTATGTCGCTTGTGTGGTGTGGTAATACGAGGTGCATTCAAGTTCTAAGGCCTCCGATTTTTTTTCTAATTAACTACTCACCCGAAATCGATGAAACTGGCGTTACTTCTCGACGTAATCGCCCTGCAGACGTACACATTTTTCACAACACTGACGCCATGATTCCATGGCAGCGGCGAAGGCTTCTTTAGGAGTCTGTTTTGACCACTGGAAAATCACTGAGGCAATAGCAGCACGGCTGGTGAATGGTCGGCCACGGAGAGTGTCTTTCGTTGTTGGAAAAAGCCAAAAGTCACCAGGAGCCAGATCAGGTGAGTAGGGAGCATGAGGAGTCACTTCAAAGTTGTTATCGCGAAGAAACTGTTGCGTAACGTTAGCTCGATATGCGGGTGCGTTGTCTTGGTGAAACAGCACACGCACAGCCCTTCCCGGACGTTTTTGTTGCAGTGCAGGAAGGAATTTGTTCTTCAAAACATTTTCGTAGGATGCACCTGTTACCTTAGTGCCCTTTGGAACGCAATGGGTAAGGATTACGCCCTCGCTGTCCCAGAACAAGGACACCATCATTTTTTCAGCACTGGCGGTTACCCGAAATTTTTTTGGTGGCGGTGAATCTGTGTGTTTCCATTGAGCTGACTGGCGCTTTGTTTCTGGATTGAAAAATGGCATCCACGTCTCATCCATTGTCACAACCGACGAAAAGAAAGTCCCATTCATGCTGTCGTTGCGCGTCAACATTGCTTGGCAACATGCCACACGGGCAGCCATGTGGTCGTCCGTCAGCATTTGTGGCACCCACCTGGATGACAGTTTTCGCATTTTCAGGTCGTCATGCATGATTGTGTGCACAGAACCCAGAGAAATGCCAACTCTGGAGGCGATCTGTTCAACAGTCATCCGGCGATCCCCCAAAACAATTTTCTCCACTTTCTCAATCATGTCATCAGACTGGCTTGTGCAAGCCCAAGGTTGTTTCGGTTTGTTGTCACACGATGTTCTGCCGTCATTAAACTGTCGCACCCACGAACGCGCTTTCGACACATCCGTAACTCCATCACCACATGTCTCTTTCAACTGTCGATGAATTTCAATTGGTTTCACACCACGCAAATTCAGAAAACGAATGATTGCACGCTGTTCAAGTAAGGAAAACGTCACCATTTTAAGTATTTAAAACAGTTCTCATTCTCGCTGCTAGCGGTAAAATTCCATCTGCTGTACGGTGCTGCCATCTCTGGGACGTATTGACAATGAACGCGGCCTCATTTTAAAACAATGCGCATGTTTCTATCTCTTTCCAGTCCGGAGAAAAAAAATCGGAGGCCTTAGAACTTGAATGCACCTCGTATGTTCTCGAACCGTCCCTGTCACTCGTTCTGGCAGTGACGCTGCGACCACTGGAACAAACAATTGGTTCATGTGGTCGATGACTGTGGAGTTCACTAACCGAACCGTTAGCCTTGTGTCAAGTCCAGGGCGTAGCAAAAGTCGTGGTAAGCGTACACAATCAAGGGAGCAGTCTGAATCACAAACATGAATAAAAGGAAGGCTTCAATGTAATAATGAGTAACTGATGGGCGAGTGCAGGTTCGCGGGTTTTACCGTGCTTACTGGCACTCTCGCGTCAGTGGAAAGGCCCATGTGACATGCCAACGGCTGTGGCGGAAGCGAGTTAAGGCCGTGATATGAGGCACTGACCTCTGCTCCATATCGATACTAAGGCTGGGCGACGAAGCCCAACCCCTGTCGTATACTAGAGACTTCAGGCCAAAATAAGAAATTTAGAAGGTCCGCTATAGGCACCCACATAAGAAAGTTTGAAGCTGCTAGTCGTACAGTTCTTTTTATTGATGCTGATGGAATCTACTCTATGTCGAAACCATGCATACCAGTAAAGAAACGTCATGCAAAATGAAGTACGTAAATAATGAATGACACGGAAAAGAGAGGGAGGGGTATTCCTCTAGATGCACACACGTAAAGCCGACGTCCAAATTGCTTGTCTGTTTGAATTGTCGAAGGCTCTCCAGGCAATGATGACAAATACGATTGCCAAACATTGAACTCTTCTAATCAAAAATAATTTTTGAAAAAATGGGGTAAGGTTTGTTCGGAAGATCTTAGTCTTCATAACCTTTTTTGCTATTGCATTTCACCTATTTCCCAATAAAACAGATTTATTTTAATAAGCCCAAAAAAAACAAATAAATAAAAAATCCATCGCAATAGCATTGATTTCCTGTGACATGAAAATAATAAATTCTTGCAGCATAATGCCCAACAATATCTTAATACGTTAAGTTCTTAAATCCTTCATGTTTAAAGACTGTGAAGTAACATCTTCCCAACAGCCTTTTTAGTCATTAAATTAAGAATGTGCTCCACATTGTGAATTGACATTTCTTGACCACGCAGGTACGATAGGTTTCTGAAACGACCCTCCTGCATGTATCACGTTAAACGGCGAACAATGACGTAATGGACACTGCTGACTACAACAGTTCATTCTATGCGATGCTACGTTCAAGTTGAAGCTCATAGGGAAGAAATTTGCGAATTTAAATGAAGGAATGGTTGCGTGGCTAGTTAGTCCAGCAAAAAGACCTCTCCGTAAGTGTGTGTGTGTGTATGTGTGTGTGTGTGTGTGTGTGTGTGTGTCAGAGAGAGAGAGAGAGAGATAGAGAGAAGTCGAAATTTGTAACAAGGAGATCGAGTGTTTAGGAATAAACGAGCCGAAGGATAGTAAATGATAATCATTTTAATGGTATAGCAAAATATAACTACCTTTGTTGTCTTAGGGGTCGTTTGGCACTCATATCCTTTGCTACATCCAGAACTAAAGTAAATACTGTTTCCAGACACTACTGTAGCGACTGGCAGTGAAAAGTATATGCAGGATATTTTAATGAAATTTGCACAGTTTTGAAAAAAATTGAGAAAGAGTAATAAAAAATCTGTAATAGTTGCAGTAACAAGGTATGAGCCATTGAAAGAAGAAGACAATGATCATTACTGGAGTACAATAGTTAGAAACTTATCTCGGCTGACTCTCAAGATGCCTGGATGGTATACCGCCAAAATATTGGAAGAAGAAGTGAAATTTACGCGACTTCGCGCCCGAAATTTTATGGAATAATCATTGGGCCGCGAAAATATGAAGATGCCCAAAATTTAAAAACTTTGTTGTTGTCCTTGTTGACAAAAGTTTATTAGTTATCGAATTCGTGAGGTGCACTAGCCATAGAACGCTACGCGTCGAAGCCATCAATTAATTTGTTGTTGTTCTGCTTTTAAGCTCTTGTGTGCATTGCCAGCTGTTTCGACTATGCTGGATGCATTGCATGAGGTTTCTGACATTATTGTCTATTACCCAGAGATGACGAACAATGAAAGACGTGCTTGAATTTCGACCATCTGTTTTATAACAGCATCTGTTTTCCACCTTTACTGCACTTTATCTGCGCTTGTGAGAAACAGAACGTTTTCGTCCTGAACATGTTGTCGATGGGCAACGCGATTTGAGAAAAATCTGGATTTGAGGATACGATGAGCGAAAGGTTTAGTGTTACACCTGCAAGCAGGAGGCGTACGGTGACACGTACTTTGGGCACAGGTCTCATAGACTTTGGGGGACGCTGCTGGAGAGCGAGCTACACGTGTGCCCCTTGATGCTGTCGTAGACTGTAGGAGTGCTCAATTTCTTTGCACTTGTAAGTAGCATGGGTCACACAGATGCCTCATATGATTACAGATTTTTTCATGAACAATTGGACGGAAGTGAATGGTAATCATCTCCTGCAACAACACTTTCCACATACTATTCTTACGAATCTCCTGGACATTGTACGATTGTCGTGTGTGCAAACTATGGTTCCAGCAAGACTAAGCCAGAACACATTTTAAAGGTGACACGCGAGCATAGCTGACGACTTTGTGAAACGTTTGACAGGTCGAACATGACATGTTTCGCGCCTGATTTAACGGCCCTTGCTCTTTCTGCTTCTCTTTGGTGTGGGACTTCTTAATAAATAATAATTGTAATAATAAATAATAAAAGTGAAATCGACTGACACAATGGTCCGACGCATGGGGCAAACATCTCAAAAACGGAGATGCTGGTCGGCTGTTCGCGTGCTAAAGCCGTGAGCATCTACAGAGAATGGTTGCAGGTGAATCCACGAGTTGGTGACAAGGTGTTTAAAGCTCACGCCTCAGCACAGAACGTGGAGAAACTTTTCCACTGCCGGCCGAAGTGGCCGTGCGGTTAAAGGCGCTGCAGTCTGGAACCGCAAGACCGCTACGGTCGCAGGTTCGAATCCTGCCTCGGGCATGGATGTTTGTGATGTCCTTAGGTTAGTTAGGTTTAACTAGTTCTACGTTCTAGGGGACTAATGACCTCAGCAGTTGAGTCCCATAGTGCTCAGAGCCATTTGAACCAAACTTTTCCACTCCTTGATGCCGCTGGCAGTCTGTAACATAATCTGAATTTCTTTCCATTTTTTGAAAGGTCATTTTATAAGATTCTGTTACGGTAATCGCTGATAGCTTCACGCTTTGCCATTTTGCAACCAAAAGTGTTTCATTCAGTATTTCTCTTTGTATAGTCCCAAGCTTTGTCTTACATCTATTGTGTGTCGCTGTTTCTTTACAAATTTCTTTACTGAGACTTTATGACAAAGAAGATCATCCCCATCATGAACTGTTCTAGTAGGTACATATCAGTTCAATACACAGTCAAGTATTCCTCTGAAGATACATTCTCCTGCCCAGAGCAAAACGTTCCGAATGCCTCCTTGAGATATGACAGCACTATCTCTTCATCTAGTTTACTAAACACGTAAATCCTTCTACTTGTTTTAGTAGCCTTTTTACTTTTGTAATCATTGATACTACACCTGCCTCTTGCGTCAATTGTACCATGCTCAATTGTAACGTCCCCTTAGAAAAATTTATGAATTACTCTGCTCATAAACCTCTTACATTATTTGATTTTCAAACAGCTGAGCAAAACTGAACGTACTCAGACATCACTCTCTTTACTTATTCTGATCAACACTAAACTGACACACAATATTTTTTAGCGCAACGCAATCTGACTTTCAATAATCCCTACAAGAGAATGGCCCTGATTAAATTAACTTATACGTTTCACAAATCACTTACCTCACAAAAATCTTCGTTACTCGAACTACCGCAATACAGCGAGCGCCACTACTGCCAGCTAAATAAAAGATTCAAACTACTGAAGGCACTAACTACTGATAGGCATAGTTAGCAAATGAAAGATTTTGATAGAGAACAATGTATTTACCTTAATAGTGTTCAAAAGTCATAATATATATAGCAGTTCATGACATCCATTCTTACAAATGTACTGTTTCTGATGGACACACGTCCAGATCATCCGCTCTCAAAAATCCGCCATCTAACTTCCCCACATCCACCACTGCTGGCGGCTCACCTCCAACTGCGCAACGCTACGCGCTGTTAACAGCCAACAGCCCAACACTACAATGGCAGACAACAATGCAAACTAACCACAGACTGCACACAGCACAGCCAGTAATTTTCATACAGAGCGCTGCGTGGCGTTACCAATAAGAAAACCTAAACAGCCTAGTTACACAATGTAAATATCTTCAAAAAGGTCAGGATTGTTTCTTGCCATTAGATCAAAAATACTTCCGTCAACAGTAAACTTCCCAAAAATCTGGCGACTATTTACTACCTCACCAGCCTCATATCCAGTCTATAAGATGAAGTTGATGAATCACGTGTTTGAGCTAGGCGTCATGGTGAGGCTTGTACTGTGGTCCTTCTCGCTGCCATAATCGTTAACATACGGTGACGTCGCTGCTCCACCTTATGAGTGACCATCTGAAAACGGTAGTATCGATTACCGAAGGGGACTTTGATAGACCTTACATTCTTAAAGTGAAGATAAATTCCAACCTTGAAAAATGACTTTGAGTGAGAGAGAGGCTTCTGTATCATTATGGGAGGGTGGTATTACGTTACTAGACAGTGAAAGGCACCCACGTCATATTTATACTGTAGCCGACATGCTGGAAAATGCAAAGAAGTAACGTTGTTTGAAGAGCCTCAGGTCAACGTGAGTTTCCCTGCAGATTAGAGTGACGTTATTGAGAACCAACGTGAGCGTTATCCCATCATGACAAGAAAAGTGTTGGGAAGACGGTATTAGGGGCGCTGGAATACTGACAGGACGGCAACTACTGCTGGTCATTCCACCGAGAAACACAGCAGGCAGTTCATAAGTGGAAAATTTGTATTAGGTGTTTTAATCAGAAAAGAGAAAGGAAATGTAAGCCAATGGACAAAAAATAGTTATAATAAAAATGTTTTTTCATGTGTTTTCTTCAATAAAAACTCTGTTGATATTGTTGATACTGAAAAATTAAATAATTTTTCATTCTACTTACGAGGGCGTTAGAAAAGTAATGCAACACATTTCTTTCTGAAAGCTAGTTGATTTTATTCACGACTCCAATACAACATATTATTCCCCATTCTTTAGGCTGGAAACCCCTATTTTTTAACGTCATCTCCGTTTAATGCGACGGGCTTATCCCATTTTACTGGGAGGGCCTGTACAACCGCATAGTATCACTCTCCTGTTCGACGTCGGAACCAACGTCTCGCTGCATTCATAACCTCTCCATCATCCACGTAGTGCTTCCCGCGGAGTGCATCCTTCATTGGGTCGTACGGATGGAAGACGGAAGGTGCGAGATTCGGGCTACAGGGTGGATAAAGAAGAACAGTGCAGTGAAGTTTGTGAGGTCCTCTCCGGGTGCACAGTCTGGTGTGACAAGTTGCATTCCCGTGGAGAAGGAGAAGTTCGTTTGCACTTTTTTGTGGCGACGAACACGCTGAAGTCGTTTCTCCAATCGCTCGTGAGGTAGGACATCAAACAGATTAACACATTCAGAGTCCGAGAGGAATGTCGCCATGGCTTTACTGGCTGAGGGTGCGGCTTTTAGCTTTTCTTCAGAGGAGAGGTGGTGTGGCGCCACTCTATGGATTGATGTTTCATTTGCTGTTTGAAGTGACGGCTGTAACGATGTTCGACAGAAATTTCCACGATTATCCTTGTATTGGGCAGGCAATTCCGCACAGATGGTCCTTCGTTGCTCTTTATAGTCTTCTCTTAGGTGGCAAGGAACCCTGTGGGCGCATACCTTTGAGTACCCCAAATGGTGGATGAGTGTGTCATCACTACCATCAGAGACGCCCAATTGAGCAGCGAAGTTTTTATTTGTGATCCGTCGATCATCTCGAAGGAGAGTGCCCTCACGTTCCAACATTGCAGAAGTCACAGCTGTGCGCAGTCGGCCGGCACAAGGGAGATCGGACAGGTATGTGCGACCTTGTTGCGGTGATAATTTCTTTCCCGTGTCCAGGCAAGAACATCTACACTGTCTTCCTCAGAACTCTGGATCTTTAATGGCTTTGTCATTGTAAAAATAGATCTTCCTCTTTGCAGACATACCACATCCTTTGGCACATTAGCAAACGTTCAATCGTCAGATTCTCGCTGGTCATCTTACCACTTAACCATGTTTATTTTGCATTTTGAGACTCCTATTCCTAATCTATTTAGTGCTGTGGATTGAACTATACCGTAGTTGCTGCTATTGTGTTACTTCCTCTTTGGAGTGCAGGTTTGTATTTTGCAGAGAGTTCAACCATAGAGGTACGCGGCGGGTTTCAGGACGACGTTCTAGCGGCACAGTCCTTTGGACAAAGCTCTTCCTTGACTTAAGATGAACTGGAACTGCTTGGTGGCTACACATTAAGAGCCGCAGGTCTATTTCCTGTTTTTCCTCTCTATTTCACTGACTACTCTGCGTCTGATATTTGGTGCTAGTATGGCCGCAGTTGGGTAGATTTTGTTGACTAGTGTACGCCTCAGACATCCGATGACAAATCTGACAGCCTCATTTAAAGGGACGTCTACTTGTTTGGAGTGACTAGACATCTCCTACACTGGTGTCGCGTATTCTCTGGCTGCAAAACGCAGTCCCAATGTTGATGATCGAAGAACTTCAGGTTATGCTTCCCATGTTGAACCGGTCAGTTTAGATGTAGCTTTGTTTCTTGCACATAATTTTCCTTTTCGATCGGTACAGTATTTCTTAAAAGACAGTGTACGCTGTAGGGTTGACTCCCAAGTATTTTGGTTTGGTGCAGTGTTGCATTTTAACTCCTTTCCATTCTGTTTCCAACTGGCGTGAGGCTTCTCTATTACGCAGGTGGCATGTGCGCACTTGCGTTTCTCTGGATTAGGTCGCAATTGATTTCCTTCATAGTAGTTCCCCAAGGTATGCAAAGCCTCTGTCAGTTTTCTTTCAACCTTTTCAGATGTTCTTCCTTGAATAGTAATGGTACTGTATTCTGCATGTATGAATCTCTCTATTTCCGACTCATGTGGTTGGTTATTTGTGTACGTATTGTACAAAGTAAGGGAAAGAAAACTCCCTTGTGTTGGTTTCTCCATCTGCTTTTTTTCCCTTGGAGAGTTACACAGAATCTTCTATTCTGCAACATGCCTCTTAACTTGTAAGTCAGTCGAATATCCTGTGTTATTTCGTAGACTTTAGTGAGGAGTCGTTGGTGGTTTACTTTATCATACCCAGCACGATGGTCAACAAAAACAGCCGCAGTTATCAATTTTCTTTCAAATCCTTCTTCAATGTGTTGACTCATATTTAGTATCTGACTACAACCTGGTCTGAATCCAGCTTGTTCAGGGACAACTTTCGTGTCGATTTTGGTTGCTATTCTTGACAGAGTCGTGCTTTCAAATAACTCATACGTGGCAGATTCGGACATTTTTGGCTCAAATGGATCGTTGCCAGGCTTTGATAATGCTATTACGTGTGCTTTCCTGCACAGTTTGGGCATCTGAAATGTTTAACGTGAGTTCATCGTTCTCATAAGCCATTCACTTTTTTCGGATGAAATTGTTTTATTTGTTCGGTTTGTATGTCATTAGGCCCTGCGCTTTATTTTCTTTCAGTTCTCGCACTGATCTTGCTAGTTCGTCAGGTGAGAATGGATTTTCTAGAGATTCGCTCTCTCGCCCTGTGTTTCTTTGAGACTCACCCTAGCCGCTTTCTGTCTTGTTTTGCCATTCAGTAGCAGTTGGTGAGCTATATAGTTTGGGGTGACGTTTGTACTCTACGGTGGGCGCATAGAATCATTGTTAAGATTTTTTATTAGCTTCCACCACGCTCTTCAAGTGTTCTGCTTCATATCCAGATCGAATAGCAATTTTTCCCCTTTCCTGTGCATCTACGTTTCGGAGAAGTTCTTCTTTCGCTTCAGTTGTATCTGTTGAGAAACGATCTGCGTTGTTCTTGCTACGATGGTCGCTCAAAAGATCTTGTGAGCTTGAGTGAAGGCCAGATATAAATTGGGCCTACATCCAAAAGTTCGACAAATTCTGTATAGTTTTTTGTGTCTGTTTCTTTGTTATCAACTTCGAGATCCAGTTCTTCTCTGAAAGCCTTCCTTTTCGTTTGCTTGAAGTTTAAACGTCGTTTGAAGGATACACTTTCTACTTGGACAACTCCAGAAACTATGTAAGAAATAGGGCAATGTTGCGTCCTGAGGAAAGATTCTTGTACTGTTTTTTTAACATAGTGAGCAATGTTCTCAATGATGAAGATGTTGTCAAGGTTATACCCTGTTTGCCATCTGCCATTATTAAATGATGGTCTTAGTTTAGGATCAAAAATAAGTTTCAGTCATTCTCTTTCTGTCCCACTTTCTAGTTCCTCTCCATTTCTAACAGTTAAGTTATATCCCTAGTTGACACATTGACAGTTAAAATCTCCCACCACAATCTTGATGTTTTATTATAAAAGTTATTTGAAGGTAAAATCAGTATTAGGTAGTTTGTATACTAACGTAATGCACTGAAGGGCCAAAGAAACTAGTATAGACATATGTAAACAGGCAGAATATGGCGCTACGGTCGGCAACGTACATATAAGACAAGAAGTGTCTGGCGCAGATGTTAGGTCGTTTACTGCTGCTACAACGGCAGGTTATCAAGATTTAAGTGAGTTTGAACGTGGTGTTATAGTCGTTGCACGAACGATGGGACACAGCATATCCGAGGTAGCGATAAAGAGGGGATTTTCCCGTTCGACCATTTCGCGAGTGTACCGTGAATATAAGGAATCCGATGAAACATTAAATCTCCGACATCACTGCGGCCGGAAAAGAGGTCCTGCAAGAATGGGACCAACGACGACTGAAGAGAATCGTTCAGCGTGACAAAAGTGCAACCAATCCACAAATTGCTGCAGATTTCAATGCTGGGCCATCATCAGCGTGCGGACTATTCAAAGAAACATCATCAATATGGGCTCGTGTACCCTTGATGACTGCACGACACAAAGCTTTACGCCTCTCCCGAGTCCGTCAACATCGACACTGGGCCTGTTTATGATTGGAAACATGATGTATGGTCGGACGAGTTTCGTTTCAAATTGTATCGAGCGGATGAACCTCATGAATCTATGGACCCTGCATGTCAACAGGGGACTGTTCAAGCTGTTGGAGCTCTGTAATGGTGTGGGGCCTGTGCTGTTGGAGTGGTATGGGGCCCTTGATACGTCTAGATATGTTTCTGACAGGTCACACGTAAGTAAGCATCCAGTCTGATCAAGTGCATCCATTCTTGTTCATTGTGCATTCCGATGAACTTGTGCAATTCCAGCAGGACTATGCGACACCCCACACGACCAGAATTGTTAAGAGTGCTTTCAGGAACACTTTTATGAGTTTAAACACTTCCGCTGGCCTCCAAATTCCTCAGACATGAACATTATTAAGTATATATGGGATGCCTTGCAACGTACTGTTGAGAAGAGATCTCCACCCCCACGTACTCTTACGGATTTAAGGACAGCCCTGCAGGATTCATGGTGTCACTTCCCTCCAGCACTACTTCAAACATTAGTCGAGTCCATTCCATGTCGCGTTACGCCACTTATGCGTACTCACGGGGCCCCACACGATATTAGGCATGT
The DNA here is from genome assembly GCF_021461385.2 of Schistocerca piceifrons. NCBI lineage: Eukaryota > Metazoa > Arthropoda > Insecta > Orthoptera > Acrididae > Schistocerca > Schistocerca piceifrons. Next base: position 630,746,860 of record NC_060139.1, on the reverse strand, counting down.
GTAACAGTTTCTTTGGCTCTTCATTGTAGTACACGGCTGTAGATCAGTTGTTAAAATTTCAGCGTTGTTTGTGTCCGTGATATAAAGGTAGTACTACCATTTTGTTCATGTGGGCGTTCTAATACCATCTTCATCCCATCAATTTTTGGCCTACGGTGGTTTACCCCCTCTGTGTTTTCTTGCAATGCCAAAGTGTCCCATGAATGTTGTATGCACTTGTCTAATAGTAAGAACTCTTTCTGTCTTAACAGACCTTCAGTATTTAACGAAGTCGTCACAATTTTTGGCCTCCAAGAGGTCCAGTTTTGTGTGTTTGCCGTTTTTCTCCTATGTTTCCCGGTGGTAGTAGGTTTAGCCGTTGATACTAGTTCAACGTGTCAGGGTACGCCAGATTGTGTTCTCTCTACACCAATCATTCACGGTGGCTCCTTCCGTGTACCGATGATGATAGACGACTCACCGTGCTTCTGTTGACTGCCAGGTATCTGTTGGCATTCTGCAAGCGGCTATGAATATCTACGACGCTCTTGTTTTCCGCCGAAAGAAACTCAGTTACAGCTCTACAGTTGGAACCCATTTCTATTACAGGCTACATATAGCGTCGCCACCTATTGGAATATTCCACGATGTCCCACAGCAATTTCCTCATTTTTTCAGCCGAAATTGGGCGAGAAAAAAGTGTATTGCATTACTTATTTGACACCTCTCGGACATTTGGTGTGGAAATTACCTCCTTTGTAACGAAGACGCTGTGACAAAACGGTTAGTGATAGAAAAAACAAATGAAGTAAGATATGGATTCAGTGCCCAAAACGTATGAGATTAAGTTATTAACCCAGAATACTGTCATTAAATTCAGGGGCAAGGTGGTGGTAGGGGAGGGGGATGAGTCACACCTTACTAGGGAAATACTAGCAATAAAAAGCAGGTCTGAAACCAGCTACTTCCGAGTCAGTATTGCCGCACAGTGCGCCTGAACGGCCTCGGCTACAGACACCACCATACCCCTCATTAAACTAAGCAGTTAAAAGACACAAAAAGTTTGGAACTGTGGTTACTGGTGATAGTGGACAGAACACACACTTTCCTGCGCACTGATTACAACACCAGAATTGCGGAACAGTTTGTGCTGCGATAGCTACATCATACTCCGCAAACCACCTAACGATGTGTGACGGAGGGTACTGCTAAGTGATCCCCCCTTTCCTCTTTCACTCCCGAATGACGCGTGGGAAGAATGATCGTGGTTAGACCTCTGTATTGGCTCTAATTTATCTTATTTTCTCGCCGCGGTCATTCCGTGGGATGTATGCTAGAGGAAGTGAAATGTTGTCTGAATCTCTCCGAAAAGCGCCCTCTTGAAATTTCATTAGTAAACCTTTCCGTGATGCACAATGCCTCTCTTGTAACGTCTGCTACTAGAATTCGTTGAACATCGCCGTAACGCTCTCGCACCGTCTAAAAAATACCGGGACGAAACGCACCACTCTTCATTTCATCTTCTCTATCTTTTCTATCAATAGGCCGACCGAAGTGGCCGTGCGGTTCTAGGCGTGTCAGTCTGGAACCGCAAGACCGCTACGGTCGCAGGTTCGAATCCTGCCTCGGGCATGGATGTTTGTGATGTCCTTAGGTTAGTTAGGATTAACTAGTTCTAAGTTCTAGGGCACTAATGACCTCAGCAGTTGAGTCCCATAGTGCTCAGAGCCATTTGAACCATTTTTTTTTCTATCAGTCATTCCTGGTAAGGATCCCAGATTGATGAACAACTCTCAATAATCTGTCGCACAAGCGCCCTGTAAGCCACTTCTTCGTAGACGAATACATTTCTTTAAGATTCTTCCTTTGAATCGCGGTCTAGGACATGCTTTTCCTGCTATTTGTTTTATGCGGCCATTCCACTTAAAGGTCGCTGTAGGTACTCTTAGATTTTTACGGTAGATATCGTATGCAGCATTTTTGCATCAGTAGTGCAGTTGTATAGTAGTTGATTTCTTTTCCTGTGTGTGCGCACAATGTTCAGAAAATGGTTCAAATGGCTCTGAGCACTATCGGACTTAACAGCTGAGGTCATCAGTACCCTAGAACTTAGAACTACTTAAACCTAATTAACCTAAGGACATCACACACATCCATGCCCGAAGCAGGATTCGAACCTGCGACCGTAGCGGTCGCGCGGTTCCAGACTGACGCGCCTAGAACCGCTCGGCCACTCCGGCCGGCCGCGCACAATGTATTACATTTATTTACGTTCAGGGTCAAATCACAGAGCCTGTAGTGTTGATCCATAGTCTGCGGGTCATTATGCTAATTGATACGGGCTTCTGGTGTAGCTACTTTGTTATAGACAACCGCATCAGATCTGTCGATTTCGTTCCGTTAAGAGCGACGTGTCGAGCTCTGTCTGGAAGGATATCTTGAATTCAGTCGCAATTCTAGTCCGACACTCGGTAAACTCGTTTTTTTCACTAAATGGCAGTACAGGTCGGTGTCAGATGTCTTCCTGAAGTCAAGGAACACGACATCAGCCCGGGCGCCGTTACCTGCAGTTGTATGAATCTCATGGAGGAACAGAGCGAACTGAGTTCCGCAAGATCTCTGTTTGCGGAATCCATTGTCTCCCTGTGGGCAGCCACTACCATTGCTTCAGAATCTCTTTAAACCATACAACGACGTATCTAAGTTTATGTTACAGGTGGATACTATAGGTGTGCTTCGGTCACGTACGGGCCGTGTGGTCTCTCCGAAGAGCAGAGAAAAGGTTCGTAATGGTGGCAAGCTGAGCCATTCGGAGCCACTTTTATGGAGCGCGCAGACGTCGTAAAAGAAGCTCATCTGGGGATTATTGCCGAGTGGTTGCCCTTAGGAATTCCTGCTGCCGAGATGGGCCACGCGTCTCCTCGCTCTGTTTGCCCTTTTTTTCTGCAGAGAGTAGATGCTTAGATATGTGCACATCATTGCCGTCGGCGTTTGTTGACTTTTATAAGCGCTGCTTCAGTTCCTTCACAGTTTTAGTGGATGAGTTATAGCGTTCTGTTTCGAGATATTTATTGTCTATTCTTCCTATATTCCGATTCTCGACTGTACTGAATACATGCATTCTATAGGACTTAACGAAGTTTACGCCGGCTACAATTTTTTTTAAAATTTCAGTTATACTGCTACAAATATGACCGAAAGAGGTAGCGTAATGTCAAGACACTGGCATCTTATTCGGGAGGATGGCCATCCAGATGTAGGTTCTCCATGAATTCCTTAAATCGATTCACCCAAATGCTGAAGTGGTTCCTTTGAGAGGGCACGGCCGATTTCCTTTCCTTTCCTACCCCGAGCTATACTCGGCCTTTGATGACCTTGTAATTTCCCTTCCACGTCCGAGATCACCGTTAACAAACCGTCAGTTCTAAAAGTATAGGCGTCAAGCGAGCATTATGTGTACGCATTGACTATGGTTGCCGCACACATTGAAATATACTGAAACTTCGTGGTAGGGAAGAACTGTCTGCCGTAGCAGAATTTTACTGTAATTTTTCCTCCTCGCATGCAGTTATGCTATCTGCTGGTTATCTCGCAGGTAAGATTTACATATACTCGACTTTTGAAGCTCATTATTTCTTACCAAAGTTTTTAAACAGACTTATCTCACCTAACTATGTTAGTCACCTTTAGTGTGCTACAAAGAAATAAAGTTGACAGTTTTATTTTCATATAAGGTTTGTTTCATACCAACACTTTACGACTTCTTTAATATTTATATTATTTAGATGCAGGGTTAGGAAAAACCGAAGCATTTAAAAAACCCAGTGGCTTAAGTTGTTGTTTTCGGTGTTACTGTTTCCTGGGATTTTTTTCGAATTGATAATCGAATAGTTCAATTTAAACTCTTTTGATTAATTTATTCGAAACACTAACCCATTCTTACAATTACTCTATTGGTGGAAATAACTGATAAATTATATAGGCAAAAATGGTGAATTTAATTTTCTCATGTTGGCAGCCAGAGACTTGCACAGTTATCACGGTCTTTTGGTTAAGCTCATGGTTGTAAAGATCAAGTATTTGTCGAGATCCTTTTGCTTGTTCCAACATCGGATCCATATTATAAAGGTGAGCTTATTTTAGCTGAATTTCGAGCTCTGGATCGATCTTTTACAAAGTCACGATATGGAAGAACTCTGTAAGAACAGAATAAAAAAGGAAGGAACAAGCACTAGACCCCTTTCAGTATCTTGCTAATATGTAAGATCCAAGATTCACTAACTTCTCAACAGGAAGAAACTGGAGAAAACCGGCTCATAGAGATGCGTCCAGGGGTGAATCGCAAGTATTACGTCTTTGAGGTTTGGTGATTGCGATTGTTTTCCTGCCACTATGTCTCCTGATACAATTGTAACACAGTTCCAGCATGGTGGAAGATAATGGAGCTGAAAAAAAAGGAAACTTCCCTACAGAGTTGATCACTTTTGTGAAAAGTCTTGCCCTGCCAGCACGGCATCCATTGAGAGAATCTTCTCCCACTAGGGGCTTGTTTGGTCAAAATTAAGAAATAATTTAGGAGAGAAAATAGCCAAAAAATTAAAATATCTACAAATTCCTACGTTGTTTCAAAAAGAATTAAATCGTACTTTACTGTACATAAAGTGTAAGTTTAAGTGTTGCTTGCCTGTGTTTCTTATATTGTAAGAAAAGGTACAACACAATATTAGTAAAATAAATGCTTGTGAGCCGGCCGGAGAGGCCGTGCGGGTCTAGGCGCTACAGTCTGGAGCCGAGCGACCGCTACGGTCGCAGGTTCGAATCCTGCCTCGGGCATGGATGTGTGTGATATCCTTAGGTTAGTTAGGTTTAATTAGTTCTAAGTTCTAGGCGACTGATGACCTCAGAAGTTAAGTCGCATAGTGCTCAAAGCCGTTTGAACCAGCCAATGCTTGTGAGAGTAAATAGTGCCTTCAATAATTTGTGTCAGCCTAGCTACGTAACATTTTGTATGTGAATTAAATTTTCTTATTTAAATATAGTTCGGTTTTGTTGTTTTTTTATTGATTCTTTTAAATAAAGCCCTCAAGCTTTTTTTGGTTAGATTTAAGCTACAACAATCCTCTTTAGAAGTACATGATTGTGATTCAGCAACTGCAGTTCCCCTGAATCCACAGTTAACCTAGAAGACGGATCATGAGAAGCAGGTCTGGCTTCAAGACATTAAGCGTTCTTCAGAGTGGATGGCTCCGTAACTTTTTGTTTAGTGGCCAGCCAGCTTCATAAATTTGCAACACTTTAGTAGTCTTCTCTCTTGAGTTCCCTACTTTAGAACAGATTTATTTCAGGGCATCATTTGGGAAGAAGCACATGTACGCACTGGGGAAGGACGGGATGTGTGCTTGTGTAATTTGTAACTGTTTTATGTTTATTTTGGTTGACGTCAGCAGTGCACAGCAAAGTTGTAGCAACAGTATTATGAAGCACTTATTTTTCAGTCGAACTGGGCATTGTGTAACATAATCGTCGACGGTGCATTAAACCGTATCTAAAGTAATGTAATACCTTTTTCATTGATTTTCTTTGATTTTCCATTGAATAGAAACTGGTACGTTGTGGGAACTGAGAATACGAGGTCAGTTGAAAAAATTCCGGAACTTTGTCCACAGAAATTTTCCACTCTTACCTTTTACTTATTGTGCATGATCTCCTTCGAAGTATTCTCCTTCACAATCGATACACCGCTCCAACTTCCGGGAGAAGTCTTGCTAGATCGCGCGAAGCGCCTTATCGAAGTTTCTGTTATCTCGTCTTTGTCTTTTATCTTGTTCCTTTCAAAGGGATTTTCAATTATGGAAGTAAGAAAGTCCGCAGGGAGCAGGTCTGGAGATTTCGTTTTTTGTGCAGTAGTCACGCACCATCGTGGATGAGTGTGGAGGTGCGATATTGTGATGCAAGAGCCATGCCTTGTCTCGACACATTTCATGCCATTTCCTTCTCACATTTTCTCACTGGCATCGCAACACGTCCCGATGGTACCGCCAATTAACAATTTGTCCCTGGGGCACGAATTCATGAAGAACTAATCCTTCAAGGCCAAAGAAAACAATCATCATGGTTTTGACATTTGACCTGATCTGATGAGCTTTTTGTATTCTTGGAGAACCTTTCCCGACCCATTGTGAAGATTGAACATCATAACTGTAGGCCCACGCCTGATTCTCTTGGGGAACATCTCGTTCGCATTTGCGCTATCCAAAAGCTCTTCACAGATTGCGAGGCGAAGGTCTTTCTGGTCTTGACTCATGAGCCGTGGGACGAACTAGTGTGTCAGGATTTGGTGATATGTTCCAACTGAAGTGCTGGATTCTTCTGCAATCTCTCGTACAATCAATTTCGGTGACGTTTCTAACAAGAGTGTCGTCGGTAGACGTCGAAGGGCCTCCTACACTAGGAGCGTATTTAACTTCCGTCCAGTCATTCTTTTAATCGTATGAACCATTCGTAACACTGAGTACGGCTTACGCACTCATCATCCTAGGCTCCCTGGATCATTTGGTGTGTCTCTGCAAAGGTTTTCTTAAGCTGCACGGAAAATTTAATGCAGACGCGTTGCTCCTCAAACTCTGCCATCTCGAAATTCACTAACTGTGCGACACATCGTTGTACTCAGTGCATCACTGAACAATAACTAACAGACATACAACAGTGAAACTTCCGGCACTTACACAGTAAACACAGGCATGTGCGGGTATGCCAACAGTAATTCGCTCCAACAAAACATTGGTGCGAAATTAGGAATGTTCCGAAATTTTTTGAACAGATCTAGTATCTCCAGTTTGATGGGAAGACAAGCGGATAATAATACGTTTCAAAATGGGGCACGAATACACTGAAACTGGTCATGTAATTAACAGGTTCGAAATGGTTGTGAGAAGATATTTTTTCGTACCTGTAACACAACAGCGCTGGATTCGCAAAATACATCTACAAAATGAATTGAAGGTGTATTGATGTACTAATAATAATAATTATCTTCATCATCTGAACCTGGATCCATATCTGTAAACTATACAAAATGAATAGAAGGTGTATTGATGTACCAATAATAATAATTATCTGCATCATCTGAACCTGGATCCATATCTGTAAACTAGTCCAGTACTAGCTCACTAGCTATCCCATGTAGACAATTTCTGAACTAAAAAACTGTTCAGAAAAAATTCGATTTTATTGCATCTACTAATAATAATCTTTCTCTGATTGTATACATTGATGGCGTCACATATAGCAACTCACTATTTGATCGCGAGAGGTATTGTTTCGTAAATGTTTGTTGAGACCTATCTTAGTGAATACAATATCTATTTCTGCCGAGTGATGTGGCACAGTGATGAGACACTGGACTTGCGTTTGGGAAGACAGAAGGTCAGATCCTCATCCTCATCCAAACTTAAGTTGCCTAAGGAAAGCGTGGAGATGGTTTGTTTCAAAAGAACACGACCGATTTCCTTTTTCAGTCCTTCCCCATTGCGAACATGTTCTCCGTCCCGAAGACCTCGTCTTCTACGGGATATTAAATCGAATTCAGTGTAATCTAATACCTATTTCTTTGATTTTTAAATCAATGTATTCTACTGGTGGTTATTAATCTGGTACTTGCGGTCTAGATTTTTGCTTAATTGATTGCCTTTGTTATGTTAATTGTTACTAAACGTGATGTAGAGACATTATTTTAACTATTTTCCTGTTAAATAGATCACAGTATTTGATGTGCTTAGCTTACATCATTTTGTTCATAACAGGACACTTTCTTAAGATATTAGTTACGTTTTGAGTTAACTGCCCTTATAGAACCTCAACTGTTAGCACAATTTTACACCCAGAATGTTACATAGAAATTTGGAGAGTTACAGGATGTCGTTATCGTCTCTCATTTTTGTGTCTAGTCATTATGATGGCACATTTTCTGTGTCGTAATTTTTTGTAGCGTACTTTTTTGAGAGCCCCATGGCCATCTGATGTAGTTACGTCCGGCTTGTTGCGTAACAGTTTATGAAACGACAAGGACGTTACACCTCAGTATCTGTATTTACCCTTCTATCTTTAATGATTTTTCGAATATATACGAAATATCATTAAACGTTTATTTATATATATATATATATATATATATATATAGTGTGTTCCTAAACTATTCGTCCAAATTAATGCAGGAGGTAGTGAATATCAAAACAAACATATGATCTCTGAAGTCAGCTTGCAGTGTTAGGGAACATTTTGTAGTCGGACTGACGTAAATTGTTGTCGATATCGGTGACTGGGACTGTGTACTGACATTCAGAACTGCCCTGTGTATGTGTTGTTGGCTATATTGGTTAGGTCAACCTTTGAATGTTAGACAAAAGAAGTACTTCCAACTGGATGGTTCGCCAGCCCATTCCAGCACTGCTGTGAGGAATCATCTGAGAGTTACCTTCGGGAATAGACGGATCGGCAGAGGTGGGCCTGTGTCCTGTCCACCCAGGTAACCTGTCCTCGACGAGATACTGCGTGCATACCGACAAATGGTGGCTCATTTGAGCAATTCCTGCGAGTGCCGCTGCTGTAATTAGCATGCTAAACTATCTTTTGTGTAAATCGTTCCTTGCGTCATAAGAAAGTTTCTTCAGGGGCCATGTGTACTGCAACTAAATATTTATTTTATGTCGTCTACATCCTGTATAAATTCGAACGAATAGTATGTATATGTAGTGTTGGCAGAAGAGCCAACACCGTGTTACTAGAGGAGGCCAAAATGCACGCGTTTTAGCTCACGCAGGCTGGCGTGAAGACGGGAGAACTATACTGACGTGAGGTCTGGAACATGACAAGGAATGAGAATTCAGAAAGCGGACATAATTAGTTTGATACTTAACTTTAATCCATTAATGATGAACGTCACTCTTGACGGTACATGATTCACAATATTGTCTGTTAGTAACTGAATATGGCGCCTTGCTAGGTCGTAGCAAATGACGTAGCTGAAGGCTATGCTAAATTGTCGTCTCTGCAAATGAGAGCGTATGTAGATAGTGAACCATAGCTAGCAAAGTCGGCTGTACAACTGGGGCGAGTGCTAGTGAGCCTAGACTAGACCTGCCGTGTGGCAGCGCTCGGTCTGCAATCACTGATAGTGGCGACACGCGGGTCCGACGTATACTAACGGAACGCGGCCGATTTAAAGGCTACCACCTAGCAAGTGTGGTGTCTGGCGGTGACACTACAGTATATATTGCTAACAGTCTGGGTTACTTCTTTGTATACTGTAACAGAAAAGAAAGAATCGTTTGTGTTTACTGGAAATTGTGCATCGTTTGTTGGTTAGTGTTCGCTGTCATTCCGCGGCATGTTTTCATAACGCGTCTCAGAGGTCTGTGCTATACATGAGGTACTGCATACAAGTAGGAGATTGCTGAGTGGTACCGGCAGTAATGTTACCTTATCACCTGTGTCAACAGTTTTCTAATGCAGTTGGGAAACCTGCCTATGCTTCAGGTTATTACAACTTAATTTTCGAGGACATCTCAAAAATTAAGTTACCCATTATTTTCGCAGGACAAGTGATTTTTTTTAATGCTGCACTTCACTTCAGAGTGACACAGATACATTACACTATTTTGCAACTTACAGGTAGCCACGAAGTCTCCGTTAATAACAGTCAGAACGTTCTACAAATCGTTCAATTCCTAGATGAGAGAAGTTGGTACTTCCTCACAGAGCCACAAGAGAACCGTTATGTGAACGTTCTCTTCACAGTTAGAATATCTGCGACTGTTGCGAATCAGTTGCTCGATTACATGGGCGTTGTCGTCCGTAGTCAGTGTCTATGGCCTGCCTTTCCGATCAGCCACGATTGTGCGACATGGTCAAGCTGTTCACACCATGTCACTGTGGCTGGACGCTACAATGTATTTGGTCCGCATTCTGCTATAATTTTACAGTGAATATGTGTGAAATTTAGACGTTTTGCCCACGAGAATCGTACTGTCCCGCGTGTTTCGACGTAAGAGTACGTCTAAAGTTGACGTGCCATTTCACTCGCACGCTGTGTCATCCTTACCACAGCACAGCTGTATCTGAAGGAAGTCCAGGACGTGTCCTCTGCTCTGACGATGCTCCACTCTTCTTGCACAGCGGTCACAGCGTGGGACGGCATGTGTAAGTTACTTTTTGAGTTCCCTCACATCAGTGCTGCTCTACAGTTCAAACTGATACACATACGTAACAGTATTTTGCAACGTACAGTAGTATTGAAATGAATGTGTTCACACATTAATTTTAGATATCTAAACTGTAGATATATCCACATTCTTCATTTCTGAATGTCTTAAAATAAACGTTATTTCAGTCTTCTTTGCTTATATTAATTGTATCTTAACTATGGCTGTCGTGCAGCGACTAATGTTATTTTGTGAACAAGATAACCTAGAATACGTTTTATGGAACTGTTACGATCGATTTCAGCTGAATTATGGCGCCCTGAGATTGACTATTGGCACCGCTGGCAGCAGCATATGCGCATCGTCAGTAACGTGTATTCCGAAATTTTAATGTCTTTGTAGAACAAAAACCATTTTTCCCCGTTAAATTTTTGTGGGCCGTAGACCGCACCATTTCCTAAAATGGTGAACCGACACTTCGACCACGAGCACAAATGACGATGAGAATGGTATGTAGTTGATTCATTTTACAGTATGACGCGGTCCAAAACCCAGAAGAACATTACGGAAACTAACTTTCGCCGTGAAAAGGCTAAACGTACAAAACGGTTTTTGTTGCTTTCCCTGTTCACTGAAGGCAAAACGAATATTTTGAACGTATTCTCTTGCAGGACGTTAACAGACACAAATGTGTTGATTCTTTCGTCTGCTTACTGCTTGCTGCCACTGACCTGTTCCACTGTGGGTCCATACTAGAACGTCGCATAATCTGTTGTGTAGCAACATGGATCGTGTGTCGATACAGGCAGTTGGATGTCGGCGTTTCATGGAAAGTGTCCCCAGTAGGATTCAGCCGTCCGAAGGGCGGATGCATCCCATATTAATGTCCACTAATAGGTGCTGGGATACTTTTGATCAGGTAGTATACGTCGAAAACGGCGTGAGCCCGGTGTAGCCCAATTGCTAACAGGGCATCATTAAAACACACAGTGCTTGTGGTCTCGCCTTAAATTGCTCTTATAATTTATATCTTTCGAAAGGCTACACAACCTCCTTGAAAGAAAATAATTGGATAGCTTGGGGAACATTCGCTGGAGGAAGTGCCGTCGAAAGTGCATCAGACAGCCTAATCTGTGTAATGTCAGAAAGAAATCCTCGAAATATACAGTAAAATAAAAAGAATAAGATAGGTAGACCATAGTACGAATACTAAATTCATAAATTAGTGGAAGACTGACAATCATTATAGTAATGGTTGCGTACACATGATCAACTGAATTAGACACATACCCTTTCGCCATAACAACCGGGGGCGGCATTGCATGCCACTGACTCCTCGAGGAAATGAAAACATTGCGGATCTAGTCCATAAATGCTTAAGCACCGTTCGCAACTCATGCAAATTAGAAGCAGATAGGAACAAGGCGGTCACATCTCGCTGCCTATCCCAGATATGCTGCACAGGATTGAGGTGAGATGACCAGGCATTTTGGGGCGAGGGTGCACAGGGTGGGCAGTACTGCTGCATAAACTCATGTCAAACAAATGATACTATTGTACAATGTCGTCTTGGAAGTACATGTTTCTGCATTCTATTAGCGAATAAGCGGATATGTTTTATTGGACCTAAGATTCCTGCGCAGAATCTCCATTTATCGCACATCAACATCCCCCAAATAAGAATAGCTTCAGTGGTTGGAAATCGCCTGTGGGTACCCATGCCCTGCCCTTTTATGCCTACAATCACTACCAACACGTCTGTCCTTGAGACTTTTCTTACATGCTTTGAGTGACCACTGGCCGTGGTCCTACGTCCGTCTCGATACCGGGGCGGTTTCTTCTGAAGCCCAAAACGAAGAAATCTTTCCGGGTAGTACAAGATCGGTGGTTTCTGGCGTTCAGCACGGGACTGGAAAATGATCTGCTGCGCTGTTTTAAGAAACCGGGCCTGTCTCCTCGAGACAGTGCTCGAAAGACGATGGCGTCTGGACGTTAAAGAAACCGTTGTCATCGTATTTGCACACATCTTGGTTGTGTAATAATAGGCTATGAGTTAATCTGTTAGAATGACGATCAGCTGGCCATTGTAGCAAGCATGGTAACTTTAACTTCTGAACATGTGAGCAGTTCAGCTTTTCTCTCTCTCTTTCTCATTTGCTACCACCGCGTTGTTAAAACTCTGTTCTTTCCAGCCAAACCCAGCAAACTGGTAGTAGAGCATGTAGAGAATGTATGGGGGGGGGGGGGGGGGGGCGGGATTTCAACTCCAGCATTCGACAAGCAAAGGCAGGCTTGGTACGTTTCTCACCTCGTTAGTTATAAAACCATATCAGCGTTCCTCACGCAAGAATAACTCCATTTGTCAGTACAGTGGTTGGATACTACAGGATACTAGCGCTGGTTCCTCTCGGTTTCTTTCTCCCGATAACCAGTGTAAAAACTAAAACTTTTTTCAGTATTGTAACTGCACTGTCTCACAAAATACTTAAGCATCCAGAAGGGAAGAAGGAAACGAAATGAAACTTCACGGGTTGAGAGTATATGTGATGTAATTTCGTGGATTACAAATTATCTCATATTTTTATTCTATAAACAAATTAAATTTACAAAGAACTTAGCCGTATTACCCCACTATCAGTCTGACCTAACATCCCGTCTGGCCTGGATGCATACACTGATTCGGTTAGGAAGAACGTCATGAAGCCGTTGTATTCCCATAATTATTCTAACTGGTCCTTGATATGCTGGTTACTGGTACTGGGACAAATTTGACGAATAAGTTGGTCGCACACTCGTCCAGTCGGGGACAGATCTTGCCATCTTACTGGACGCAGAAGTACCTCAGCATCACGCAGACAGTTCATACATACAAGTGCCATGTATGGTTGAGCAGTGTTCTGTTGAAAAAAGTTACCACGATAGCATCGCATGTGAGGTAATACGTTAGAACGCAGGAAGTCCGTGTCGTGCTGTTGTGCCGTCAGTGTTCCCTCAGTGACCACAAGTCGTGTCCTGAAGTCATACCCGGTAGCTCTCCATATCACGGCGGAAGGAGTACCACCACTGTCCCTCTGCGAAACATTGGAAGCAAGGGACCCCACCCAAGGTTGCAACCGTACTGGCAGCATTGATTTCGGGGGAAAGAGACCAAACTGCGAGGTCATCGGTCTCATCAGATTAGGGAAGGATGGGGAAGGAAGTCGGCCGTGCCTTTTCAAAGGAACCATCCCGGCATTTGCATGAAGCGATTTAGGGAAATCACGGAAAACCTAAATCAGGATGGCCGGACGCGGGATTGAACCGTCGTCCTCCCGAATGCGAGTCCAGTGTGCTAACCACTGTGCCACCTCGCTCGGTGCAACCGTACTCACTGGCAGAGGTCAGATCAGGTAGTGGAGAGCCACGATGCACCGCTGAACACTATCGGACGTTATTTATCAGCAGTCAATGCTTCCCAGTCACGCCACCACTTCAAATGCAGTCGTTTGTGTTCAGTTGTAAACAGCAGCCCAGGCATGTGGCGGTAATTCCCTAGCCCGGTTGCTGCTATTCTCCGACTAATGGTGTGGAGTGACACAGAATGTTGCAGAGACTCCATTACATGTCCTTGAATGGCAGCTGCAGGTATGAAGGAGTCACTATGTGTGTATGTGTGTGTGTGTGTGTGTGTGTGTGTGTGTGTGTGTGTGTGTGTGTGTGTGTCTATGTGTGTGTTTGTGTTTGTGTGTGTGTGTGTGTGTGTGTGTGAAATCTTGTGGGACTTAACTGCAAAAGTCATCAGTCCCTAAGCTTACACACTACTTAACCTAAATTATCGTAAGGACAAAAACACACACACACACTCGTGCCAGAGGGAGGACTCGAACCTCCGCCAGGACCAGCCGTACTGTGTGTCTGTTACACAATTCAGCGATCAGACATGATAAATCCAAATCTTGACGACGAGTATGCCTGCCCCTACATTCCCATGTAGTGCAATATCGAGCCACTGTCACATCCAAACGCTTTACAAATGTGGATATTGCATGATTCGTCTTGCGCACAAAATTAAGACCCACATGAGGCCCTTTTCAAACTCTGAAAGTTCGCCCAGACGTGTGCGCAACCTCTCGCGTCCTTCACAGTCATCCAGTCATCATTGTATGTTTCACGCTGTTCACGCCGTCATATATGCTGCCAGACTTGGTAACAACATACATACTAAGATGGTATCTGTTCTTTCGGACATGTCCGAAAGAAAAGATACCATCGGTGACCATGCAGCTCGTTAGAATTAAATTACAACGAAATGAACACCTGCTTACAGCAGGCGTTGACATACGTCAACGGGGACAGATGAAAATGTGTACCCCGACCGGGACTCGAACCCGGGATCTCCTGCTTACATGGCAGACGCTCTATCCATCTGAGCCACCGAGGACACAGAGGATAGCGCGACTGCAGGGATTTATCTCTGGCATGCCACCCGCGAAACCCACATTCTCAAAGTATTGTCCCGCACTACAATCGTAGTGCTCCCGCCCATTATACTCATTACTCATGGCGTGTTGCCGATTCCCGTAAGAGTTCGGTCACTGTTTGTGCATTCGCACAGAAGAAGAAGATGGTCAAATGGCCGGTGAGCGTTAACTATATATATACTAAGATGGTATCTGTTCTTTCGGACATGTCCGAGAGAACAGATACCATCGGTGACCGTGGAGCTCGTTAGAATGAAATTACAATGAAGTGAACACCCTTAGCTGCTTACAGGCGTTGACATACGTCAACGGGGACAGATGAAAATGTGTGACCCGACCGGGACTCGAACCCGAGATCTCGTGCTAACATGGCAGACGCTCTACCCATTTTCTTTTTTTTTCTTTTTTTTTCATGTTTGATCGTTGTGTTTGGTCCTTGCGGATGTCACATGACATCCAGTCAAGTTCGTTTGTTGATCCTTGGACTCAGTGTTTTTATTACAGAGGCCAAACAGCTCTCTGACCGAACACGCTGAGCTACTGTGCCGGCTCCCATCTGAGCCACCGAGGACACAGAGGATAGCACGATTGCAGGGATTTATCTCTGACACGTCTCCCGCGAAACCCACATTCTCAACGTACTGTCCCGCACTACATTCATGTTGCCACCGCCCATTATACTCATTACTCGCGAGTCCAAGGATCAACAAACGAACACATTTTCATCTGTCCCCGTTGACGTATGTCAACGCGTGTATGCAGCTAAGGGTGTTCATTTCATTGTAATTGGTAACAACAGTAAACACAAACAATTTTATTGTATTCTGGTGTCCAATCTACCTCGGACTCCACATTATTTACATACCCACCAAACGTGTGTATGAGTGTGAAGTTACAACGACATCCGACCATGCCTTTCGAGTGCTTCACTATTTTGTCAGCCGCTGTATGTTTTCGCGATAGTGTAGTGTGTGCTGATGGCGAGTGGCATCGGCGTGGTCGTGTGCCGGCAGGACTCGGCCCGCTGCGCTGGGAGCCCCGGATGGTGAGGGCGCCTGATATCGACATGGCGCAGCATGGCGGCTCCAGCTCCACCGGCGCAGACCGCTCGCAGCGCGCTTCCCCGTCGGGGTGCGTGCACCACCAGCTGCCGCAGAGGGCCGGCGCCAAGCAGAGCGCCACCACCACCACCACCACCACCACCACCACGACCAGCACCAGCAGCTACGGCGCGCTGCACGTGGGCGGCGTCACGCTCAACCTGGGCCACCACCACATCCACCACTGGACGTACCCCACGAGCGGGGTGCCTGCCGCGCTGCCCGGCGCCGCCACCTTCCACTTCGGGCCCGGCTTCGAGCCGCACCCGTTCGAGGAGGCCGGCGGGCCGCTGTCGTCGTCGTCCTCCTCGGCCGCGTCCACTGCGTCCTCTTCCTCCTCGTCCTCCTCCTCCTCCAGCGGCTCTTCCTGCGCGCCGGACGCGCAGCAGCACGTCGTGCACTTCCACGTCAACCCGGGCGTCACCGTCAGCTTCCAAATGGGCGACAACATCCAAGTCATCAAAGGTAACGACTCGCTCACTTATTTACATTGACGCCTTGTGGTGTGCGTACTGTAAGACCTTCGGTACGCACACCATCAGATTATTTGACTTGTCGCTCTAACGAAGTAGGCTAGTGTCAGCAATACGTCTCGTGGTCTTATCGTGGCGTGTTTATCTTCTGCCGTTAGGTCAGACGATAGAAATGCCACTTGCACGCTTAGAGTAACAGATCGATGGTGACCAACTTTAAACAGAACTTGATTAATTTTCACTCACATTTATTAAAATAATAAAAATCATAAACCCTACTTAACTTGATTCTGGATGCTGTTTACAATTGACAATCTGAAGTTCCTTTGGTCTTGCTACGTTAATCTTATTCTCACATATCTCTGATACTTGACAAAGTGTCTATTCATTTATCTTCATGGCTATGTACAGGAATATGGTAATCTTATTAGGCGCAGATTGAAACTTGAATATAGACTGGTACAGACTAATGCAGACTGGTGCAGACAAATGCAGACTGACTAATAGGAGGTCTGTACACTCGTTATAATACCTTGCACGTTCAGGTATCACTGCGCGAGTGTGATCCGCGAGGAGAAAAGGTTCTACATTAGCAGCAATCTCATTGGCTGCGTTACGTATTAATACGCAGATCGGCGGAAGCAGAATTTGGTCCGTCTCTAAGGCAGCGCCATCTCGTAGTGCGAAGATGGACTAGCGCTTTGCCTGCACTGTTGCGCTTAGCGGGGCGTGCTCTAGTGGGAAAGTTGTGTACGAGCTGACTACGCGGAACTATGTACACAACACGCCTCTTATTCGTGTCATGTTTGTATAATTATTTGAGAATGGAGTGTGTTCTGGAATCTGCGCTTACCAGATTAGCGATTAACCTTGTCTCCTCAAACGGAATCAAGTTTCTGTTATACAAGGTATCCGAAAAGTCTTTCCCTGATTACATAAATTGATAACTCAGGCTAGAAGTAAGATACAAATATGAAACTGGTGTCTAATTGTTTACAAACTATCGAAGTTTTTTTCACACATCAGTAAACTTCCACACGACCACCCTTGGTAGCACGTAGCACACCTAGGCGATATTCAATTTCCGTCCACACATTAGCCAACATCACTGGAGGGATCGATTCAACGACTGTGGTTATCTGTTGCCACAGGGTTTCAAGATCTGGTACACGTGTTCGGTAGACCTCGTCCTTGACATAACCCCATAAAAAGAAGTCTAATGGGGTAATGTCAGGAGAGCGTGGATGCCAAACCGTTGGCCCATCACGACCAATCCATTGCCCAGGAAAGGTGTAAGTAGGCTGTTTAGGTTTTTTTTTTTTTTTTTGATTGGTAGCGCCACGTAGCGCTCTGTATGAAAATCACTGGCTGTGCTGTGTGCAGTCTGTGGCTGGTTTGCATTGTTGTTTGCTATTGTAGTGTTGGGCAGCTGGATGTTAACAGCGCGTAGCGTTGCGCAGTTGGAGGTGAGCCGCCAGCAGTGATGGATGTGGGGAGAGAAATGGCGCAGTTTTGAGAGCGGATGATCTGGACGTGTGTCCATTAGAGACAGTAAATTTGTAAGACTGGATGTCATGAACTGATATGTATATATATTATGACTTTTGAACACTATTAAGGTAATTACATTGTTTGTTCTCTGTCAAAATCTTTCATTTGCTAACTATGCCTATCAGTAGTTAGTGCCTTCAGTACTTAGAATCTTTTATTTAGCTGGCAGTATTGGCGCTCGCTGTATTGCAGTAGTTCGAGTAACGAAGATTTTTGTGAGGTAAGTGATTTGTGAAAGATATAGTTTAATGTTAGTCAGGGCCATTCTTTTGTAGGGATTATTGAAAGTCAGATTGCGTTGCCGTAAAAATATTGTGTGTCAGTTTAGTGTTGATCAGAATAGGTAAAGAGTGAAATGTCTGAGTACGTTCAGTTCTGCTCAGCTGTTTGAAAATAAAATAATGTAAGAGGTTTATCATCACAGTAATTTATGAATTTTTCTAAGGGGACGTTTCAAAGGTCATATCGAGATAGGCACGGACGTCCAAACCCCAATGAGGCGGTGCATCGTCTTGCTGAAACAAGACATCGGGGTGATACTGAAGCAGCTGAGGAACAGCATACAGTTAAAACATGGCCAGATACACTGCAGCTGTGATGGTAGCCTCTGCGAAGAAGAGTGGCCCGATAATTTGATCGTGCAATAGCGCGCAACAAACATTCACCTTTGGACTGCCTCTGGTGCACTCCATGACCTCGACAGGGGTTTGTGAACCCCAAATGCGCACATTATGGCGATTCACTACTCCACTGACAAAAAAGGTCGCTTCGTCGGAAAAGGCAATTCGTCTGAGATAACCACCATCGTCCTCAATACGTGATAGCATTTCGACCGCAAAGTCATATCGACATGTACCGTCACTGGGCAACAAGGCCTGAACGATAAACAATAAACAATAAACGTTTGTGTAAAATGTCATGGAGAGTGCTTTTTGGCATCTGTAATTCACGTGAGGCCCTGCGCACCGATTTCTTCGGACTTTGCAGAAAAGACTGCCTAACAGCTTCCACCCTGTCTGCTGAGATTCTTGGTCGAACAGACCTCGGAAGGTCAGCAACCGATCCTGTGTTCTTGAACTTCTCATACCAGGCTTTAATGCTCTTGACATCGGGTGGATTCCTTCCAAATGTTGTCTGGAAGTGTCTCTGCACTGTGGTTGGTGATCGTGTCTCATGGTACCACAGGACACACTGTGCCTTCTCCTGAGTGGTTAACATGGCTTCATGGGCACTGCACCTCATCCACTACATAGATACTGCGAACCTAAAGCCGGCCGGAGTGGCCGTGCGGTTCTAGGCACTACAGTCTGGAGCCGAGCGACAGCTACGGTCGCAGGTTCGAATCTTGCCTCGGGTATGGATGTGTGTGATGTCCTTAGGGTAGTTAGGTTTAAGTAGTTCTAAGTTCTAGGCGACTGATAACCTCAGAAGTTAAGTCCCATAGTGCTCAGAGCCATTTTTTGCCAACCTAAAACAGAAAAAAACTTCGATAGTTGTAAACAATTCGACACAAGTTTCATATTTGTATCTTACTTCTAGCCTGAGTTATCAATTTATGTAATCAGGGAAAGTCTTTTCGGACACCCTGTGTACCATTGGCTTCCTCCCACCTGTTATTATGTAAGATATCCTTTCCTGGCCGCATCGGTGGGCTTCGCCCTTGTCTGTTGGGTACGTCAAAGCCTGAATCCAGTACAGTGCAGAAGACAGCTTTGACCAACCTGAAGATAACAACCTAGTGCCCTGTTATCTTTACACCTGGTTAATAGAATAAAAAGTCCGCTTCAATTGTCAGTACTTTCTTATTTATTGGACGATTGGTTTCGAAGCCTAAAGCTTCCTCTTCAGGTGCTACCAACTGCGAACTAGAGGAGGAGCTACTGGCATACAAGATCTATGGGGTTTATAAACCATAATGGAAAGTAAATACGTGAAAAGTTGAATACTCACGTAATTATAGTAATATAAATGTGTGGCGGTCGGGCCAGTCAGTCATACGCCTGCGACAGAAACAAAAACGATAATACGGGGGGGGGGGGGTGATTTCGGCCTACTATGGCTACGTTACGAACAACAACTTCGACCCTGGATTTATTCAGTAGCAGAACACGGTTGTCCCATCTGGTTTAACAGCCCGCACAACAAGAAAACAGACATCGAACTAAATCAAACAATGAGAATGATTTCCGGCATGATTAACAGTACTCCCACCTTGTGGCTACTAGTCATAAGTCATATATCTTCATCACAACTGCAAAGACAGCCACTTCTTAGATAATGTAGAACAATTCAAAACAATTTCCTTTTCGTTCGTTCTCTGATTATGTAAGTATTGAACGACTCCTCTCTAGAAACTGTCATTAGAGGGAGCTACCTGTACATGCTTAGAAAATGAAACTTTGATAGAGTGCAGTACTGGAAGAAAGCCTGGGAAGATGAACTACGGATCTTAAGAAATTCCGATGTTTCTATGAAAAACCAACTGGTTTTGACCTCCCAAGAAAATTCTGGGTAGTTCTAAATCGTATTCCATGAAGTTCCGGGATAGCAGCGGGATTACGTCCACTTTTTGCCACGATACGAGTATTTTGGCTGACAATCATTCAGCCACATCAGCTGTTTTGTGCTGGAGATTGCTAGTTCACATTGCTAACTTTAACCCAGAAATTGAGGCGGGGAGGCACGCGCAAAGGCAGCTCTGTCGACTTTCGGGCCCTCTTCGAATATTGCTCCATCTACTAGCGCGCAGCCGCATGCGTAATGATGATACTACATGCGCGCTATCTGTTCGAATACGCACTCGCAGAATTAAAATTCGGATGTCAAAATTAATAATTTGCGCATGCATCTCCGCACCAATTTTTGGTATAAAGTTAGCGATGTGAACTAGCAGTCTCCAGTGCAAAACACTCACCTGAAGATGGGTGAATGGTCCTCAGCCGAAATATCAAGCCAAGAAGTCGATGTAATCCGGCTGCAATCTCGAAACATCATGAAATACTCTCTACGTCGCAAAAATTTCAAGACTCAGTTCTAAATCGAATTAGAAGCAACTGTGGCAGATTTGCGGACCCACCGTATAGATGGAAACTAAATACACTGAACCAGGTAGAGAGACACGGCTTTGAAGGGGGGTGGAGCGAAAGATTGATATACCGAAAGTGAAAAGGAACTTCGACATTTTGTTAACACTCAGCAGCCCAACACATAAAAACAACGATAGCTGAACAGTCACACCGTACTCTACCAAGGTAGTTGATAATTACAATTTAAATTAATATTTCATAGGTGTACTTTAAGAAACTTATTCGATTTTACTCGAATTATCAGTTATATGTGAACTGTCGAATGGCATATATAATATTTAACTTCTTTGACCACCAAAATTTAAATTAAGTTTAAGACGTTTAACAGATACAAGTGTGAAACCTTCCGCTATCAATTAAAGCCATTATCTATTAAATGCCCGTTACCACCTTGTTTGCTCGAAATTTTCAACATTTTAAAATTGCAAAAGAATTTTACGTTTTTAAAATCATATAAAATTTTTTAAACTTGCAAATTATAATTTGACGGAAATTAGATAGCTTTCAATAAAAATAGTTGCCCTTTGAACGAATTTACACTTACACACAGCTAACTACCTCTATCTTCTATCTGAACAAACAAATAATTACTTACATTTACCTGTGCCTTTGACCGATCAGCTTCTCAAACGTACTCATGACACGACTGTCTGGCCTCAACATAAACAAGGTGCCTCTATTATTACACCGGAAATTACGAGTCAGCTCGCCGTACCTCATTGAAAGTTGTGCAAATGATCACTCTAGTTCCTTAAAACACATTTTTCCAAAAATCATTTGATCAACAAGTTTCTCAACATCCCGTCACGTTTCTAACAGAAGTAACGCAGTTCTACCGCGCTTTTCAACACGCCCATTTCCTGTAGTTGGACTAAACCCAGAACCCTCTCTTCAGGTGGTCGCAATGCCTCGAAAGTTCCAAAAGTCGGTATACCGTATTTATGCCCAACGTAGTCGACATTCACGTGCGGTTATCTTCGTCTGCGATGAAGACCCTCGATCCGTGCGCCCTGCTTGACACACCACGGACCCGCCGTCGACACCCGCACGGAGTCCACACACTGTCTCGTCCCGTCCGCTTCGCCTGCAGGCCCACTCCACACACTTCCAGCGGAACTCGACGTCGCTGACCAGAGACCACTCTCCAAAACAGACTGATCTATTTCATCTTTCGACCCGTACGCCAGCGATTATATTCTGCACGTCGCAGTGAATATCTTTGGAAGCGCCTCAGATATGATAAAAAAATAGTCTAACATGTAACATGGTTCACATACCTCCGGAGTGTGACAGCGGAGCAGAAAGGCAGACAGTCCAGCGTGTAGTGCAGTATGTCCATTAAGAACCTACGCGTGGCACTCTAAATACTTCCTGAATACGACTGATGGTTCAATAAGTATATTTGTAACCTAGATTCTTTATGAATGTTATTATTTGTTTATGTTCATGATGTGATTTATAATAATGCCATGTGATAAATAAATAACTAAATAAATAAATTGTAGCAGGAACTGGCCGATGGAAATGCATGAATTCTGCTCCTGACGCTGACTGGCTGAAAGGGCGAAATATTAAAAGAAATTTCGAGGAACTGTTTGCAGCTCCTAAAATCAAAGAGGGAACAACTGATGGCTATCGTGGGACATGGGAGAGAAGTCGTCTGTTCCCTAAGGTGTAGGGTAGAGGTGCTGTTTCGAAGTGTTTCTGAAGTCGGGAATAATTCTTGTCTACTCTGCTGCATACCACAACAACATGCAAAGCCGAAGTACTCTTTGCTTCAACAGAACTCGATGAATTAAATACGTCTATCGAAATGTGTGTAGAGAGGAAACGGAACGTTTCCGGTCGTGGGTTTATATTCAAAAAAATGTGTAATCAGTCTCCTCTACAAGTCTAAGAAACTTTGTAACTGGAATTTACCAACACTGTGTACTTTGAAAATTGTTTCTTCAGAAACACACATAAAAATGTAAATAGCATTTAACATACCGAGAAAACGTTTCACAAAGCTTTAGTTCGATTTGAGATCTAAGATTTAGTTTCACAGAAAATACAACAATGTAAAAATCCCATCTCAGCTGTAGATGAAATATCATTTGGGCTGCATAATACGTGTAGCAGCATGAACATCCAAATGTGCTCTTAAGGGATACTCTTTGTAGACGTGGTTTTGTGTGTCTGATGACAATAATCCCAACTTTCGTCGTCTTTAATTCCACATTACGTACTTTTTATAATACAATATTTATTTACTTAGTTATTCATTCCATTGTAGTCTGTTACCTATAATTTAAACGCAGGCTGTATTGATCCTTACACGAATTATGGGCTATATACTATTACTTACTATACAATACTACCTCCCATCACCAAAACTATTTCTAGTATTACTGTTAATAATAATAATTTTAAAAAACTATTTCTCGTCTTTCACATTCCACAATGCACAAACAAAAGCTTTATACCACCCCGCCGCCCATCCCCTCCGTTCCATACCCTGCCGATTCTTTGGGTGCTGTGGAGAGTGTGTTGTGGTTGCATCTGCCTCTTCCATTGTTTGTTGGCTCTCTGGCAGCAGGGGATGATACCCTAGTTCCGAGGAAGCATCGTTGATGGCGGTCAGGAGCGCAGCCACACGCCGACCCACGTTACCCTGTTTTAGTTCCTTGGGTGGCGGGACACAGCTCACGTTGTCACGATGCCGTGCATGTGGTGTTGACTTTCCTTCTGTCGCAGCTGTTGAATTCAGCTGCCTTCCCTGCTTAGCTTTCGATCTTCTGTCGCAACCTCCGTACTGCAAAAGATGGGTATTGTCTGAAAAGATAGCGCGCTGCGCACACATTTCTTCAGATAGCGTCGGCAGTGTGTCCGAGATCTGCTGTTCTGTCTCGCCACAGAGCCAACCCCCTGAAGACTGTTCAGCGTAACCTAAATGTGTGTGGATGGATAGTGAACAGCAAGAAATTCTGCTTTGCTCTTGGCAAAATCCACGTAATATATTTGTTCTGAATTTTCTGAGTATGACTGTGAGTGAGCAAAGCGTCCAACATTTGCTAACACCACACCGAAAACGCTCGTCAACTGACATTCGAAGATCGTATTTAAAGCATAATCTAGCGTCATTATGTGGCTGTGGATGAAACATGAACCCCTAGTTACAGTACATCTACATCTACATTTATACTCCCAAGCCACCCAACGGTGGTTGGCGGAGGGTACTTTACATGCCACTGTCATTACCTCCCTTTCCTGCTCCAGTCGCGTATGGTTCACCGGAAGAACGACTGCCGGAAAGCCTCCGTGAGGGCTCGAATCTCTCTAATTTTACATTCGTGATCTCCTCGGGAGGTATAAGTAGGGAGAAGCAATATATTCGATACCTCATCCAGAAACGCACCCTCTCGAAACCTGGACAGCAAGCTACACCGCGATGCAGAGCGCCTCTCTTGCAGAGTCTTCCACTTCAGTTCGCTAAACATCTCCGTAACGCTATCACGCTTACCAAACAACCCTGTGACGAAACGCACCGCTCTTCTTTGGATTTTCTCCATCTGCTCTGTCAACCCGATCTGGTACGGATCCCACACTGATGTGCAATACTCAAGTATAGGTCGAACGAGTGTTTTGTAAGCCACCTCCTTTGTTGATGGACTACATTTTCTAAGGACTCTCCCAATGAATCTCAACCTGGCACCCGCCTTACCAGCAATTAATTTTATATGATCATTCCACTTCAAATCGTTCCGTACGCATACTCCCAGATATTTTATAGAAGTAATTGCTACCATTGTTTGTTCCGCTATCATATAATCATACAATAAAGGATCCTTCTTTCTATGTATTTGCAATACATTACATTTGTCTATGTTAAGGGTCAGTTGCCACTCCCTGCTCCAAGTGCCTGTCCGCTGCAGATCTTCCTGCATTTAGCTGCAATTTTCTAATGCTGCAACTTCTCATCATCCGCGAAAAGCCGCTTGGAACTTCCGACACTATCTACTAGGTCATTTATATATACAGGGTGATTCAAAAAGAATACCACAACTTTAGGAATTTAAAACTCTGCAACGACAAAAGGCAGAGCTAAGCACTATCTGTCGGCGAATTAAGGGAACTATAAAGTTTCATTTAGTTGTACATTTGTTCGCTTGAGGCGCTGTTGACTAGGCGTCAGCGTCAGCGTCAGTTGATGCTAAGATGGCGACCGCTCAACAGAAAGCTTTTTGTGTCATTGAGTACGGCAGAAGTGAATCGACGACAGTTGTTCAGCGTGCATTTCGAACGAAGTATGGTGTTAAACCTCCTGATAGGTGGTGTATTAAACGTTGGTATAAACAGTTTACAGAGAATGGGTGTTTGTCCAAAGGGAAAAGTTTCATTTAGTTGTACATTTGTTCGCTTGAGGCGCTGTTGACTAGGCGTCAGCGTCAGCGTCAGTTGATGCTAAGATGGCGACCGCTCAACAGAAAGCTTTTTGTGTTATTGAGTACGGCAGAAGTGAATCGACGACAGTTGTTCAGCGTGCATTTCGAACGAAGTATGGTGTTAAACCTCCTGATAGGTGGTGTATTAAACGTTGGTATAAACAGTTTACAGAGAATGGGTGTTTGTGCAAAGGGAAAAGTTCTGGACGGCCGAGAACGAGTGATGAAAATGTAACACGCATCCAGCAAGCATTTGTTCGCAGCCCAGGAAAATCGACTCGCAGAGCTAGCAGAGAGCTGCAAATTCCACAATCAACTGTATGGAGAGTCCTACGAAAAAGGTTAGTTATGAAACCTGAACGTCAACTACCCGAGGCGATGGATCGGCCGCCAGGCAGCCCGTGACAGAGCACTTTACCACTGGCCTCCAAGAAGCCCTGATCTTACCCCCTGCGATTTTTTATTATGGGGGTATGTTAAGGATATGGTGTTTCGGCCACCTCTCCCAGCCACCATTGATGATTTGAAACGAGAAATAACAGCAGCTATCCAAACTGTTACGCCTGATATGCTACAGAGAGTGTGGAACGAGTTGGAGTATCGGGTTGATATTGCTCGTGTGTCTGGAGGGGGCCATATTGAACATCTCTGAACTTGTTTTTGAGTGAAAAAAACCTTTTTAAATACTCTTTGTAATGATGTATAACAGAAGGTTATATTATGTTTCTTTCATTAAATACACATTTTTAAAGTTGTGGTATTCTTTTTGAATCACCCTGTATTTTGAAAAGCAATGGTCCCATAACACTCCCCTGTGGCACGCCAGAGGTTCCTTTAACGTTTGCAGACGTCTCTCCATTGAGAACAACATGCTGTGTTCTGTTTGCTAAAAACTCTTCAATCCAGCCACACAGCTGGTCTGATATTCTGTAGGCTCTTCCTTTATTTGTCAGGCGACAGTGCAGAACTGTATCGAACGCCTTCCGGAAGTCAAGGAAAATAGCATCTACCTGGGAGCCTGTATCTAATATTTTCTGGGTCTCATGAACAAATAAAGCGAGTTGGGTCTCACACGATCGCTGTTTTCGGAATCCATGTTGATTCCTACAGAGTAGATTCTGGGTTTCCAGAAACGCGATCAAAAAACATGTTCTACAATTCTACAACAGATCGACGTCAGGGAATAGGTCTATAGTTTTGCGCATCTGCTCGGCGACTCTTCTTGAAGACTGGGACTACCTGTGCTCTTTTCCAATGCTTTCGACCTTCCGTTCCTCTAGAGACTTGCGGTACCCGGCTGTTAGAAGGGGGGCAAGTTCTTTCTCGTTCTCTGTGTAGAATCGAATTGGTATCCCGTCAGGTCCAGTGAACTTTCCTCTGTTGAGTGATTTCAGTTGCTTTTCTGTTCCTTGGACACTTGTTTCGATGTCAGCCATTTTTTCGTTCGTGCGAGGATTTAGAGGAGGAATTGCAATGCGGTCTTCCTCTGTGAAACAGCTTTGGAATGGAAACAAAACACGCATTGGGTTCAATAGAAATTACAACTAACTCCGTCCGATCAGGCTTCGTAAAGTCCAACTGTACCGACCGACCGCCGTGTCATCCCCTTCCGATAGGCGTCACTGGATGTGGATATGGAGGGGCATGTGGTCAGCACACGCTCTCCCGGCCGTTGTCGGTTCTCGTGACCGGAGCCGTTACTTTTCAGTCAAGCAGCTCCTCAATTGGCTTCACCGCCGCAGAGTGCACCCCGGTCCCGATTGCCAACAGCGCTCAGCAGGTTCGGAAGGTACCCACCCGTATGCTAGACAAGCCAGACAGCGCTTAACTTCAGTAGTCCGACGGCAACCGGCGTTACCACTGGGACAAGGCCGATGGCCAACAGCAATTAAGTGGGAAAGAGATTTTTGTTCGTGCAGAAAAATGTTTTTTTCATTTTTTTGACATATCCACCTTCTCAATGACAGTAAAGTGCCAAATTATTTTTCGAATGCCCAATCGAATTGTGGAATAATACGGAGGAAGAAAAATCAAATCAGTGCGAAACAGATTAGTGGAGTCGAGTGACGGTCTCTCGCTCATTACGGCAGGGCTTTTGCAGCAGCTTAAAGCAGATCCGCTGCATTTCACAGCCGGTGTTTCGTCCCGCTCTCGTCTTTTGTGAACAGCGCGACGGAATTCTGGGCCCAGCTGCTGCTAACGCCGGCGCTTCCAACTTCTTAACTAAATTCTCTGCACCCCAACCCCAACCCCATCCCCCATCCTTAGTGCTCCCCCTCGGCAGCTCCGGTGAGTTCCAACTTGGCAATTCATAAATTTATTCTCATTTCGGTCCACAAAAGCGCCGTGGTCGGAACTTCTAACAAGGAGGAAATCTTCTTTAACGGTGACTGCTTCTTTAGTGCAGTCTTCGTTTCTGAAGAAGTTTCAAGGAGCGAAGAAATGTAAACTGCGTAGTTGATGTTTATCGGCTCTCTACTCGCATAAACGCTTAGAAAGAAGTTGGATGGCAATGAATATCGTCTCTGTCTGTTATCTATTCGGTTCTGGAGGTGTGCATACAAACTCTCACGCTTCAGAAATTCAAAGAGTGGGAAGTGGAAAAGATATGAAGAACAAATCCGTACATATTATGAAAATGGACGTACATACGGGTATACGAGTATGTACGTTCCACATTTCCGCCTAAACCACAGGATCGATTTCGGTCAAACTTGATACACGCTCACTGTCTTAGAAGAATCAGTGTTACGATAAGAACCACGTATCTATCAGAGAAGTGAGGGTGAAAAAGAAGTGTAGCGCATGACGCACGAATAACCAGATATTATTCATCTAGCATCTGAGAATGAGAACACTTGCGACAAAATTCACACAGTTTCAAACCATAACGAACTTATACTTGCTGACAATACCCACAAAGTTATCAGAGAAAAAAAGTTTATTGCTTTCTAGATTCTCGGTGTCCATGCAGTAAAACTGCCACATACGGAATGACGTTTTAATTTATTTCTTCTCACATACTAACACTATTCGCGGTACATGTTGCAGACAGTATTGACATAAATCACTGAATGTATCCGCAAACGTATATCATTGCACGACACAATGTTCAGGGAATATGGGGCCATAAACAGAAGGTGCGTGAAAAACTGCCGCATCTTGCACGACGTTTAAATTTTTCGCTAAAAACGCTATTCGCAACACTTTCGCAGACAGTATCCATATATGCTGCTGAACGCACCTACAAAATTATATCATCGAACGACACATAGACCATGAGATATTACTTTATATACTGAGATGCGAGATAAAAACTGCGGAATCATGTGTAACGTTTAAATTTATTACTTCTCTTCTGCTAATTCATTCGCAACGTATTTCGCAGACAGTATCTATATATGCTGTGAATTTACTTACAAAATTATATCATTGTACGACACATAGTTAAGCTGATATAAAATTGATATCCGTGACAACGAAATTGCAGGCCCGTATTCCCTAGAGATATAGGTGAACAAAGTGAACAAATGTGTCCGAAATATCTTAAATATATGTGAAATGTATGTGACATGTGCGTGCGCAGGCAAAGCTATGGGTTAGAAGCTCCTACTAAACCTCTGCATCGATTTCAACCAAACTAGATACACATACTAATTACTGCCCAGAAAGAAATTCTATGGGGGTGGGAAACAGTAATCTCCTCTTGCCGTAGAGATTTTATGCGGAGAGAAGATGGGGTAGGACTAGATAGACAGAGACAACATAGGAAGAGATGATCACAGATAGAGGGAAGCAAAAGATGGAAAGACGGAGGGGAGGGGGGAAATTGACTGAGAGGGGTGATGAGGAGGAGATGGACAGAGAAAGGGAAGAGGTGGAGATGGAGAGAGAGGAGGAGTAGGAAGATATGGACAGAGTGAGGGGGGCAGGAAGAGAAAGAGAGAGGGGCATAGCAAATGGACACAGAGAGGGGGATGGAGAATATTGAGAGAGATGGGGGAAGAAGGAGCGAACACCTAAAGTGATAGAGGGTGAGGAGGAGATGCAGGGATAGGAGGAAATGGACAGACAGGAAAGGAGCAGATGGAGAAAGGAAAGAGGAGGAAATGGATAGAGAGAGAGCGAAGAGGAGGAAACAGATGCAGAGAAAGGAGAGACGGAGATGGACAGAGAAAGGATAGAGGAGGTATGGACAGAAAGGGGGGTGGAGAAGGTGGATAGAGAAAGGGAGGAGTAGGAGAGGGACAGAGAGAGGTGGGAGTAGAAAATAGAAAGTGAGGGGGGGAGAGAAGGAGATGCAGAGAGAGATAGAGGGGAGGAGGATATGGACGGAGAGAGGAGGAAGGAGGAGTATATGGACAAAGTGGGGAGGAGAAAGAGATTGACAGAGAGGGGGAGGAGGAGAAGTCTGGAGAGGGGGCAGGTGGAAGGGGAGGAGGAGATGGTGAAAGAGGGAGGAGGAGGAGCTGGATATAGAGGGGGAAAAGAAGATGGACTAATAAAAGACTGGAATAGCTACATATCCGGGCGATGCCATGTACTCGGCTAGTTGAATTATAAACAAGAACAGCGTCTTGTGTTCTTCACCCTTTATTGCGAGTGTATATTTGATTAATTTGTGACGTAAAGTATCAGTCCTGCACGTATCCAAAGGATAAAATAAAATTGCAGCACTATAACGGCTGGAGAGCATAGCGACCGGAGCACCATCCTGTGGTACGTTTAGCTCCCTGCTTGCTTTATTCGTCGACTTCCGCGGGCTACGCGTGAAACTTGCCCGCACGCGTTCAACCGTTTCTTCGCTCACTGCAGGCCGACCCGTTGATTTCCCCTTACAGAGGCATCCAGAAGCTTTAAACTGCGCATACCATCGCCGAATGGAGTTATCAGTTGGTGGATCTTTGTTGAAATTCGTCCTGAAGTGTCGTTGCACTGTTATGACTGACTGATGTGAGTGCATTTCAAGCACGACATACGCTTTCTCGGCTCCTGTCGCCATTTTGTCTCACTGCGCTCTCGAGCGCTCTGGCGGCAGAAAACTGAAGTGCGACTTCAGCCGAACAAAACTTTATATGAGTTTTTCTACGTACCTGTAGTGTGTCGTGACCATATGTCAATGAATGGAGCTACAGTGAATTTATGAAATCGCTTCAATCATTTGTAATAGCCCTGTACTTACGGGCACACAAACTGCTCAAGAAGAATCGACAGCTAATCCATTCAGTAAGCTGAAAAAATAGAGCGTCACTAGAAAAAAATGCAACAAAACCAGTATTTTCATCTATACGATCTAGAGTAAGTGTAGTAAGTATATGTTAGTGGTCCTAATTTTTAGAGTCACGTTATTGCAAAATTTGGAGTGTTGTTGTTGTTGTTGTGGTCTTCAGTCCTGAGACTGGTTTGATGCAGCTCTCCATGCTACTCTATCCTGTGCAAGCTTTTTCATCTCGCAGTACCTACTGCAACCTACATCCTTCTGAATCTGCTTAGTGTATTCATCTCTTGGTCTCCCTCTACGATTTTTACCCTCCACGCTGCCCTCCAATACTAAATTGGTGATCCCTTGATGCCTCAGAACATGTCCTACCAACCGATCCCTTCTTCTGGTCAAGTTGTGCCACAAACTTCTCTTCTCCCCAATCCTATTCAATACTTCCTCATTAGTTATGTGATCTACCCATCTAATCTTCAGCATTCTTCTGTAGCACCACATTTCGAAAGCTTCTGTTCTCTTCTTGTCCAAACTATTTATCGTCCATGTTTCACTTCCATACATGGCTACACTCCATACGAATACTTTCAGAAATGACTTCCTGACACTTAAATCAATACTGGATGTTAACAAATTTCTCTTCTTCAGAAAGGCTTTCCTTGCCATTGCCAGCCTACATTTTATACTTCGACCATCATCAGTTATTTTGCTCCCCAAATAGCAAAACTCCTTTACTACTTTAAGTGCCTCATTTCCTAATCTAATTCCCTCAGCACCACCCGACTTAATTAGACTACGTTCCATTATCCTTGTTTTGCTTTTGTTGACGTTCATCTTATATCCTCCTTTCAAGACACTGTCCATTCCATTCAACTGCTCTTCCAAGTCCTTTGCTGTCTGTGACAGAATTACAATGTCATCGGCGAACCTCAAAGTTTTTATTTCTTCTCCATGAATTTTAATACCTACTCCGAATTTTTCTTTTGTTTCCTTTACTGCTTGCTCAATATACAGATTGAACAACATCGGGGAGAGGCTACAACCCTGTCTTACTCCCTTCCCAACCACTGCTTCCCTTTCATGTCCCTCGACTCTTATAACTGCCATCTGGTTTCTGTACAAATTGTAAATAGCCTTTCGCTCCCTGTATTTTACCCCTGCCACCTTTAGAATTTGAAAGAGAGTATTCCAGTCGACATTGTCAAAAGCTTTCTGTAAGTCTACAAATGCTAGAAACATAGGTTTGCCTTTCCTTAATCTTTCTTCTAAGATAAGTCGTAAGGTCAGTATTGCCTCACGTGTTCCAGTGTTTCTACGGAATCCAAACTGATCTTCCCCGAGGTTGGCTTCTACTAGTTTTTCCATTCGTCTATAAAGAAGTCGTGTTAGTATTTTGCAGCTGTGACTCATTAAGCTGATAGTTCGGTAATTTTCACATCTGGCAACACCTGCTTTCTTTGGGATTGGAATTATTATATTCTTCTTGAAGTCTGAGGGTATTTCGCCTGTTTCATACATCTTGCTCACCAGATGGTAGAGTTTTGTCAGGACTGGCTCTCCCACGGCCGTCATAACCAATAGATTGTGGTCAGAGTCCACATCTGCCCCTGGAAATGTCTTACAATTTAAAACGTGGTTCCTAAATCTCTGTCTTACCATTATATAATCTATCTGACACCTTTTAGTATCTCCAGCGTTCTTCCATGTATACAACCTTCTTTCATGATTCTTAAACCAAGTGTTAGTTATGATTATGTTGTGCTCTGTGCAAAATTCGACCAGGCGGCTTCCTCTTTCATTTCTGTCCCCCAATCCATATTCACCTACTATGTTTCCTTCTCTCCCTTTTCCTACACTCGAATTCCAGTCACCCATGACTATTAAATTTTCGTCTCCCTTCACAATCTGAATAATTTCTTTTATTTCATCATACATTTCTTCAATTTCTTCGTCATCTGCAGAGCTAGTTGGCATATAAACTTGTACTACTGTAGTAGGCGTGGGCTTCGTATCTATCTTGGCCACAATAATGCGTTCACTATGCTGTTTGTAGTAGCTTACCCGCATTCCTATTTTCCTATTCATTATTAAACCTACTCCTGCATTACCCCTATTTGATTTTGTGTTTATAACCCTGTAGTCACCTGACCAGAAGTCTTGTTCCTCCTGCCACCGAACTTCACTAATTCCCACTATATCTAACTTCAACCTATCCATTTCCCTTTTTAAATTTTCTAACCTACCTGCCCGATTAAGGGATCTGACATTCCACGCTCCGATCCGTAGAACGCCAGTTTTCTTTCTCCTGATAACGACATCCTCTTGAGTAGTCCCCGCCCGGAGGTCCGAATGGAGGACTATTTTACCTCCGGAATATTTTACCCAAGAGGACGCCATCATCATGTAATCATACAGTAAAGCTGCATGCCCTCGGGAAAAATTACGGCTGTAGTTTCCCCTTGCTTTCAGCCGTTCGCAGTACCAGCACAGCAAGGCCGTTTTGGTTATTGTTACAAGGCCTGATCAGACAATCACCCAGACTGTTGCCCTTGCAACTACTGAAAAGGCTGCTGCCCCTCTTCAGGAACCACACGTTTGTCTGGCCTCTCAACAGATACCCCTCCGTTGTGGTTGCACCTACGGTACGGCTATCTGTATCGCTGAGGCACGCAAGCCTCCCCACCAACGGCAAGGTCCATGGTTCATGGGGGGGATTTGGAGTGTATAAGCATGTATATGAAATGTGTAAAGCAATATATGGTGTAACACGGTTGGCGACTCATAAAATCGCTCTGATAATTGTGTTACGGATTTATGGGAACTTCTGATAACTCCATGTACGACTTTAGAGAATGTTCCGACGTGCACATCTGGAATATTTAATTATTTTTTGTAGCTGCAGACTAAGAAAACCTTGCTATCATAATTCTCACATTACATGGATTAGCAGCTTACAGCCGTTTTCCATGTTCCCTCAAACGAAACGACTACCTTCGAATCCAACTGTGAAGTAACCATTTGCTTTCCTCTACTTTTAGATGGTTTGATCGATCATCGTGCAAACTGTTTCTATTTTAACATAAATTCGGTTAGATACTACTGAATCATGTAAGAATATTGAATGACTGCGCTCCATGAAACATCGACGTATCTAACATTATTAGCTGTTCCTTACTTTTATTGCATGATTTACGTAGTTAATATAGATTTGGAGTTTCCATAGTTTCTCTAAATCAACTAAAGGAAATGCTGGGTTGGTCCATTTCCCATCCTACTTCATTTCGAGATTGCACGCCGTCTGTCGTAACGTCGCTGGGGATGAAGAATACCCATTCGATTCTATTCATTATGCCTTTTATATTTTTCTGTGTGGAATTTTAGCACTTTTGGCTCCCTACGCGTTCACTCCTCGCTCTCATAACTGCGCTTACATATAATATTACTGGTAGAGAGGATGTGAATATCCCAGCTGTTCAAACTTTTGTCAGCTCTGCGGTACCATGGCACAACCAATACATTGCAGTTTTTTGTGCTGTTTGGTCAGGAACTATCCGCACGGATGAAGACGCTGATTGCAACAAATTATGCGTCCTTACCTAAACATATACTCAACACTTTATCGGCTGCAAAATAACGAAGTAACTTAAAATATTCATAACATTCATTATATCAACACGTGCTTAAAATGAGCATGCGTCAGTCTCATTAGATATGTCTTTTACTAGTAAAAGAAATTTTTCTGATTGTAATTTGTAGAATATCATGTATCGGAGGCTGTCTGAATGGATGATGACCGGCGAACATCAATAAAAATAATAGTATGTATTAAAAAACTGCCATTTACAGAAATGAAATGAGAATTTATGAAGCAACATTTGTATGTGGGTGTATTTATGTTCTCCATTTGCATTCCTTCATTTAATTTCTGTAGAGTCGAAAATAAATGAAAATTGTGCGTTAAACATACCGTAAGTTTTCGGTGTTCCATGTTTAATATGTAGTACACGAGATTAACGTAAGCTATTAAACAAACCGTAGAATAAACAAATAGGGAGCAATTTCCGTACAGATTTTTCGAAAATAATAACAGCCTGGAGCAACGTGATAAGTCCTTAGTCGATAAATATAGTAATTTGTCTTTATGCATCGCCAAGAAACATATTCAGATTTATGTCGACAGGAGGTTTTTATTTACTTAAAATTGCGATCTTCGCACACACAAGAAAAATCGCGGCGCCAAGTGTCTCTTTCTCTATTTGGGAGGAGACGGGGATACGTTCATCACTCTTATGACTGGCTTGATGGATCACCATGATTTTCTCTACTGTCTCAGAGCACCTCACCCAGCATCTTCAATTATTTGTTAGATTTATTCCAAACTCAGTCCCTCCTGTTTGTTTCAGAATTTTTCTTGAACTCTGCTTTATGACATTCAGGTTTTTTTAATTATTATTAGGCTACCTCTAGTACGACGGAAGTTAGTCGGATCTGGTTGTCTAGTGATAACACGCGTTCCTGGAGACTGAGAGGTCACTTTTAATTTCACCGAAAAGTATTTTCAATTTCTATATTCTGAGTTTGTCCTTCTAATGACCGTTTCGCCTTTTTCACATTCCAGTGCAATCATTTGGTTTCAGCTTACTCACACTTCCGCTTGATTTCATTTCTAAGTGATTATATTACTGTATTCCTGTGTTAAGATCTGGCGAATTGTGGGGCCAGCACATCAATTGGAACTCGTCGCGGTGTTCCTCGAACCACTCCAATGCATTCCTGGCCTTGTGACATGGCGCACTATTTTGCCGAAAATGCCACTGCCGTCAGGAAACATGATCGTCATGAAGGGGCCTACTTGTCTGCAACCAGTGTAAGGTACTCCTTGACGTCATGGTGCCTTGAACGAGCTCCACTGGGCCCCTGAATGCCATGAGAAAGATCCCCAGAGGATAACTGAGCCGTCTCCATCCGGCTGTACAGGCGTCAAGGAGCTGTTCCCTTGGAAAACGACAGATTCGCCCCCTCCCGTCGTCATGATGGAGGGTATCGGGATTCATCAGACCATGTAACCCTCTGCCGCCGCGCCAAAGTCCAGTGCGGGTCATGTGGTCTTTTCAGTCGTAGATGCCGATGTCGTGGTGTTAACATTGGCACATGCACGGGTCGTCGGCTGCAGAGACCCATCGCTAGGAGTGTTCGGTGCAGTGTGGTTCAGACGCACTTGTACTCTGCCTAGCATTAAAGTCTGCTGTTAATTCCGCCACAGTTCGCCGCCTGTCCTTTTTTACCAGTCTGGCCAGCCTACGACGTAATGAGGGGTGACCGCCAAACCCCACAACGTCTGGTCGCGGATTCACCTTGGTTCCGCCACATGTAGGAGGCACTCACCACTGGACTCCTCGAACACCAGACAAGTCGTGCAGTTTCCGAAATGCTCGCGCCGAACCTCCGGGCCATCGCAGTCTGCACTCAGTCAAACACAGATAGATCACGTGCCTTCCCCATTCAACACACGGACAGCAGGTTCATTGATACTGCACGCACCGTGCGTGTATGTGACTAGCAGTTATTCCTCGGCAGGTGACGCTGCTACCGCCTGGACGAGTTTATTATATAGGTCGGTGATAATAATTGCCCTGGCTGATCAGTGTACGTCTTGTTACGGATCCAAAACACGATTATATGCGAAGATACCTGACCTTTTGCCACATGATGATCTCGTAGAACGAAGAAGTAAATATTATTGTTAAGACAGCAGCGATGCTGATCTGTTGTAGTTGCCCGAAATTTTGATCACGCCTATGAGGAGAGTCCGTGTAAGTTAAAGGCGGCTAGCAGTAACAAAAACAATCGAGCAACCGGACGACCATACACCGCTGGATAAAACGTCGAGCGTATTCGTCAGTCGTGCATTTGAACCCGGAAGACATATGTCATTCGATGCGGTTTGCAACTTGATATTCCAAAATCAACCGTTCGTGATGGTATGCGAAACAGGTTGCGACTGCATGCATACATAATTTGACCTCATTGTGAAATCGAAGAGACTAACCGGTTCAAACGTGTCGAGTTTGCAAATATGCTAGGAAATGTGGATGATGACGAAACGTTGAAAAGATGACCCGTTTTCGTAGGCGAGGTGACTTTTCGTGTCAGTGGTTACGTAAATTGAAAAAAACTGTAACACATGTGGTTCAGAGAGATGGTGGGACTATCCGAAGTACATGTGTGCTGAGGAACAAGCTACACAAAAATTTTAGGAACTTCATTCTTTACAGGAAAAATCACGTGTAAAGTATGTAGAAGTACCGCAGCACCATTCTCCCCCCCCCCCCCCCCCACACCCAATCCCCCTCCCCCTCCCCGTTCGTTCAAGAATCGAATGTTCGAATGTATGAAACACCTACAGTCTCTCCTACAATCATATAATTTTCCGGGTACATTCAGCGGTATATGTTGATAGTGTCCGCAAAATGTATTGCGAATAGCAATAAATTAAAATGTCATATCTGGCACTGAGGTTTTATTACACGAATAGCTAGAATGTAGTAAGCGTTTTTTTTTTCTTTCATTTTTTTTCATTTCATTACTTTTTTGTGTGTGTGGAGGGGGGGGGGGGAAGGGGGGATGTATCAGCGAGAAAAAAATCCGAAATTCTTTTAAAAAATTTGGCAAGACACTAACTGCTTTCATTCTCAAATAATGGATGAATATACTCTGCGCATTTCTAGCACTATGAGTTACGCTGCCTCAGAAATATACAGTTTATAACTTCGATGCTTGACTTTTGTGTTAGACGTTTAACGTAAGGTTATATTTCTTGATGAATAGAATATATATTCTATTCATTTTATCGCTATTCGATTCACTCTATAGCTATATTGGCAACAATTCAACTAGACTGCTGATTTTTTTAAAATTTATAGGACTAGAAATTACTTTACACCACAACTATAAGGGCATAAAATACAACAACGGAAAATCCTAATATGTTTTTAATTAAAACATAGTTTTCATAAAATTTTGTACCCCATCTTAGTGTAGAAATGAAGCTTATAGCCGGCCGCAGTGGCCGAGCGGTTCTAGGTTAGTTAGGTTTAAGTAGTTCTAACAAGGGAACCTCCCCATCGCACCCCCCTCAGATTTAGTTATAAGTTGGCACAGTGGATAGGCCTTGAAAAACCGAACACAGATCAATCGAGAAAACAGGAAGAAGTTGTGTGGAACTATGAAAAAAGTTAGGAAAATATACAAACTCAGTAGTCCATGCGAAGATATGCAACATCAAGGAGAACGTGAGCTCAGGAGCGCCGTGGTCCCGTGGTTAGCGTGAGTAGCTACAGAACGAGAGGTCCTTGGTTCAAGTCTTCCCTCGACAGAAAATTTTACTTTCTTTATTTTCGCAAAGTTATGATCTGTCCGTTCGTTCATTGACGTCTCTGTTCACTGCAATAAGTTTAGTGTCTGTGTTTTGCGACCGCACTGCAAAACCGTGCGTTTAGTAGACGAAATAACGTGCCTCACCAACGGGAACCGAAAACATTTGATCGCAAGGTCATAGGTCAACCGATTCCTCCACGGGAAAAGACGTCTGATGTATTCTATACGACACTGGTGACGGCATGTGCGTCACATGACAGGAATATGTTGTCGACCCACCTAACTTGTGCACTTGACCAATGGGTGAAAAGATTCTTCTACCTTGCCCGATTTAGGTTTTCTTGTGGAAGTGATAATCACTCCCAAAAAAGTGAAGAAAACATAAGAGTTTGTCACATAAACTGAAAATAAAAAATTAAATTTTTCAGTCGAGAGGGACTTGAACCTAGGCCCTCTCGTTCCGTGGTTGCTCTTGCTAACCACGGGACCACGGCACTTCTTGCCTGCCAGTGACCTTGATGTTGCATATCTTCGCATGGACTACTCAGTTTGTATATTTTACTAATTTTTTTCATAGTTCCACATAACTTCTTCCTGTTTTCTCGATTGATCTGTGTTCAGTTTTTCAAGGCCTATCCACTGTGCCAACTTATAATTAAATCTGAGGGGGGTGCGATGGGGAGGTTCCCTTGTAAGTTCTAGGGGACTGATGACCTCTGATGTTAAGTCCCATAGTGCTCAGAGCCATTTGAACCATTTGAAGCTTATATTCCCTTAGTACTTTAACTCGTGCTAGACAGCTTCAGTATATTATATGAAAGACAAGCTTAAACTGGCACGAACCATATGTCAGAGGTTACTATGTACCTCAAATATACAGGGTGTGACAGGTACAAGTGCAAATATTTCTGCTGGTGATTAAAGGTGCTGTATTAAACAACATCCCAAGTATTTATGTTACTTGGAGACTAAGCATTATAGTCATTAAGAGTAGTATGTTTGTAGGTTGGTTTGTACCTCCAAGTACATGCGGCAAGAGCAAGCCATTAATGATTATCTTCCACTGGGCTGCAGGTCAGGTTGTTGAAGAGTGGGTACGTGGACATCAAACGGTTAGTCTGTACTGAAAGGCGTAGTTCACTTATGGTGCTGCTACAACCACGTGGAAAACATCAGGTCGTAAAGTTTGTGACGTTTTTATGGGAAGACTTCGTCACAGAGAAAAAACAATGATCACACTGCTGTGTATATCTTAAGGTGTCACACATGAAAATATGTGCGCTTATATCTGTTACGTCCTGTATATTTCACACTGTGGAAAGTGTACAGGGCGTAAACGATAACTGTGTACAACCTACCATAGTGGTGTAAGGGAAGTCGAGACAAACAGTTTGATAACACTCGCGCTCTATCAAGCCGGGAAACAGCCCCATATTGATGTAAAAGCTACCTACGCTACAGCACTTGGGCGCCACGCGTGACTTTTTAATATCTCCTGCCTTCTTATGCCACTGGCTTAGACGCGAACAAGTTGTAGAGCGTAACTGACGTTTATGCAGATGTTACTTCAGACTTTGGTGAATTTTAACATCAGGGTTTAGTTCGACTTGGAAACGCAATTACTTTTTGTATAACACGTTGAAAAATCTTTTCCTTTTCCTCCCATGGCGAACATGGACTGTAATTTAGATGATATTTGTAGGCTAGTTTGAGGTAGTTTTTTGGGTTTATAGACCACCAGTGTCACTTACAAAACTGTTTGTCTTACACCACTGTGGTACGCTATAAACAGTATCGTCTACGTCCGGTTGTTGACAGACTTGTTATTTTATGCTAATGTCGTGCGATACTGGGGACCCATTTGCTTCCCCGGTACTAAATATACATCTGAGGCACGTCGTATCCATGTACACTTGGTGAACTCCAATTTGCACTGTAAAGTCTGCCAGATGATGACGATATGTCGATACTAAACACAGCAGAATAAAGTGTTATTTAATAGCATCTTTCGGTGATACAGTACAGACCCCAATCACATCATGAAGACGACTGATATAAATGTATAAAAATGGGCGGCATGTGCTGTGGATCGTTTACTGCAGAGGAAAACTACATAAACAGCAGTGAACTTGTTTGAAGGAGAACGCCGCAGACATGAAGAGACCAAGCGACAAGCAAGAAAGCTCCATCAATAGTCTTAGAATTCCTCACTCCTCCAGTCATTCAATACGACTCGCATGCGAGCAATTTTTTGTGCCAGCATTGGTCTGTTCAGTCATAGAAAACACATCATAAGCTGAGTTTAATGTTCACTCTATGGAGGAAGAAGTTATACATATTCGGAATCGAGTTGCAGCCGACGACGACGGTCGTAGGGCGAGTAAAGGAATACATGGAAAATACTGACAAGAAGAAGGGACAGGATGATAGGACACCTGTTAAGACATGGGAGACTGACTTCCCCGGTAGTACAGGACGCTGTAGAGCGTAAAAATTGCAGGGGAAGACAGAGATTGGAATACATGCAGAAAATAGTTGAGGACGTAGGTTGCAAGAGATACTCTGAGACGTAAAGGTAGCAGAGGAGAGGAATTCGTAGCGGGCCGCATCAAACCAGTCAGAAGACTGATGACTAAAAGAAAAAGCGTGCGCAGTAAGAATTTTTATTTTATTTTCCACTAGTGTACAATTAAGGACATAAATTTGCTGCAGAGTACACAACGAATGAGTAGACGAGTGAAACCAGAGGAAGCTTCTAGAAATAATACACTTTTATGTGTACCGTACCACCATCATTGTCGGCTGCAACTCGATTCCGAATATGCATAACTTCTTCCTGCATAGAGTGAACATTTCAACTCAGCTTATGGATGTGTTTTCTATGACTGAACAGACCAATGCTGGCACAAAAAATGAGCGCATGCAAGTCCTATTTTGAATGGTTGGAGTGCGGGGTTCTAACACTATTGATCGAGCTTTCTTCCTTGCCGCTTGGGCTCTTCATGTCTCCGGCGATCTCCTTCAAACAAGTTCATTGCTGTTGATGTAGTTTTCCTCTGTAGTAAACGATCCACAGCACATGTTGCCCATCTTTATATATTTATACCAGTCGTCTGAATTATGTGATTCAGCTTGTACTGTATCACCGAAAGATGCTATTAAATAACACTTTATTCTGCTATGTTTAGTATCGCCATATCGTCATCATCTGGATGACTTTACAGTGCAAATTGGAGTTCACCATGTATACATGGATACGACCTACCTCAAATGTATATTTAACACCGCGAAAGCAAATGGACGTGTGGCATCGCATGCATTTGCGTAAAATCACAAGTCCCTCTGAGATAAATATAGGACGTAAACGGTAACTGCGGAGAAACTGCGCATTCATTACCTTATCAAACCACCTAATTTTCTACATTCTTCTGTAGCATCACATCTCAAATACTTCGACTCTCTTGTGTTCGGGTTTTCCCACAGTCCATGTTTCCCTAACAGACAATGCTGTGGTCGAAACGAGCATTCTCAGAAACTGCTTCTTCAAATTAAGGCCTATGTGTGATTCTAGTGGACTTCTTTTGACCAGAAATGGTTCAAATGGCTCTGAGCACTATGGGACTTAACATCTGAGGTCATCAGTTCCCTAGAACTTAGAACTACTTAAACCTAACTAAGCTAAGGACATCACACACATCCATGCCCGAGGCTGGATTCGAACTGGCGACCGTAGCGGACGCGCAGTTCCAGACTGAAGCGCCTAGAACTGCTCGTCCACAGCGGCCGATTGACCAGAAATGACCTCTTCGCCAGTGCTAGTCTGCTTTTTATGTCCTCTTTCCTCGTCCCTCACAGTTTATTTTGCTACCTAGGTAGCAGAATTCCTTAAGTTCGGGTATCTTACGATTCCTAAATTTGATGTTAAGTTTCTACTTGTCTCATTCTGCTGTTTCTGAATACTTTCGTCTGTCTTCGTTTTCGTCTCTGTTCACGTTCTGTACTCATTAGACCGTTCATTCCATGCAACAGATCTTGCAATTCTTCTTCACTTTCACTGAGGATTGCAATGTCATTAGCGAATCTTATCATTGACATCCTTTCACCTTGAATTTTAATCTCACTCTCGAATCTTTCTTTTATTTCCATCATTGCTTCTTCGATGTATAGGTTGAACAGCAGGTGTGAAAGACTACATCCCTGTCTTACACGCTTTTTAATCGGATCACTTCGTACTTGGTTTTCCAGGATTATTGTTCCCTCTTAGTTCTTGTGCACATTAAATGTTCCCTCTTTCCCTATGGCCATCCCTATTTTTCTCAGAATCTCGAACATCTTGCACCATTTTACATTAACGACCACTTTTTACAGGCCCACAAATGCTATGAATTTGTCTTGCTTCCATTATCAACCACAACGCCAGAACTACCCCTCTGGTGCCTTTACCTTTCTTAAAGCCAAACTGATTATTATGTAACAGATCCTTAGTTATGTAACAGATCCTTAGTTTTCCATTCTTCTGTGTATTATTCTTATTCAACTTGGATGTATGAGCTGTTAAGCTGATTGTGCGGTAGTTCTCGTACTTGTTGGCTCTTGCTTTATTGACTTATTATACATCTTGTGTACGTGATTCTCAAATCGTCTTCTTTGCTACGTTTAGCTGTTGAAGAAGCGATGCTACTAGTAATGCTGACTGAATGATATGTTCACCGAACATGTCTCACACAAAAGTTTCGTGGTAGTATTGACCAGATGAGTTGATGAAAATGCTGTAGAATGTGTTGTATAACACCAGAAGTGTCTGCTTGTTCTTCTGGAAAATCGCATCTCCTTAACCACGTAAGAACGCCAACAGAATGTTATCCAGGCACCCTTTACGGTCCACCATTTGCTCAACAAATCCAGACTTTTACGGTCATACTGTGATGCACCTAAAATCTCTTGCGCTGTGCTATACGTCGCTGCTGAGTAGCTTAGATAGCTGCTGTCCTACTGCGAGAGGTAGCGTAGTTTTCAAGGCTATGGGCGTGCATTTGAGGACAGTTCTCACATCACTGATCGGTCATTCAGATTTAGGTTAGCTGTATTTGCTTTGGAGTGAACATGAGGATTGTTCGTTTGAGAAGAACACGGGCAATTCTCCTCCCCATTCTCGTCCATTCCGCTATCCTCGTGGTTGACGGGAAGTTTAACCTAAACCTTACTTCATTCCGTCTTTCTTGTACTCGGTTCCGCACTCAAAAACGACCATCACTGATGCTGTGGCAAGTCATATTCTCTTTACTCATCACATTTTTGCGCCGGTGCTTCTTTCGCTACGCTATCAATAGAGGTCTGCGCGGGTGAGACAAATACTATCCGTATTCGCAACCCCATAGGCAGATATTAACATTTTGTAAACCACTTTAACCCGCCGCCGGAGTTGTGACAGTAGTCTTGCGCTTGGCATCAATTGCAGTTAGCTTAAGCTGGCCTCGTCATTTACATTCCATTGACTATGGACATAGAGGCTGATCATAATCACATTTTAATACAATATAGCCTCAATAAACGAAGGAATTTCAGACGTTAGCTGCCAGTGGGCATTGATTTATATCATGCATGGATGAGTATGGGGTTGTAGGATAGTCTGTGCGGTTTGGTGACCACTGTGTCTGGATGGCGTAATGTTCAGCGCATCTGCCTAGTAAGCAAGAGACCCGGGTTCGCACCCCGGTCTGGCACAAATTTTCAGGTTGCCCCTTTGTGATATAAATCGAAACTGGCAGCTGGTGTCTTTAATTCCTTCATGCCATGATCCATAATCGATGCAGGATCAAAATTTATTTATTTATTTATTATTTTTTTACATGCCCGAAAGAACAGAAACCTCACCTACAGCATTGCCTGTCAAATTCTTGATAGGTTCCATAAGATACAATTTATTTATACCTGCGGTTATCCGGATCGACATGAGCTTTTATCCGAAAAGTAATTGTTACTGATTATATCCGCAGAGCTACCCGCATCCAAGCAGAGTTCCGACCACTGGACTTGGCATATTAAGTGTTGTGACAGGAAGACCTGCGTGCCACAGCTCTCACTTATAGCCCAGCTTGGTGCCGACACTTCGATTGTAACATAAATCCGAATTTAGGTTGCGACTCGCATTCTGTGCTCATTGTATGTAGCTCTTTGCGAGGGACTCCGTCTACGACTGCCGTCCGGAACCAGGACGACAGACGTTTCCACATTCCTAGAACCACCGGCACGAACAGCGTGCAAAGTGGACTCTTCGTTATCCATGAACAGTCTTTGGAAGGGCTAATAACCTCTCACAATACAACCTCGATAAAATTCACTTAATTGCACCCTTTGTTTCATATTTCAAGATTTTCATAAGGCTTTTGACACTTCCTCACAAGCTACATTTAATCGGACTGCATGCCTATGGTGTAGTCTCTCTGTTGTACGACTAGATTCATGATTTCCTATCGGAAAGGTCACAGTTAGGAGTAACCGACAGGAAGTAAACTGAGTGAAACAGAAGTGATATCTGGGTATCCCCGAGGAAGTGTTATAGATTCTCTCCTGTTCTTAATCTACAAAAACCATTTAGAAGACAAAATGAGCAGTCTTCTCTTATCGTTTGCAGATCATGTTGGCGTTAACCGCCTGTTCATACTTTACTGTCTCTGTTTCTTACAAGGGAACCTCCC
The DNA here is from genome assembly GCF_021461385.2 of Schistocerca piceifrons. NCBI lineage: Eukaryota > Metazoa > Arthropoda > Insecta > Orthoptera > Acrididae > Schistocerca > Schistocerca piceifrons. Next base: position 630,702,298 of record NC_060139.1, on the reverse strand, counting down.
CATCGCACCCCCCTCAGATTTAGTTATAAGTTGGCATAGTGGATAGGCCTTGAAAAACTGAAAACAGATCAGTTGAGAAAACGGGAAGAAGTTGTGTGGAACTGTGAAAAAAAAAAGCAAAATATACAAACTGAGTAGTTCATGGCAAGATAGGCAACATCATGGACAGTGGGACCGCAGGAGCGCCGTGGTCTCGTGGTAACGTGAGCAGCTGCGGAACGAAAGGTCCTTGTTTCAAATCTTCCATCGAGTGAAAAGTTTATTTTTTATTTTCAGTTTATGTGACAAACTCTTATGTTTTCAGCACTTTTTTGGGAGTCATTATCACATCCACAAGAAAACCTAAATCGGGCAAGGTAGAAGAATCTTTTTACCCATTCGCCAAGTGTACAAGTTAGGTGGGTCGACAACATATTCCTGTCATGTGACGCACATGCCGTCACCAGTGTCGTATAGAATATATCAGATGTGTTTTCCTGTGGAGGAATCGGTTGACCTATGACCGTGCGATCACATGTTTTCGGTTCCCATTGGAGAGGCACGTCCTTCCGTCTACTAATCGCACGGTTTTGCGATGCGGTCGCAAAACACAGACACTAAACTTATTATAGTGAACAGAGACATCAATGAACGAACGGACAGATAATAACTATGCAAAAATAAAGAAAGTAAAATTTTAACTCGAGGGAAGACTTGAACCAAGGACCTCTCGTGCAGCAGCCGCTCACGCTACCATGGGAGCACGGCGCTTCTAAGCTCACATTAGCCTTGATATAGCATATCTTGCGTATGGACTACTCAGTTTGTATATTTTGCTTATTTTTTTCGTAGTTCCACACAACTTCTTCCTGTTTTCTCAATTGATCTGTGTTCAGTTTATCAAGGCCTATCCACTGTGCCAACTTATAACTAAATCTGAGGGGGGTGCGATGGGGAGGTTCCCTTGTTAGCACCTATTTCCTGATTCATGGCATCTATTCCCTGTTTCATATCAGTTATATCATTTTTAGTTCCAGGAGTAGTTGCATAACAGGATCTGTTGCAACACTAACAGGGCCGGCCGGGGTGGCCAAGCGGTTCTAGGCGCTACAGTCTGGAACCGCGAGACCGCTACGGTCGCAGGTTCGAATCCTGCCTCGGGCATGGATGTGTGTGATGTCCTTAGGTTAGTTAGGTTTAAGTAGTTCTCAGTTCTAGGGGACTGATGACCTCAGAAGTTAAGTCCCATAGTGCTCAGAGCCATTTTTTGAACACTAACAAGCTCAACGCGCCTGTAGCGCGACGTAATTTCACTCGTTGCAGCTATCGTGTTATTTTCATTTTCAGTGCCGAACCCCCCTTTTTTTGTATGTGATTAGACTCAGTTTCTGTTTGTGACGACGCCAAGTATTCTAAATTGTTTACGGGTAGTCACCATGCTAATGTGCAGTAGAGTTCGTCCACTCTTATTTATCGTAATGCAGTATGTGTAAAAACAACTCAGAGATGATATTTGCCACAGACTGTATTTGCGTACAGCGCATCATAGCTAAAAAAACTTTCTGTGCAAAACAAGTGCTAATCGTTACTACACGCTGCGCACCTAATTATGATTATACGCCATCTTGTGGCTCTTTACCAAGAAGTACAATAATTACATATAATTACAAAGGTTTAAAACGACTACTTTTTTATTTTAACTTAGAAGCCTCAAATAAACAAATTTTGCTTCCACTGAAAGTAGAAGTAGGCGGAATGAATGATATATTGCATTACCTCGTGTTATGATCGTTAACAACGACGGGTATGTAGGAATTCACCAGTTTTGATTTTTTGCTGTCTTATACATGTTCATTTGATTTTAACTGATACGTGTGTCTCAATAGATCGCAGCTATGAGGAGGAAGGGCAAAGAGGACAGTCTAACTGCCTATTAAAGTTATCAGAAGACCAAAACTACCTAAAAAATACAAATATAAGTTATTTTTATGGTGCGAAAAGTGACAATTGACTCTGAATAACGAAAAGTATGAGGTCATCGTCCGCCTGCTTAGCTGAGTGGAAAAGTGTTTGCCTACCATGCAGCGGGCCCGGTCTCAATTCCCGACGGGGAGGTTTTATTCGCCCGTAAACTGGGTGGTGTGTTGTCCTCATCAGCTCGTCATCACCGACTCGCACATCGCCCAGTGTGGCGTCATGTGAAATAAGACTTGCAACCCGGCGGCCGAACTTCCCCGAATGGTGCCTCCCGGCCAACAATGCCACACGACCATTTCATTTCCTTACATTTGTGAGGTCATCCACTTGAATACTAAACAGTTCGTTAAATTCCCGGCACAAATTTAAAGCCGGTTACTTTAAATAAAAGCATAGGGATTACAATTACGAACAACTTAAATTGGAACCATCGCTTAGAAAATTTTTCCGGAAAGGAGAACCAAAGGCTGCGTTTTATTGGCAGAATATTTAAAAGATGCTACAAATAAAAAAAGGGACTGTTTAAACAACACTTGTCCGTATTATGCTGCTTACCGTATAGCGTTGACGGAGGACGTCCGAAAATAAAAAGAACAGCGTCTCGCTTTGTATTATTATGAAATAGGGGACAGAGTGTGATAGATATGATATGTAAGTTGCAGCATCTTCATTGAAATAAAGGCGTTTTCGTTGCTGCGAGATCTTTTCACGATATTTCAGTCCCCGACTTTCTGCTTCGAATGGGTAAATATTTTGCTGACTCCCATCTACGTAGGGATAAATGGCCAACGTTATAAAATAAGAGAAATCAGAGCTTTCACGGAAAGATTTACATGTTCATTTTTCCCACGTGCTATTCGAGAGTGGTACGGTCCAGATTTAGTTTGAAAGTGGTTCTATGAATTCTCTGCCAGGCACTTAAGTGAGAATTGTAGAGTAGTCATGAAGATTGAAGATGTATGTATAATCTTCCTGGGATACCTACTAGGCCGGCCGAAGTGGCCGTGCGGTTAAAGGCGCTGCAGTCTGGAACCGCAAGACTGCTACGGTCGCAGGTTCGAATCCTGCCTCGGGCATGGATGTTTGTGAAGTCCTTAGGTTAGTTAGGTTTAACTAGTTCTAAGTTCTAGGGGACTAATGAACTCAGCAGTTGAGTCCCATAGTGCTCAGGGCGATTTGAACCATTTGATACCTACTATGTTTTCTAATCCACTGAGGCGTTCGGAACAATAGACCAGTCGTCAACATGGATAACCCATCAGTCCAAAATATGTCGATTAAAAAAAAAAAAAAAAAAAAAGAGGAAATGTTAGGATGTTGTTTTTAAAGCTTCAGGTGCTCTAAATAGACTTCTCCCATTTGAGAACAACGCATGGGGCGTTCATATAACTACCAACGGAAAGATATTCCTATCGGACACAGTGTCCCTCTCTTTCTCTCACACTACCATTGTCTCCGTCGCTCTTTCTACACTCCTGGAAATGGAAAAAAGAACACATTGACACCGGTGTGTCAGACCCACCATACTTGCTCCGGACACTGCGAGAGGGCTGTACAAGCAATGATCACACGCACGGCACAGCGGACACACCAGGAACCGCGGTGTTGGCCGTCGAATGGTGCTAGCTGCGCAGCATTTGTGCACCGCCGCCGTCAGTGTCAGCCAGTTTGCCGTGGCATACCGAGCTCCATCGCAGTCTTTAACACTGGTAGCATGCCGCGACAGCGTGGACGTGAACCGTATGTGCAGTTGACGGACTTTGAGCGAGGGCGTATAGTGGGCATGCGGGAGGCCGGGTGGACGTACCGCCGAATTGCTCAACACGTGCGGCGTGAGGTCTCCACAGTACATCGATGTTGTCGCCAGTGGTCGGCGGAAGGTGCACGTGCCCGTCGACCTGGGACCGGACCGCAGCGACGCACGGATGCACGCCAAGACCGTAGGATCCTACGCAGTGCCGTAGGGGACCGCACCACCACTTCCCAGCAAATTAGGGACACTGTTGCTCCTGGGGTATCGGCGAGGACCATCCGCAACCGTCTCCATGAAGCTGGGCTACGGTCCCGCACACCGTTAGGCCGTCTTCTGCTCACGCCCCAACATCGTGCAGCCCGCCTCCAGTGGTGTCGCGACAGGCGTGAATGGAGGGACGAATGGAGACGTGTCGTCTTCAGCGATGAGAGTCGCTTCTGCCTTGGTGCCAATGATGGTCGTATGCGTGTTTGGCGCCGTGCAGGTGAGCGCCACAATCAGGACTGCATACGACCGAGGCACACAGGGCCAACACCCGGCATCATGGTGTGGGGAGCGATCTCCTACACTGGCCGTACACCACTGGTGATAGTCGAGGGGACACTGAATAGTGCACGGTACATCCAAACCGTCATCGAACCCACCGTTCTACCATTCCTAGACCGGCAAGGGAACTTGCTGTTCCAACAGGACAATGCACTCTCCGCATGTATCCCGTGCCACCCAACGTGCTCTAGAAGGTGTAAGTCAACTACCCTGGCCAACAAGATCTCCGGATCTGTCCCCCATTGAGCATGTTTGGGACTGGATGAAGCGTCGTCTCACGCGGTTTGCACGTCCAGCACGAACGCTGGTCCAACTGAGGCGCCAGGTGGAAATGGCATAGCAAGCCGTTCCACAGGACTACATCCAGCATCTCTACGATCGTCTCCATGGGAGAATAGCAGCCTGCATTGCTGCGAAAGGTGGATATACACTGTACTAGTGCCGACATTGTGCATGCTCTGTTGCCTGTGTCTATGTGCCTGTGGTTCTGTCAGTGTGATCATGTGATGTATCTGACCCCAGGAATGTGTCAATAAAGTTTCCCCTTCCTGGGACAATGAATTCATGGTGTTCTTATTTCAATTTCCAGGAGTGTATAACACTACCACTGTCTCTTTGCCTCTGCATCTGTGTTCTCCTCTCTCAGCACAAAAGGCTCGAATTTGTTCATATGCCAAAATTTTAAGGAAAAATTTTAAAAGTGCTGAGGAAGGTAGAATGAGGTAACTGGTATCCCACCTTTCAGTAAGAGTCCTTTAAATAAACAGGAACATATTCGCATATTTTTGTGCTCCGCTATGCGCATTTTTCCTCTAGTTGTCTTCTTTTCCCAGCCACAGCAGGGAATATCACTCATATAAAAAGAACTGGACGGGTCACTAAAATTTTGGTTTACTTATGCTAAATTGAAATAACACAGAACTAAATTTTACATCTAAGACCGGATTTTGGGTGCAAAAAGAAAAAAATGCATGTGCTTCAGTACTATAGCACTGGGTTTGCAGATGAAAAGGGAGACACTTTACACCATCTCTCTCCGTGCTACGTCACTTTATAAATTACGGTTTCGCCTCATACTGAATATTACTTGCGTATCTTACGTGTACGGGTAGGGTAACTTTGAAACTCTGTTACTCGGAAACGGATAAAATATGAAGAAAATTTTGAAGGTTGTTCGAGATCGGGTTCTTAGGAATACATTATAAATATTACATCCAATTGTGCATTGTCGTCTCGGACTTTGTGGCTTGCTTTTCATATCCAAAAGACAAGTTTTTGGGTGTTACACGATAACAGATAAAGATTTTTGAGGAAGATGATTCTTCTAGATAAATGCCTAGAAAATGTATCGATAAAATTTGAACTCTTTGCTGAGTTATTTATTATTTAGATTTCGTCTCGTAGCGGATTTTATGGGTTGAAGTAGGGTAAGTTTGAATCTTTGTACCTTGGAAGCGGATAAAGACGTCAAGAAAATATTTAATGTTGTTCGATATCGGGATTTTTAGGAATAAATCGTAAAACTTTCAGCCATTTACTCTGCATAGCCGTCTTGGAATCCTCTGGTGGGATTTGATCTGCCGCTGATGGCGAATATATAGTAGAAAACCCTTTCTGTGAGGATTTCCGAGGAACCGGCCATGGAATAGTGGTGCCTCCGTAAGCCCCAACAAGCACAGTGTAGACCATATCAAATGGAAAAAGAACCAAACGATTTGCTCCATTTGCCTAAGCAGAAGAAAGAGTGTAATATTCACACTTTCATCCTGTACTGTAGGACAGTGACATCAAGACGATCCTTCTGTTGGACACACAAACGCTCCCTAGCCCAGGGGCTATCAAAACACCTGACCATCCATTTTTATCATCAGTAGAACCCGAGCTACGAGCACCAGAAAATCATGTTTTTATGCTCGGCGTTGTAGAACCTATTAGGTGCGCGTGATGTCGCCTGCATACCGATATGAGATTATCAGAAAAACCTTTCTTTGGGATATTGTCCAATTAGTGCGTCACATTGGTTTGAACTTCGGTTATGTCGTCAAAGCGTTGATCCTTCATGTGAATGCCTGCACTTGGTCGTTTTGTTGTAGGTTCATATTGATAATACTAAGTTTTGTCATCGATGATAACTTTTTCCAGGAATACGTTGTCCACGGATTGCGTTTCAATTAATTCGCGGTACCCGTCCACTAGTCGTTATTTCTATTCGGGGTCAAGATATGCGGGACAAACTTCGCACATACTTTTCTCTGCTTCAGTACATTCTGGAGCACGTCTTGAACACTTGATTTAGAGATGTTGTGACGGAACAACGTTGGCACAATACGCTCGCATGTCCACTACTTGACACTGCCTTTTAACAAATGACCGGTCGAATGTACATCGTGCTCAAAAGTATCCGAACGACCTGAATTGCATTTCGCCTGATTCGCATGCAAACCGCATAACGCAACTGTCTAGCAGGTCCTCTAATCGCTCCTTGGTACAGACGCTTGACTAATGAAAATGGTTCCAACAAGTCACCACTAGAAAACTCTGCTCTGTATCGCAAGAACTCAAGATGTAAAGTAATACCACGATACTACAAATATCAGGGAACACCTTATCACAGATAAGACTTTCCTTAAGGTTTGTAAGCTCACATTTATTGCAATAAATGACATACCTGAAATGTTACCACTCTCATTATTAGGTCAGACAGGTAATGCACGTAGTAAGTTCGTCGTATTCATGATTTCCTCTTCAAAGTAACATACCGTACTTGTTATTTAACACAAATTGACATTAAAAATTTAAGTTATTCACGAGCAGCTAGTTGAGAATATGTATGAACTTCAAATGTCACGACGAACCGTCTCGTTCTGCATGTGGATTCAAACCCAGGTCAGGCAGACTAAGATTTCGTGACTGACGGAAACAAACAGTCATTCCGGACTAGGCATACAGAGAGTGATATACCTCGATTTTAGACAGTATCAGTTAGCGAATATCAACTTTAAATTACATAACGTAAACATTTTTAACGGACGCGAATTCCTACCCAGCAACTATTGTCCCTGTTAACGAACTACGAGAGATGTTAAGTATTGCTTCTTCACAAGTAACTTACTTGAAATGCCGTGAGGTAAAGCTTTGTGTTGGACAAGGATTCGAACCCAGAACCTAATCGGATTGTTATCGAAGCATAATCAACTGTGACGTATCGGATTTTCTCGGCAGTAGCTAGATGTTTTAACGGAAATGACGAGACGAAACATTAATTTTTTCCTTCCCACGACTCCAACCCGGCATCTATCGCTGTTATATTCTAGAGAAAACGAACGTTAAATATGGGTTTGTTACACCAGCAGCGACATGTGAGCATGTTTGAACTAGAAATAATATGACGAAGAGTTCAGTGCTGACTGGGAATCGAACCCCACACATATCGTTGTTGACTACACACAAAGAGACATCAGCTACCGAATTTTTCGCTGAACCACAATAAAGTCAGGAGTGGCGAAATGTGGGAATTCTATCACCAGTAACCTTTCTTATACAAGTTATTTATTTCTAGTGACGAAACAAACGCTATGTAGGGTCACAGGACACTTATTCCATCTTTTATTTCAGTTTCTGTATGTCGATAAAATTGGTTCTGAGCTTGGAATGCAACTCAGACCGCCCTTAACGCGGAATTTGATCCCTTCGCTACAATACAGCTCGACTACAATTTGTTGTTTGTTCAAAACTGCAGATTCCTCAACATCTCCACACATTGCGCGTGAATGGGTTCGAATCCTGGCCCGGCACTAAAGTTTTCATTATGTATTATCAGGCTCTAGCATGAGAGCACCTATCTGCTGGTGGATAATAATTTTGATCTTTAATGCATTTTCATTCGTTGTCAACGCTAACGATATCTGACGTTTTTGACTCCCAGTGAGACACAGAACTATTTGAGAGATCGCTGTAAGTTCAAGGATGTTATTCCGAGCTGCTGGTGGAGAAAAGTTCGGTAGCTGATGTCTCTTTGTGTGTAGTCAACAACGATATGTGTGGGGTTCGATTCCCAGTCAGCACTGAACTCTTCGTCATATTATTCCTAGTTCAAACATGCTCACATGTCGCTGCTGGTGTAACAAACCCATATTTAACGTTCGTTTTCTCTAGAATATAACAGCGATAGATGCCGGGTTGGAGTCGTGGGAAGGAAAAAATTAATGTTTCGTCTCGTCATTTCCGTTAAAACATCTAGCTACTGCCGAGAAAATCCGATACGTCACAGTTGATTATGCTTCGATAACAATCCGATTAGGTTCTGGGTTCGAATCCTTGTCCAACACAAAGCTTTACCTCACGGCATTTCAAGTAAGTTACTTGTGAAGAAGCAATACTTAACATCTCTCGTAGTTCGTTAACAGGGACAATAGTTGCTGGGTAGGAATTAGCGTCCGTTAAAAATGTTTACGTTATGTAATTTAAAGTTGATATTCGCTAACTGATACTGTCTAAAATCGAGGTATATCACTCTCTGTATGCCTAGTCCGGAATGACTGTTTGTTTCCGTCAGTCACGAAATCTTAGTCTGCCTGACCTGGGTTTGAATCCACATGCAGAACGAGACGGTTCGTCGTGACATTTGAAGTTCATACATATTCTCAACTAGCTGCTCGTGAATAACTTAAATTTTTAATGTCAATTTGTGTTAAATAACAAGTACGGTATGTTACTTTGAAGAGGAAATCATGAATACGACGAACTTACTACGTGCATTACCTGTCTGACCTAATAATGAGAGTGGTAACATTTCAGGTATGTCATTTATTGCAATAAATGTGAGCTTACAAGCCTTAAGGAAAGTCTTATCTGTGATAAGGTTTTTCCTGATATTTGTAGTATCGTGGTATTACTTTACATCTTGAGTTCTTGCGACACAGAGCAGAGTTTTCTAGTGGTGCACTTAAGGTCGTTCGGATACTTTTTAGCATGACTGTACATCTGTTCCTTACAATTGTTTGTTCAAGATGCCAGCGCAGTCACTGTGCTGTCGTCACTTATACAGCAGGAACAAACTCAGTCTCGGTACTTTTGGATGGACGGTGTATGGTCGTCAGATACTAAATACGTCGTACAAATTATGTCCTTGTCTTTACCGACTCTCTGTCTTCCCTAGTGTTCATCCTGTCGTACGGGTTTCAGAGTTTTTAATGGTTCGGCGAATGTATTTTAATTTTAATTTTAATTTAGTGACCTGTCAGTACGGTCGTCGGTTAACCAAAGTTAGTCAAATCGTATGCATAGTCTGTCTCGCGAATCGTGCGATTTTATCGTATTTTAACTGTACGTCGTATTTTCTGTGACGGAGATCGTGGAACAGACAAGAATTTTCCCTTCCTCTCCCTAGAAAACACGCTCAGAATAGCCGGTGCACCAGATCGCCGGTCTGTAATCTGCCATGCGGGTTGGATTCAGGTGTGGCTCACCTCCATGT